>NC_089504.1:180282023-180594476 GCF_036850995.1 Saccopteryx leptura
CATGTGCCTTGACCATGGGCCTTCAGCAGACCGAGTAACCCCTGCTGGAGCCAGGGACCTTGCGTCCAAGCTGGTGAGCTCTTTGCTCAAGCCAGATGAGCCCGCGCTCAAGCTGGCGACCTCGGGGTCTCGAACCTGGGTCCTTCCGCATCCTAGTCCGACGCTCTATCCACTGCGCCACCACCTGGTCAGGCTTCTTATTCCTTTAATATTAAATATCAGAAGACCATGACCAATACCTTGCTAAACTGGAGGTAACTAACTTCCTTAAGTACTTTTCTGATTCATAGCATCTCATTCCCTATGAGACTTCTAAGATAAGAATATTAAAAAGAAACATATTTTTACACATACAGGAAACAATCATATTATGTATCTGGCAATTTGCCACCCCCAAATACTGAAAGTTCATATTTAGTAAGTAGTTGTTGAATGCCTGTTATTTTTCAGAGAACACTTCACTGTCAGTTTATACTGCTTCTTGTGATGTAAGACTAATACAGTAGATTTTGAGACAAAGGATATTCCTAAAAATAAAGAGAGATATTTCATAATGAAGAGAAGGTCAGTTTACCAGGAGGACATAATACTCACAAATGGGCATGCAAAGAATAACTTGCTTCAAAATACACAAAGCAAAAACTGACAAAATTTAGAGGACAAGCAGAAAATTTCCAAATTATACATGAAGATTTAATACTTGTCTCCTCACAGAGCATTGAACAGACCAGACCCTCCACCCCAACCACAAAACTTTTTTTAGTAAGGTCATGGGAGACCGTTTGAATTCTATGAAGCATCTGGACATAACTGATATTCATAGAACACTATATGCAATAAGAATACTGTTCCCTTCAGGAGCACATGGTATGTTCACCAAGATGGACCATGTTCTGTAGGCCATAAAACAAACTCCCCCAAAATGTAAAATAATCAAAATAATACAAAAATCACAATGGGATTAAACTGGAAATAAATAACAGTAAGATAGCCAGCAAAAAACCCCCCAATTTCGGAAACCTACAGGAAAAAGAAAAGGTATTTTAAATGATAATGAAAACTTCAGATATTAAAATCTGTGGAATATGCTAAAGCAATCCTTAGAGGGAAATTTATGACTCGAAATACATATTTCAAGAAAAAGAAAGATATAAAATCAGTAACAAAAGGTCCAGCATTAAGAAGCTAGAAAAAGAAACTAAATCGAAGTAGAAGCAATTAAACAATAAAGAGCAGAAATTAATGAAAGAGAAAATAAACAACAGTGAAAAATAACATCATAAACTGTTTCTTAAAAAGATGGACAAAATTAAGGAGCCTCAGATTGACTGATGAAGAAAAAATAATAAACCAATAACAGGAATATAAGAAAGGATATCATTACAGATCTTAAAGACATTAAAAGGATAATGAAAAACTATTACAAATTATTTTATTGCAATAAATCATAATTTAAATGAAACAGACAAATGCCTCAAAAAATCTAATTTACCAAAAAAAAACCATGAGGCACAACAGAAAATTTATAATATAAATGTTTTTTAAAATTGTGATCAAAACATTCCCACAGCCTGACCAGGCGGTGGCGCAGTGGATAGAGCGTCGGACTGGGATGCAGAAGACCCAGGTTCGAGACCCTGAGGTCGCCAGCTTGAGCGTGGGCTCATCTGGTTTGAGCAAAAGCCCACCAGCTTGGACCCAAGGTTGCTGGCTCCAGCAAGGGGTTACTCAGTCTGCTGAAGGCCCGCGGTCAAGGCACATATGAGAAAGCAATCAAGAACAACTACGGTGTTGCAATGCACAATGAAAAACTAATGATTGATGCTTCTCATCTCTTTCCGTTCCTGTCTGTCTGTCCCTCTCTCTGACTCACTCTCTGTCTCCGTAAAAAATAAATAAATTAAAAAAAACAAAACAAAAACAAAAAAACATTCCCACAAAGAAAAATTCAGGCTTTGAAAGTTTCATTAATGAATTATTTCAAATATTTAAGGAAGTAATACTTCTTTTCTTACATAAATCTCTCAGAAAACAGAGGAAGGGGAACAAGTCATTTTGAGGCCAGTATAATTTGATATCAACCTGACAAAGACACTATGAACAAAAGAAAACTGGGAAACATTCCCTATGAAATCAATATAAATCTTTAAAAGTATATTAAACTATACTGGCTCATCAAATCCAGCAATATATAAAAAGGACTGTACATCATGAGTACGTAGGGTTTATCCCAGAAAGGAAAGGTCACTTTAACATCTGAAAATCTGTTCCTGTAATTCATCATATTAACAGATTAAGGAGAAAATCATATGACCATTTAAAAAATGCAGGGAAATTATCTGGCAAAATTCAGTACTTGTTCGTGATTAAAAAAAACCAACTCAACAAATTAGGAAGCTAGAACACACACACACACACACACACACACACACACACACACACACATACACACACACAATCACCAATCTAGATATATGCTTTATATCTTTCACCAAAATCACCTCAAAATGGATCACATTTTTTAAAATTCTTTTCCAAGTGAGAGGAGGGGAGATAGACTCCTGCATGCACCTTGACTGGGATACACTTGGCAACCCCGTCAGGGGAAGATGTTCTGCCCATCTGGGGCCCTGCTCACAACTGAGCTATTTTTAGTGCCTGAGGCAGAGGCTCCATGGAGTCCTCAGCACCTGGGGCCAATGCACTGGAACCAACTGAACAATGGCTATGGGAGAGAAAGAGAGAGAGAGAGAGAGAGAAAGGAGGAGGAGGGGGAGGGGTGGAGAAGCAGTTCGGCGCTTCTCCTGTGTGCCCTGACCAGGAATTGAACCCAGGACATGAACACGCCGGGCTGACACTCTACCACTCAGCCCACTGGCCAGGGCCAGATCACATTTTTATAAACTGCAAAACTATAAAACTCCTGGAAGATAATATAGGAGAAAACCTTGATGACCTTGGGTATGGTGACACCAAAGGCATGATCCATAAAAGAATTAATTGGTAAGCTTGACTTTGTTAGAATTATAAACTTCGGCTCTGCAAAAGAAAATCTGAGGAAGACAATCCATAGATTGGGAGAACATATTCGCAGAAGATATATCTGATAAAAGACTGTTATCCAAACTATACCAAGAACTCTTAAAACTCAACAATAAGAAAACAAACAACCCATTAAAAGTGGGCCAAAGATCTTAATAGACCCCTCACCAAAGATACACAGATGGCAGATAAGCATATAATCAAGGAAATACAAACCTCATATGTCATCAAGGAAATACAAACCTAAATAACAATGAGATACCAAACACACATATTAAAATGGCTCAAATCCAGAAAAATTGATAACATCAAATGTTGATGAGGATTAATGGGGACTTTCATTCATTGCTGGTAAGAATGTAAAATGGTATAGCCACTTTGAAAGACAGTTTGGCAGTTTCTTGCTTACAAAACTAAGTCTACTCTTCTCATACTATCCAGCAATCATGCTCTTTGATATTTACCTAAAGGGATTTAAAATGTATGCCCACACAAATATCTGCACATATATATTTATGACATAAATACAACACTTGAAAGTAACCAAGTTTCCATCTGTAGGTGAATGGATAAACTGTGGCACATCCAGACAGTGGAATATTATTCAGCACTAAAAAAGAAATGAGCTACTGAGCTATGGAAAGTGGCTATAACTTAGTCCAACATACATAACTTGTTACTAAATGGAATCAGATATGCCACCCCAAAACATGCCACTTTGGCACAAGCGTTGTTTTGAGCTGAAGGCACTTAGCTTTCCGCCCTCCTCCTTTCTAGATTAAAAACTGGGCATACATTTTCCTTTGTAAAGATAACAAATTTTCACTTGTAAAGGAGTCTCCCTCCCTTGTACCAGGAAAAGAACAGCTCCAAAGACAACTCTATTTCTTTCCTTTTTTTTTTTTTGAAAGAGAGAGAGACAGACAGACAGGAAGGGAGAGAGATGAGAAGCATCAACTCATAGTTGTGGCACCTTAGTTGTCACTGATTCTTTCTCATACGTACTTTGACCAGGGGCTCCAGCCGAACCAGTGACCTTTTGCTCAAACCAGCGACCTTGGGCTCAAGCCAATGACCTTGGGCTCAAGCCAGCAACCTCAGGGTTTCAAACCTGGGTCCTTAAGAGTTCCAGGCCGATGCTCTATCCACTGCGCAACTTCCTGGTCACAGACAACTCTTATCACCTGAAACTCTTATTTGAAACAAATCTTACAAATAACCCTTATTCACCATACATTTCCAAGTCATCATTTTATAACTTATCTCTTCCCTAGAGGCCCTAAATTTATTTTTCTTTGTCTAGCATATTCTCCCTTTGTTAAGATCGTATATAAGCCTCAAATTCTAATTGCCTCCTTGGATCATTTTTTTTTTCCTTTTGTAGGCTTTTGTACATTTGAATGTAATTAAGTGTCTTTTCCCCCTCCTATTAAGGTCTTTTTATCAGTCTGATTCACAGGCCCAGTCACTAAACCACAGAGGATAGAGGATATAGTTTTTCCTTCTCTACACTACAGTGGAATCCCTTTCTACTTGTTTATTTAGGCTTTAAGGGGGAGTTTCTTATCCATAGTCTTCATTAATTTTTAATTGGATAGCCCTACTCTTTTTCTTATAATTAAAAAACACTTCTGTGTTTCCTTATTGGAGGTGGGTCCAATACTGGCTTTGTCAGATATATCTAGGTTCAAATCTGGCCTCCACTGCATATAGGCTGTGAACGTGAATACATCTGCTAAATTCTTTTTCTGCTGTTCAGATTCTTTAGCAGCAAAATAATGAGAATTGTGTCTATTTTCTAGGATTGCTGTGTTGGGTTAAATGGGAATGCTTATAATGTGTTAAGCTTAAATTAAGTGTTGGGGATGTAGCAGGGCATTAGCATCACCATCCTTTAGTCTCTATTCCCGGACACTCTTGATGAAAGTAACTCCATTTTCCAAAATCTTTTTGGATTAGACATGGGTTAAAGTTGCTTGAGACTAGAAAAAAAAAATAAAGCAGCCTCTAAATTGTGTATTGTATTAGATACATGCTAATATTAAGAGATGGAGGCTTAAAGAAGAGGGGTCTATAGAAGAGGCTTTCTGAGGATGCAAAAAACTGGGGACAGTGTGGCGTAACAGCAGATGACAGTTTTGAGATGGCTAGAGAGAATGCAGGAAGGAAAGATTAACTGTGGAGGGAATAGACACCTCTGGAAAATCATGAAAACCAGAAATAAATGAGGATTTAGAATTTATTTTGAAGATGGGAGAAAGGAGGGAGAAGAAGCATGAAAGACAGAAAGCAGGCTGTGTACCTAGGACTGTGATGGTGAACCTTTTTATAAAAACCGCCCACTTTTGCAGTGCTGGTCAACCTGGTCCCTCCCGCCCACTAGTGGGCGTTCCAGCTTTCATGATGGGTGGAGTGGAGCAACCAAACGGTGCCACGATTGGCCCACCATGAAAGCTGGACCGCCCACTAGTGGGCAGGAGGGAACAGGTTGACCAGCACTGCAAAAGTGGGTGGTTTTTATAAAAGGGTTCGCCATCAGGGACCTAGGACAGAAGAAATAATTAAAGACATTTCTGAGGAGAGTGGACAGAAAATACTACTGAATTGGAGTTTATATGGTGCAAGAACAGTTCGAATCCAAAGCTGAAAATTATGAAACTCTCACCCAGCCCTCCTATTTAAAGGGATGAGAGAGCCAGAGTGCCAAGAGGAAGCAAAAGAGGAGGCAGGAAGAGGGGAGGGAGGAGGCAGAGAGCAAAGCAGGGAGGGCTCTGCTATAAACGATCAGCGATCAGCGTATGTCTTCAGGTGGAAGACACTAATAAATAACATTAATCAAGCAATGATGATTAAAAAGACACTGTTTTAAAGGCTTTATGTTATTTCATTTAATCACCCAACAACCCTATGAGGTAGGTATATTATTATTCCCATTTCTCAAATAAATAAAGGTGGGTAATCTGGTCCCCAAGCCTATATTCTGATCAGGACCCTGCAGCATCAGAATGAGATGAAAAGGCAATCGCTCAACACACTGATTCAGACAATGTTTGAGGGAAGCTCAATGCTCTTTTAACCATCTATAAATCTTAATACGTAACTGTTCTTGTGAGCCAATCACATTTGTAGTTTTTCTATTTGAATTATGGGTGCCTTTTTTTAATGAAAATAGAAGTATGGGTGTGTATATTACTACGGAATGAATGAAAGGACATTGATACTCTGTTTTAGTTGGGCTAGTTTAAATACTAGCCTCCACATGTCATATTCCCATTCTTAGCACCTTCCTTCAAGTTGGTTCCTATCTAAAATTGTTTTTCTTTTTCTTTACATTCACCCAAACTTTTCCCAACCTCTAAGATCCACTTTCTGTCCCTTCCTCATCTCTGTAGTTCCATATTCCTCACTAAATTTCTGAGTAGTTGCAATTATAAAAAAATATCAGTGAACTGATTTCAGAATTCCACTTAGGTTTTTTTAGTAAGGGAAGTTTTCCTCCCATAGGAACACAATTCAATTCAACATCCAAGGAACCAGACTGTGAAGCGGCAGACTCCTTCTTATTTTGGGAAGGTAGTGAGAGGGGCACAGGATCTGGAGTCAGTCCTGGGTTTAAATGTCTGCTACATGGTACCTGTGCAATCTTGGAAAAATTACTTAATTTCTGTGAACTCTGTTTCCTCTTTTATAAGCATGTCCTTAGGGCAGCTGTGAAAATTAAATGTGAGACAAGAGATATGAAAGTGTCTAATTCATAATAATTATTTAATAAATTATTCTTTTCTCCCTCTCATTTCTCTGCAGCTAGGATTCTCCTGCTTCTTGAATCCTACTGGCTTTTCCAAGCTTTCCAGGAAAGAAATGTCTTGCTAAAATCTCTGATTCACTTCTGAAAGAACATGGTCAAATTATTCCGTGCCTATTATGTCAAAAATGAATCCTGCCTGGATTGGTCCAAATGGTTTAAATAGTTGCTCTAATAAACAATTTGTACCACACGGACAAATATTCCAATTCACTTATCCCCTTCAATTATGCAAGATGATTGAACACCTCCCTTCTACAGATAAATTCTCTAGAGACATAAGAGACTTGCATTCTAGTACTAATGCAATTGAATAATTTTAGGACGTTTCAAACTATTAAGGACAACCCAACTAGGACAGACAAAAAAGAAATGCCCCACCCCAAAAGACACTTGTTTTAAAATGTGTGTCATAAAAGCTTGTATTAACATTACATAACCTCTAATTTAAAAAGAAAACTTTCAAAACATACTAGTCCAAGTCCTGTTTGGGGATGCTACAGTGATGAACTAATAGGCATGCAACAAATTTCCAGATTTTAGTTAGTGGAATGGTCTTACACCAAAACCAACCAAGCCTCTTGGCAGGTATATCCCTCATGTGAGTGGTCTGGCACCCAGTGTACACAAACTGTCTCCATAAGATGCAGTCCAGAAAGAGCACACGGCCGTGGTACCTACTATGCTTCAGGTTCTTCTTCATGGCTACGAACCACAGGCTACTAGGAGAAAAATTAGCAGATAGAAAACATTTCTGAATTATTCTTAGCTCCCTTTAATTTAGCATGAAATCAGAGGAGCCAGATTCTGACATTATGACTTTCTTTTAAATTCTCAACATTTCTCTACAGGTTCTTTGTTTCTAGACATTTTTTCTTTCAAAACTTCCCTTTCCTGTACTAGAAATGCTGATATTAAAGCTAACAGCTAATTCTATGCTCTTGGTTTCAATGTAAACTTTACTGTTTCTTATCTGAATTTCATGAATTCAGAAGTTAATTAATTCTCTCTCTATATATATCTAAATGAGGGCTTGCTCTATATGAGGCATTGTTCTAGATGATGGGAACACAAAAGCAAATCTAAGTCCCTTATCCATGGGGACTACATTCTACTGTTAGGGAAAAACAAGAAAGAAGAACTCAGATTCAATTCAACTCAGATTAATTTGCTCTATGTTGAGGAATTTTTTCCCTTGGGAAAACACCTTAATTTTATAAAGAAATTACCTATAAAAGAAATTTAATCATTGAAACTTCTTTTAAATTTGCTGTCAAGCTACCCCCAAAAGATGCATAGAATGCAGCAAATGTTATCTCCACTTAGAAAAAGTAAAGATCCCTTCTCTCATCCCTCCACCTATAGAAAATCCATGTGAAATGTATTTATGCTAACTTTTATAAGGTAAATCATTAATTTCAAAAGTGTGAAATTTTTTAAAGAAAAATCTGTTCTCTGTAGAAATAGCAAGGAAATAGGAAAAGGAAACTAGACTGCAAGTTCTGCAGGGGTCTAGTTCTACAGGGATCTAGTTCTGCAGGGGTCTAGTTCTGCAGGGGTCTAGTTCTACAGGGGTCTAGTTCTGCAGGGGTCTAGTTCTACAGGGGTCTAGTTCTGCAGGGGTCTAGTTCTGCAGGGGTCTAGTTCTGCAGGGGTCTAGTTCTGCAGGGGTCTAGTTCTGCAGGGATCTAGTTCTGCAGGGTCTAGTTCTGCAGGGGTCTAGTTCTGCAGGGGTTTTGTTCTGCAGGGGTCTAGTTCTGCAGGGGTTTTGTTCTTCAGGGGTCTAGTTCTGCAGGGGTCTTGTTCTGCAGGGGTCTAGTTCTGCAGGGGTCGGTCTAGTTCTGCAGGTGTCGGTCTAGTTCTGCAGGGGTCTAGTTCTGCAGGGGTCTTGTTCTGCAGGGGTCTAGTTCTGCAGGGGTCTTGTTCTGCAGGGGTCTTGTTCTGCAGGGGTCTTGTTCTGCAGGGGTCTAGTTCTGCAGGGGTCTAGTTCTGCAGGGGTCTTGTTCTCCAGGGGTCTTGTTCTGCAGGGGTCTAGTTCTGCAGGGGTCTAGTTCTGCAGGGGTCGGTCTAGTTCTGCAGGGGTCTAGTTCTGCAGGGGTCTTGTTCTGCAGGGGTCTAGTTCTGCAGGGGTCACTCTGGCATTTCTTTAGGTATCAAACATTATGATACAATGATATTTACAGCTCATTTTAGAAAATTTGAAATGCTGTTATCATAGAAACACCAGCTATGGCCTGCTAACTGCAAATGCAGTGCATTAAACCAATGACAATCAGTATTTTGGTGCAGTGAGCTCAATAGTGCAATAACTGAAAAAACAAAATCGATAGCATTTGAACTCCTGCTAAGAGTTATTCTACTATGGGAGACTAGAAAGAAAAAGAGACTACAGGAACAAATCTGTGTGACGGCTTGTTCATCATTTAGTCTCCTTGCAAAGTTGTCTATGGGTCTTCTTTCCTGTAACACTAACCTGTTTCTTCTGATTGGCTAGAAAAGGGTGTGCAACTAGAACATAGCCTGTCCATGTTCATGAATGTGGGGGATGTGCTTCCTGCTAAGGCATGCCAAGAAGTTTTATGTTCTGCCAGAATAGACGAGGCAGGTTCATTCAGAGGAGGAGACTGGTGAACTAGGCCCACCTACTGTATGGCTCCATTCGCTTCAGGACAAATAAATACTCTCTGAGGATGTGGGACAGGGGGAAGAGGTCACACACTGATGGTCTCAGCTTCAGCTCTGTCTGCCATGCAACACTAACCTGGAGGGCTTTCTGGTTGGCATCATGCATTTCACCCTCTCTCATATCCTCCGGATAAAGCATTTGGAAAACTTCCCAACTTCATAGTATATGCCCCTCTCCACAACTTACCTCATCATCCTTCTTGGCTGTGTTTGCTAGTGAGATGTCTACACATGTCCTCATTATTTTAAGAAGCGTAACACCAAGACACAGACTTTTTTAAGGAGAACCAACTCCAAAAGAGTGAGATCACTAATAAGCATAGGCAGTGAATCAAGGGAGTGCAAGGCCACCAATATGTGTGAACTTATTAATCATAATTATTATTTTTCCTAAGAAAGGGATTTCCTCAGTCAAACCTCCAGGGCATCGGATCAAAGGAGATACATCACAGCTGGACTATGTTTCCTAGCCAACTGGCCCAGGAAAGAGAATCTAGACAGTGTCCTGGCAACTATTTAACATAGCAGCAATCCAAACCAGACAGAAAAGAATTCTTCAGACAGACTTTTTAAAAAGTCTTCTTTTACTTCTCCTTAGTTTTAAGGACAGTTTGAGAGTGATGTCAAAGCCTGAGGGGATAGCCTTGGTAGGCACTCCATACAAATTACTGACCCTGCGAATTCAGAGCATTCTTCTATAAATAGAAACAAAAAGTTGCTATTTAAAAATAGACCATAGATTTATATTTAATTATCATAAAAAGTATATCCCAAATCTACTGACAGAGTACGTGGTTAATTTTCTAATTCCAGTTTGACGGAAGTTTCCATAAACCTTACCAGGACACTGTAAAATCACACTAGATAGGATACTTTATTAATAAAAAAAATCACAAAAGGACAAATTTAGTTATATGCCCTGGAAGTTCTCCCAAATTGAATTTAAAAATTATAAAAGGGACTATTAACACACAAGAAAAAAAAAAAAGCCACAAAATCCAAACCCCACTATGTCAGAATCACAGCAAGACACGCAGAAATCATGTGAAAATGAGAAATCAGAAAGCACACCAAAAGATTTTATGAATTACAGAGAAATAAGATGTGATAATGATTGTGTAAAAAAAAATCAGAGCAAACAAAAAATTTTTTTTATAGTTAAGGAAAGCTGTTTCTCACCGTTCTGAACAAAATGGCTGAACTAAGATCATCTGATTGGCTATGCCCATATACCCTCCTCCTCATCCTACGAGGAGAGATGACCAAGGGTGCAATGCCCCAGAGCAGCATGGGAATGAAAAAGAGTTGGTTAGTATTTAAAAACAAAGACATAAGCATAAGTAGTAGAAGAAAATGGTCTCTAATTTCTTGACTCTTTTTATATTAGATTTTAATTCCAAAAATGACCAAAATCAGAAATTAGTTTGTCATTATAAACTTCTATGCTTCCCACCTTTCCAAGATGCTGTCTCTATCCCAGGGCTTGAGCTGTGCAAAATTATCAAGTGGGAGACTTTTCTTTATTATTTGCCTTTTCTTCAACCTTTCTCTATTTCAGCTCGCCTCCCGCTACTCTCAGGCATCCAATTACTTGTATTTATTACCAAAACCTGTTTCAAAGAAAGGACTTCATATGTATCCTGTATATACTGGTATAAATTTAATCCAAGGTACCCAGAATCAGGCGGAAAAAGCAAAATGACTTCTTGGCAGAAGAAGACTGCTGACATCAGGCAGACAGCTCTTCATTTTGCCTACATTAATGATCAGCTTGCCTCAAATACATAAAAGGCTTGCCTCAACTGGTTTAGTAAATGTCATCATACTAAGGCTATACCTTCTGAATCTTAGAAAAATTGCAATTTGGATAGTATTTCTGCTTTCATCTGCAATATTTCTTCTCCTAAGACAACACCATGGCTATCATTTAGTGGAGTTATTCAGTGGGGGAGTTTCCCTTGACTTTTTGATCATATGGATGTAATTATTTAACTATTATTCCCCCCCCCCAGCTATATATTTTAAGATTGAGTATGATGGAGATGTTGAAATCTGATTTTTGGCAATGGGATATGAGGTAATCTGTTCACCACTCTCCCTCATCCATCATTTTTAAGATCTTGAGAGAGTTTTAAAAAAACTACAGTTGAATATGGTTCCCTTCAGACTCCTCAATGCCTCTTGTTGCACTGATGAGAAGTTGAAGGCAACAGTTTTCCTTGAGGATGTCATATACTGGGGGGGGGGGGGGGGGGGGAGGGGGGGGCCCACCATGATAACAGAGTGAAGAAACTATGTTTCCATCTTCATGTTTAATAAGTAATGTGCAGACTGTAAAACCTGCAATTGGGCCCTGGCTGGTTGGCTCAGTGGTAGAGTGCCAGCCCAGACTGTGGAAGTCCTGGGTCTGATTCCCAGTTAGGGTACACAGGAGAAGCAACCATCTGCTTCTCTACCCTGCCCCTACTCTTCCCCTCCTGCAGCCATGGCTCAAATGGTTTGAGTAAGTTGGCTCTGGGTGTTAAGGATGGCTCCATGGCCTCGCCTCAGGCACTAAAATAACTTGGTCGCTGAGCAACATAGCTGCAGCCCTGGATGGGCAGAGCATCCCCGTAGGGGGCTTGCCAGGTAGATCCCAGTCAGGGTGCATGTAGGAGCCTGTTTGTCTGCTGCCCCACCTCTCATCTAAAAAAATTTGCAATTAAAGAACCTCTACACTGAGTTGTGCCTCACTAAGCTCATAAGACTCTTTATTTTCTCATAAGGCATTATTTCTTTAGTAAGAAAAGCAGGACAGTTACAAATTAGTATGCGTCTCTGAGAAGGTTAAATTTTTTCTCAACCCAATTCAGTCTTTATCATTCTCAAACCTTCTGAATATCTCCTCTTAAAATATTCAGATTATTCCACCACATTCCTTTACAGAAATTGAATCTATATTGTTAAAAAAGTGAAGGAATTTTCAGAAACTGATTATTTTTCTAACTTATACCCCAGAATCTGTAGCATCACAGTACAAAATACACCAAAATAAAATCATATTGGTTTTTTATAAATCACTCAAGAGCAGACTTACCTGGTCTGGGGAGGGCTTATGATTGCTTTGATTGGAATGGGAGGACTTGAAGTGGTCGTCCTCATAGTTGTCGGCCATTAGCTTCATTCGATTTTGCGTCTAAGAGGAAATGATTTATAAGGTTAAATTTAGATAAAAATTCTATGACACTGTAAAGTTACAAATGCATTAAGAATGTCATAAGAAAGGATAAGACTAATCCTGTCTGAAATAATATACACTGGATTTCTGAAGCTATTGAGGGAAAAGTTTAAGCGCAGGTATGTACGCTTGTGTCTGCCCAAATTCATTTTGAAGCCCCTATCCTCCAATGTATATGGAGAAATTTTTTTTAGGAAATATTTAAGGTTAAATGAGGTCACAGGGTTCAGGCCCTAATCAAACAGGACGGTGACCTTGTAAAAAGAGAGCTATCCCCCCTTCTTTTTCTCTCTGTCATGTGAGGACATAGTAAGGAGGCAGCTTCTGCAAGCCAGGAAGAGAGCTGTCATCAGGAAAGGAATCAGCCAGCACCTTGATCTTGGACTTCCCAGCCTCTAGAATTGTAAGAAAATACACTTCTGTTGTGTAAGCCACCAACTCTACAGTATTTTGTTATGGCAGCTAAACCAAGACAGGCATCTAAATCGGTACAGTAATTCAGCAGGGGCATGGTGGAGATAATCTTCTCAAATTAAGCACTTTAAGCAATGCTTGTTTTTTTATTTAAAAATTTTTTTCCACTGATTTGAGAGGTGGGGAAAGGAGAGGGAAAAAGGGCATGAAAGGGAAATAATAAGGCGGGGAGGAGAGACAGCGATGGAACCAGCAACCTGGTGCACCAGGCCTACGCTCAATCCAGTGAGTCACTTGGCCCTGGCCTTATTTTTATTTCTTAAAATAAAGACTGTGTTATACTATCCATAGGATAGGACTCTATAACTATTTTTTCACTTCATGGAATACAGATTCATCTTTCTATGTTACTGTACTTAACCTTTTTAACAATTATTCCATTGTGGGGGTTGTTATATAACAGGGGTCCCCAAACTACGGCCCGTGGGCTGCATGCGGCCCCCTGAGGCCATTTATCCGGCCCCCGCCGCACTTCCAGAAGGGGCACCTTTCATTGGTGGTCAGTGAGAGGAGCATAGTTCCCATTGAAATACTGGTCAGTTTGTTGATTTAAATTTACTTGTTCTTTATTTTAAATATTGTATTTGTTCCCGTTTTGTTTTTTTACTTTAAAATAAAATATGTGCAGTGTGCATAGGGATTTGTTCATAGTTTTTTTTTTTATAGTCCGGCCCTCCAACGGTCTGAGGGACAGTGAACTGGCCTCCTGTGTAAAAAGTTTGGGGACCCCAGTTATATAACATACAGACCATAAATATTAGGAAAAAACTTACCATTATCTTTAAATGAAATGATTATATACCTAGAAAATCCTAGACAATGAACTGAAAAACTATTAAAACTTATAATAAAGTTCAGCAAGGTACTCTGACAGAAGCTACACATATAACATTCAATATCTTCTCTTAAATCATCAATAAACAATTCAGGTTTTGAAAAATGTCAAAGGTTCTGAAATCCTCTTCTTTAACCCTAGACTAGAAGAACTAGTACCATTACCTTTCCTTCTCAACGTTTACCAAAAAAAGAGGACTGGGTTGGTGATTCTATGTGATTGTTTAATTTAAGCCCTGAATACATGAATTTTACGTATATACATAAATGTTATGTATATATAACATCTTACAAAATTCATTTCTCAGAGCTAGTAATTCAGAAATTGGAGGTGTACTCCAGATAAAATTAAAAAGCAATATATATTGCACTAACAAAATATTGTTATAAGCTGAAGTTTTAGAAAGATTAAAA
Source organism: Saccopteryx leptura (assembly GCF_036850995.1). Taxonomy (NCBI): domain Eukaryota; kingdom Metazoa; phylum Chordata; class Mammalia; order Chiroptera; family Emballonuridae; genus Saccopteryx; species Saccopteryx leptura. The sequence goes on from NC_089504.1 coordinate 180,296,495, forward strand.
ATAATCTTGCTAATAATCATATAACTTAAAGATTTCATTGTAGATAATCTGAAAAATAAAAATAAATCATGTGGAAATCCCTCTAATCAGTGATAACAACTGTTACATTTAGGTGTATCCATCTGGCCTCTTCCTGTGTTCATAATAAAATGTGGCATGCTCCTCTGATTTATTCCCTATTTCTGCTACAATATGGTATTTATTTTATTTATTACTCATTAAGAGGAGGGGAGGCAGAGAGACAGACTCCTGCATGCACTCTGACAGGAATCCACCAGGCAAGCCCTCTAGGGAGTGACACTCTGCCCATCTGGCGCATTGCTCCATTGCTCGGCAACCGAGCTCTTCTTAGTGCCTGAGGCAGAGGCTATGGAGGCATCCTCAGTGCCTGGGGCTAACTCACTCCAATAGAGCCATGGCTGCAGGAGGGGAAGAGAGAAAGAGAGAGAGAAAAAGAGAGAAGTGAGAGGGTGAGGGGTGGAGAACCAGATGGAAGCTTCTCCTGTGTGCCCTGACTGAGAATCGAACTCGGGAATTCTACATTCCAGGCCAGGGGTCCCCAAACTTTTTACACAGGGGGCCAGTTCACTGTCCCTCAGACCGTTGGAGGGCCAGACTATAAAAAAAAACTATGGCCCTGGCCGGTTGGCTCAGCGGTAGAGAGTTGGCCTAGTGTGCGGAGGACCCAGGTTCGATTTCCGGCCAGGGCACATAGGAGAAGCGCCCATTTGCTTCTCCACCCCTCCGCCGCGCTTTCTCTCTGTCTCTCTCTTCCCCTCCCGCAGCCAAGGCTCCATTGGAGCAAAGATGGCCTGGGCGCTGGGGATGGCTCTGTGGCCTCTTCCCCAGGCGCTAGAGTGGCTCTGGTCGCAACATGGCGACACCCAGGATGGGCAGAGCATCGCCCCCTGGTGGGCAGAGCGTCGCCCCATGGTGGGCGTGCCGGGTGGATCCCGGTCGGGCGCATGCGGGAGTCTGTCTGACTGTCTCTCCCTGTTTCCAGCTTCAGAAAAACGCAAAAAAAACCAAAAAACCAAACTATGAACAAATCCCTATGCACACTGCACATATTTTATTTTAAAGTAAAAAAACAAAATGGGAACAAATACAATATTTAAAATAAAGAACAAGTAAATTTAAATCAACAAACTGACCAGTATTTCAATGGGAACTATGCTCCTCTCACTGACCACCAATGAAAGAGGTGCCCCTTCCGGAAGTGCAGCGGGGGCCAGATAAATGGCCTTAGGGGGCCGCATGCGGCCCATGGGCCGTAGTTTGGGGACCCCTGCTCCAGACCAACGCTCTACCAGTGAGCCAACCAGCCAGGGCCACAATATGGTATTTTTAAAATTACTATATCTTAAAATGTATGTTGGTATCTGGTAGGACATGCTTTCCTTCCCTTCCACTAATTCTGCTTTAAATTTAATTGGGTATCTTAAACACATTTTCTTTATTGGATGAATTAAAAACATTTTGTCTAGTTCTGTAGAGAACACTATAGAAATTTTCCTTTAGTATTTTTTCATGTAATGATGCCTGAGCGGCCCTGGCCGGTTGGCTCAGCGGTAGAGCGTCGGCCTAGCGTGCGGAGGACCCGGGTTCGATTCCCGGCCAGGGCACACAGGAGAAGCGCCCATTTGCTTCTCCACCCCTCTGCCGCGCCTTCCTCTCTGTCTCTCTCTTCCCCTCCCGCAGCCAAGGCTCCATTGGAGCAAAGATGGCCCGGGCGCTGGGGATGGCTCCTTGGCCTCTGCCCCAGGCGCTACAGTGGCTCTGGTCACAACATGGCGACGCCCAGGATGGGCAGAGCATCGCCCCCTGGTGGGCAGAGCGTTGCCCCATGGTGGGCAGAGCGTTGCCCCATGGTGGGCGTGCCGGGTAGATCCCGGTCGGGCGCATGCGGGAGTCTGTCTGACTGTCTCTCCCTGTTTCCAGCTTCAGAAAAATGCAAAAAAAAAAAAAAAAAATGATGCCTGAGCAAGGGTTTTAGAGCCAAATTGCCTAGTTTGAATTCTAGTTCTACCTCTTATTAGATCTCTAAGCTTGGGCAAACTACATCAATGCTCATAGCTCCAGCTTTCTCTTCCTTAAAATGAGAATAACAATACTTTCTCCCCATATGACTACTGTGAGGATTAACCAATTGACCTAATATATGCACTTAGAAAGCTGCCTGGCAAAAAATCAACACCCAATGAGTTTTAGCTATCACCATCATTGTAAACATTTTTTGTGTCATTAAATATTAATCTAAAACCTAATTTTAATTGGCTACATAGTATTCAATTGAATGGATGTTTAATGAGTGCCATATTGTTGGGCATTTATTTCTTCACATTTTCATCTAATAAATATATGCTTATTTCTAAGCCAGTTCCTCCCTCCACTATAAAATGAAAGCAAAGAAAATATGTATCAAAAATTATCTGTGATATAAAGTTTGTCTTCTGAGAAAACTTACAGTGATCTTGAAAATATTCAGGATAATTTTTTTCTTTAGGATAATTTTTCTTATGTCACGTGGTATTGCATGACCAATGGAAAGCCCTCTGCAATGCAGCTCTTGGAAAAGGAGGAAGGAATGAATAAAGGAAACAGCAGAGCTAGCAGAAAGTGAGTGAACATATCCGCCTGCCGCTCATTTAGTTAGGCAGCTTTTCCATGTCAACTTTAATAAGAAAAGTGCAGCACAAGTATGCTTGGCTACTTATTTTCTTAGAGAACATGATGCACTTAATCTTTACTGATATATAGCATAAGTCAAAAAAATTTTAACAGAATTAATAAAGCACACACAAATCTACCTCCAAGGCAGAATGTATTTCAACTATTTCTTAGGAATAAGTATGAAAATCTCCCAAAGGAACCGATCACAGTAGACAGATAAGATCAAAGATCATTCATCTGAACCACATATGTGAATGAAGAAATCACCGTAAGAACTTACTACTAATCCACTTCTAAAAGACATAAAGATTGTCAAAGTTTAGTGTTCCTAGCTCTAGTACTATTCAGAAATGTGGTGTGAAGCCTATTCTCTGCATAGTTATGAGGGGTGAACACTAAATACCCGGTAGCTCCCCGAGGATTAGGTGTTACACAGATTGTATAAGGCTCTGCGTTTAAGGAGCTCTTGTACTATACTGTTCTTAAGATAAGGCCCACACAACAAGCAAAAGGAGTAAGTCCTTAATGTTTTACTGACATGAAAGGTACTGTATATCCAAATATTTTCCCTCTTGAACTATGCCATGTGCATGTGTGGAAAGCTGAATTCCCCTTGTTCCAATGACATAAAAAATAAGATTGTCTGAAGAAAGGGAAAAAAATAAAGAACTTGCTGAAATAAACTTCTTTAGTTGTAAATATCTATGTACATATGTGTACTTTTCCTCCCAGAGAAAAAGGAGTTCATTCTTTATTCTGTTAATCTTTCTTCTATGACTAAGAAGTCAAAACCCAAACAAGGTATAACAGAATGTATATTCCACAGAAAAATACTTAGTTAAGGCCCTGGCCGGTTGGCTCAGTGGTAGAGCATCGGCCTGGCGTGCAGAAGTCCCAGGTTTGATTCCCGGCCAGGGCACACAGGAGAAGCGCCCATCTGCTTCTCCACCCCTCCCCCTCTCCTTCCTCTCTGTCTCTCTCTTCCCCTCCCGCAGCCGAGGCTCCACTGGAGCAAAGATGGCCCGGGCGCTGGGGATGGCTCCTCGGCCTCTGCCCCAGGCGCTAGAGTGGCTCTGGTCGCAAAAGAGCGACGCCCCGGAGGGGCAGAGCATCGCCCCCTGGTGGGCGTGCTGGGTGGATCCCGGTCGGGCGCATGCGGGAGTCTGTCTCTCCCCATTTCCGGCTTCAGAAAAATACAGGAAAAAAAAACAAAAACAACTTAGTTAAGCAAGAAACAATACATATTAGTATTAAAAGAAAAGGTTTGAATTCTGATCAGCTAGCTAGTTGTTCCCTCATCTTTGTCTTTGGTTTGTGATAGATCCATTTACCCACCTAAATAAGTTTTGGAAATAATTATACTTAGAAATATTCTGAGATATTTTAGAAAACACATCATAAATACATCTTAACCATACTAATCTGAATTATTTCCTATTATAATATTTAAGATATATTAAGATATAATATTTTAAAAAGTATTAAAATTATATCCACATACATTTGTTAAACCTTGGAAATAAGTTTATTATAGTAAAGTTTAAACTTCAATTTGCTATCTTGGAATTTGACATATAAAATGAATTAAAAAAAAGCATAATCCCTGTCAATTCCAGTGAGGTGAGTCTAATTCAGTGTTACTAATTTAACAAAATGTCAAAAAATACATTTACTTAAAACTTCATTTCATGAAAAAATATAAATTAGTCATTAATTGTTCTGGAGTTATTCTATGTGTTTGTCCCTTTATACATACTTGACTAAAGATTTCTTTCTAGCTTGGAAAGTCCCCTTTCTGTTGGTTAAACAACGGGAGCCTTGGGAAAACTCCTGAGAAGCAGTGTGGCAGGGAGGGGGCAGCAAAAAAGAAGTAACTGTGCAGCACTGAGCCCAACTGCTGTCACCTCAAAGGGAGTGTAAAATCTATAATATAAAAGTGTGTCTTCTACTAATTTTGTTTTGACTTTTAATTTATCAGACTTTGGTCTTGATTAGTACTTTTAGTTTACTGATGAAGTTGTGAAACTTGTTATCATGCAAACACTTTCTCTTATGCACCAAGAAAAATGAATTCATAAAGAATCTTAGATGCAACAACCCAAAAGCTGACCCATTCTCCCCATTAACTGCCATGTTCTTTTAAAAAACTTAATTGTTATTATTTGGAATATTTTGTACACTTATATATTATAAGAGTTTATTAAACTAAAAGTACGGCTACCTCCTAATCCTGACAGTTCCTCAACAAGAGGCATACCAGTTACTGCTTTCTTGAATGTATTTCCCAAGATTTCCTGACATTCCATGTTTACATCAGTGTACACACACACGTGTACACATACACTGTTTACTCCAACAAATGGGAGCATACTCTCTTCACTATTTTGCACTATTTTCCAACCTGACTACATTTAAAAAAAAAAATCAAGTGAGAAGTGGGGAGGCAGAGAGACAGACTCCCGCGTGTGCTCTGACCAGGATCCACCTGGCAAGTGTCCTATGGGGTGATGCTCTGCCCATCTAGGGCTGCTGCTCAGCAGCTGAGCTATTTTAGTGCCTGGGGCCAACTTGCTCGAACCATCTGAGCGCTGGCTGCAGGAGGGGAAGATAGAGAAAAAGGGAGAGAGAAAGGGGAGGGCTGGAGAAGCAGACGGTCACTTCTCTTGCATGCCCTCACTGGGAATCAAACCCAGAACTTCCACACAGCAAGCCAACACTCTACCGCTGAGCCAACCAGCCAGGACCAACCTGACTATATATTTTTTCTTTTAAATTAATTAATTTATTTTAGTGAGGAGAGAGAGAGAGAGAGAGCATGAGAGAGAGAGAGAGAAGGTGGGGAGGAGCAGGAAGCATCAACCACATATGTTCCTTGACCAGGCAAGCCCAGGATTTCTAACCAGCGACCTCTGCATTCCAGATTGATGCTTGATTTATGCCAGACTATATCTTGAACAGCCTTCTATATCAGTAAGTAAATTGCTGTCTCATTCTATTTTGGTTTGTGAATAGTGCCATTAGGTTATTTCTAACCAGATGCACATTTAGGTTATTTCTAATATTTTGCTGTTAACAAATAATGCTGTAAAGAACAATCTTGTACAAGCCCTGGCTGGATAGCTCAGTTGGTTGCCATAGTCGGCAAACTCGTTAGTCAACAGAGCCAAATTTCAACAGTACAACGATTGAAATTTCTTTTGAGAGCCAAATTTTTTAAACTTAAACTATATAGGTAGGTACACTGTAATTAACTTAATTAGGGTACTCCTAAGCTGGCCAAAGAGCGGCATGTGGCTCAGGAGCCATAGTTTGCTGACCACCAGTACTAGAGCAATGTCCTGGTGTGCGAAGGTTGCAGGTTCAATCCCCAGTCAGGGTACATACAGGGAAAGACTGATGTTTCTCCCTCTCTCTCTTTCCTTCTCCCTTCCTCTTTTTCTAAAATGAAAAAAAAAATTGTACATATGAGAAACTGACAAATTTAAATTGTCAATACCAAGTATAATTATGTTTTATCACTCTTCGTTCAAATAAAAGCTTCTTCTAATGTGAAAAGCCTAAATTTGTTTGGCCCTATGGCTGGAGCTGTTACAGAGTCCAGGTCCCTAAGATGCACACCTGGTTTCACAGAAAGGTAAAAGGGGTGTGAATGGAGAGAACATTTGTATGTTGGGTGGACTTTTACTTGTTAAATAAAAAACAATGAACAATGTTGGCATTAAAAATGTACACAGCTGTTAGAAAAATTTATTCCTATTTGATATGGAAAGGTCATATATATTCAAGTATAGTATTTATACTTTAGTATCCCTGAGGCTTATGGAAATAATGACATAAATGTATATTATGTTCTCATTGCTAACATCTAAGAGTTAGTGTTGCAGGCTCTGTTTACCAGCCTATAAAAGGTTTCTTAATCCTTCAATAGGGACCTAAAGTGACATTAGTGCACTAAAAATCAGTTAACATTATTGTACTTGTGACAGACAGGAATATGGTAAGGGTTGTTTGTGAGGCTCCTTATGAGTAAGAAGGTGTTCTTCCAAACTGTCCTATTATTCCCTTTACTTTGTTTCTTTCTATCATGTCACATCTTTGTGATGAAGAGACACACAGAGGACAGCATACATCAAACATCACTATGTAGGGGGCACGCGAGCTCCCCACTCCTCCCCCAGGTTCTCAACATTCCAGGTGTTACTCTCCACCCATTTGGGTGATTTTGGTATAGTTTTAGGTATAGGGTTGGGATTAAGGATAGGGTTAAGGTTAAGGTTGAGGTAGGTTTAAATCTACAGTCCGTTTTGCAATTAGGTATAAGGTTTTGGTTAAGGTTAGGATTGTGGTCAAGTGTAGGGTTAGGGTGAAGGCTAGGTTAGGTTTTGGGTTAGGATTAAGGTTATTGTTAAGTTTAGGGTTAGGGTGATAGAGAAATTAGGTATAGGGTAGAGTTAGAGTTAAAGTTAGTTTTAGGGTTAGGATTACTTCTGAGCTTAGATATAGGGTTGAGGTTACAGTTAGGGACCACCTTAGAATTTCTTATCTTCATGAATGCAGACATTTTTCAGTGAGTTGCTCAATCTAAAAATCTCAGTATCATTCTTGAATTCTCTTTTTCCACCAATATCTACATCCAATCAAATCACAGAGTCCTACTGAGTTTGTTTCCAAATGCAGGGGCGGGCAACAGTAGGCTTGTAGTTGTGAGCATGCAGAGTTTATTCCCGTATTATTATTTATTATTATTATTAACCTGCTTTTGCCCATCTCTGTATTTCCCTTGTAAATCACTGCACCCTTTTACCTGCATTACCACTGGTGTATTATTTTATTGCTTCTCTAAATTGCCATTAGTTATCTTCCAAGAGAAAATCGGATTTTGACACTATCCTGCCTTAAAAACTGCACCGGCAGCCAGCAGGATGAACATGCTCTCTGGGACCCGCATGGTAGGCCACATCGATCACTCGGCCACATTCTCTTAAGGCTTTTTTCAATATGCTGAGATTACATCACCGTACTTTTCTTTTTCACTCTAAATTTAAATAGTAAACCATTCCTAAATTCTGATTTTGTTTTTTTTGTGTATTTTTCTGAAGTTGGAAACGGGGAGGCAGTCAAACAGACTCCCGCATGCACTTGACCAGGATCCACCTGGCATGCCCACCAGGGGCGATGCTCTGCCCATCTGGGGTGTTGCTCTGCTGCAACCAGGGCCATTCTAGCGCTAGAGGCAGAGGCCATGGAGCCATCCTCAGCACCCAGGCCAATTTTGCTCCAATGGAGCCTTGGCTGCGGGAAGGGAAGAGAGAGACAGAGAGGAAGGAGAGGGGGAGGGGTGGAGAAGCAGATGGGCGCTTACTCCTGTGTGCACTGACCAGGAATTGAACCGGGGACTCCTGCACGCCAGGCTGATGCTCTACCACTAAGCCAACCGGCCAGGGCCACCATCCCTAAATTCTTAAGATAAACTTAGTAATAGTGTATTTTTGTGCAATACTGGATTTGCTAATATTTTATTTATAGTTTTTGTATCTACATTCGTAGACAATATTGGCCTTTGGTTTTTTGTACTGTTTTCAGTTCTGGCATCAAAGTTAAACTCATGAAATGAGTAAGAGAACCTTTCTTTTAGTGTATTTTTGGTAACAATTTTTATTAGGGTAGGAATTATTTGCTGCTTTGTTTGGTAGAACTCATTTCTAAAAACAACTAGGCTTGATACCTGAAGATGGCAGCTGAGTAGGCGGACACACAGACACCCAGCTCTCACCACCACACTGGAATACAAATCAATTTAGGAAAAATCAGCGTGAAAAACCAACTCTGGACTATAAGAACAGCTCTCAAAAACCAAGGAGCAAAGAAGAAGCCACAACAAACCTGGTAGGGAGCACCTGAATTTCCCCTGCTTACAGGAACGGGGGGGGGGGGGGGGCGAGGCTGAGAGCCCAGGGAGGATCTAACCCCAGGGAAAAGAGCAGAAAATACTGCTCACAGCCACTTGCCTGGTGACCAGGGAGCAAGGTGTGTTGAAAAGACAAGCTCATCTCCCAAGTGGAAAGGAAAGAGAGAGGGACAGACTGTGAGGGGCTAAGGAATGCAGGAAATTATCTAAAAAAAGCTGACTCATCCATGCTGGAGGCGGCCATAGCTGGGGGAGGGACTGATCCTTCCCCACAAAACAGTACTGAATTGCTTCCGGATCAGAGATCTCCAGACAACTCTCCAGCTCCAATCAGCGCAACAAGACACAACTGAAAACAAGAAGTGGGAAGAAGGGGCATGGAGATCTGAGATACACCTCCCCCTACTGAAGCTGAGAAAACACCCTGCCCCCAGAGAGATTAGTTGGTGGAAGAGGGCATCAGAGTCTCAGGTTACACCCACCGCATTCCTGGATACAGTTTCAAGGAAGCCCACTGCTGAGATCAGTAAATAAGACTATCACCTGTTAAGAAAACAAACAGGCCCTGGCCAGTTGGCTCAGTGGTAGAGCGTCGGCCTGGTGTGCAGAAGTCTAGGGTTCGATTCCCGGCCAGGGCACACAGGAGAAGCGCCCATCTGCTTCTCCACCCCTCCCCCTCTCCTTCCTCTCTGTCTCTCTCTTCCCCTCCCACAGCTGAGGCTCCACTGGAGCAAAGATGGCCCGGGCACTGGGGATGGCTCCTTAGCCTCTGCCCCAGGTGCTAGAGTGGCTCTGGTTGCAACAGAGCGATGCCCCGGAGGGGCAGAGCATCGTCCCCTGGTGGGCAGAGCGTCGCCCCCTGGTGGGCGTGCCGGGTGGATCCCGGTCGGCGCATGCGGGAGTCTGTCTGACTGTCTTTCCCCGTTTCCGGCTTCATAAAAATACAGAAAGAAAGAAAAAAAAAAAAAGAAAAAAGAAAACAAACAAATCAAGACTTCAAAGGTGCCCAAATCCAAAAGTGGATTACAAATAATAGCTGATACCAACCCAAGAAGACCTAGAAATAACACAACTGAAAACTGGAGGCAGACAACACCAAGCCTAGACTCAACCAACTCTACAAATAAAACGCAGACAATGAGAAGACAAAAAAGTACAATCCAAATGAAACCTTCAGGAGATGAACTGAGTGACATGGAAATAATCAAACTTCCAGATGCGGAGTTCAAAATAATGATTGTAAGGATGCTTAGGGATCTTAGAACAACAATGGATGGTCATTATGAACACCTAAATAAAGAAATAGCAAGTACAAAAAAGAATCAGTCGGAGATGACAAATACAATATCAGAAATAAAGACCACAATGGAAGGAATTAAAAACAGGATAGATAGAGCTGAGGATTGATTCAGCGAGTTGGAGAACAACTGGAATGAAGGCATGAAAGCAGAGAAGAAAAAAGAAAAGAGACTCAAAAAGTCTGAGGAAATTCTAAGAGAGCTCTGTGACAACATGAAGAGAAATAACATCCACATCATAGGGGTTCCTGAAGAAGAAAAAGAACAAGGGATAGAGACTTTGTTCAATCATATCATAGCTGAAAACTTCCCTAAATTAATGCAGGAGAAACTCTCACAAGTTCAAGAAGCACAGAGGACTCCATTAAAGAGAAACCCAAAGAAACCTACACCAAGACACATCATAATTAAAATACCAAAGCTAAGTGATAAAGAGAAAATATTAAAAGCTGAAAGAGAAAAAAAAGCTATCACCTATAAAGGAGCCCCCATAAGGATGACTTCCAACTTCTCAACAGAAACACTTGAGGCCAGAAGGGAATGGCAAGAAATATTCAAAGTAATGCAGAACAAGAACCTACAACCAAGACTACTTTATCCAGCAAGGTTATCGTTTAAAATCGAAGAAGAAATAAAAAACTTCCCAGACAAAAAAAACCTCAAGGAATTCATTACAACCAAACCAATGCTGCAGGAAATGTTAAGGGGCCTGTTGTAAACAAATCAAAGTGGGAAAAAATATAGCAAAAAAGGAATACAGCTTTAAAGAATAAAATGGCAATAAACAACTACATATCAATAATAACCTTAAATGTAAATGGCTTAAGTGACCCATTCAAAAGACATAGGGTAGCTGCGTGGATAAGAAAACAGGACCTGTACATATGCTGTTTACAAGAGACACACCTTAAAACAAAAGATACACATAGATTGAGGTAAAAGGATAGAAAAAAACATTTCATGCAAATGGAAATGAAAAAAAAAGCTGAGGTAGCAATACTTATAATTGGACTTTAAAACAAAGAATATAGTAAGAGATAAAGAAGGCCACTACATAATGATAAAGGGAGTAATCCAACAGGAAGATATAACTATTAATATTATAAATATCTATGCACCTAATATAGGAGCACCTAAATATATAAAGCAGACTTTGATGGATTTAAAGGGCGAGATCAACAGCAATACTATAATAGTAGGGGATTTCAATACTCCACTAACATCACTAGATAGATCCTCAAGAAAGAAAATTAACAAAGAAACAGCAGACTTATTGGACACACTAGATCAACTCGATTTAATAGATATCTTCAGAACCTTCATCCTAAAGCAGCAGAATATACACTCTTTACAAGTGCTCATGGTACATTCTCTAGGATAGACCACATGTTAGGGCACAAAAGTGCTCTCAACAAACTTAAGAAGATTGAAATCATATCAAGCACTTTCTTTGATCACAATGGCATGAAACTAGAAATGAACCACAACAGAAAAGCTCAAAAATTCTCAAACACATGGAAACTAAATAGCAGGTTGTTAAATAACGAATGGATTAAGAATGAGATCAAAGAAGAAATAAAAAAAATTCCTAGAAACAAATGACAATGAGCATACAACAACTCAAAATTTATGGGACACAGCAAAAGCAGTACTGAGAGGGAAGTTCAAAGCACTACAGGCACACTTTAAGAAGCTAGAAAAAGCTCAAATAAACAACCTAACCCTGCATCTAAAGAACTAGAGAAAGAACAGCAAGTAAAGCCCAAATGTAGTAGAAGGAAGGAAATAATAAAGATTAGAGCAGAAATAAATGACATAGAGGCTAAAGAAACAATACAGAGGATCAATGAAACTAGGAGCTGGTTCTTTGAAAAGGTAAACAAGATTGATGGACCTTTAACTAGAATCACCAAGAAAAAGAGAGAGAGGATTCAAATAAAATTAGAAAGGAGAGTGGAGAAATAACAACTGACACAACAGAAATACAAAATATTGTAAGAAAATACTATGAAGAACTGTATGCCAAAAAACTAGACAACCTAGATGAAATGGACAAATTCCTTGAAACATACAATCTTCCAAAAATCAATCTGGAAGAATCAGAAATCCTAAACAGACCGATTACACCAAATGAGATCGAAACAGTTATCAAAAAACTCCCAACAAAGATAAGTCTGGGGTCTGATGGCTTCACAACTGAATTCTACCAAATATTCAAAGAACTAACTCCTATCCTTCTCAAACTATTTCAAAAAATTCAAGAGGAAGGAAGACTTCCAAGCTCCTTTTATGAGGAGAGCATAATTCTGATTCCAAACCAGGCAAATACAACACAAAGAAAGAAAATTATAGGCCAATATCTCTGATGAATATAGATGCTAAAATCCTCAACAAAATATTAGCAAACCGGATCTAACAATATATGGAAAAAATCATACACCATGATCAAGTGGGATTTATTCTGGGGAGGCAAGGCTGGTACAATATTTGCAAATCAATCAATGTGATTCATCACATAAACAAAAAGGAGAAAAACCATATGATAATTTCAATAGATGTAGAAAAAACATTTGATAAAATCCAGCACCCATTCATGATCAAAACTCTCAGCAAAGTGGGAATACAGGGAACATACCTCAACATGATAAAAGCCATCTATGAGAAACCCACAGCCAACATCATACTCAATGGGCAAAAATTAAAAGCAATACCCTTAAGATTAGGAACAAGGCAGGGGTGCCCCTTTCACCACTCTTATTTAACATAGTCCTGGAAGTCCTAGCCACAGCAATCAGACAAGAAGAAGAAATAAAAGGCATTCAAGTTGGAAAAGAAGAAGTAAAACTATCATTATTTGCAGATGATATGATATCGTATATAGAAAACCATAAAGTCTAGTAAAAAAACCACTGGACCTGATAAATGAATTCAGCAAAGTGGCAGGATATAAAATCAATACTCAGAAATCAGAGGCATTTTTATACGCCAACAATGAACAGTCAGAAAGAGAAATTAAGGAAACAATCCCCTTCACTATTACAACCAAAAAAATAAAGTACCTAGGAGTAAACTTAACTAAGGAGACTTAAGACTTGTACTCGGATAATTACAAAGCATTGATAAAAGAAATCAAGGAAGATACAAACAAGCGGAAGCATATACCGTGCTCATGGTTAGGAATAAACATCATTAAAATGTCTATATTACTTACCAAAAGCAATCTATAAATTCAACATAATACCAATTAAAATACCAATGACTTACTTCAAAGATATAGATCACATATTACAAAAATTTATATGGAACCAAAAAAGAACACGAATAGCCTCAGCAATCTTAAAAAAGAAGAATAAAGTGGGAGGTATCACACTTCCTGATATCAAGTTATACTATAAGGCCATTGTACTCAAAACAGCCTGGTACTGGCATAAGTACAGGCATATAGATCAATGGAACAGAACTGAGAACCCAGAAATAAACCCACAGCTCTATGGACAACTGATATTTGACAAAGGAGGTAAGGAAATACAATGGAGTAAAGACAGCCTCTTTAACAAATGGTGTTGGGAAAATTGGACAGCTACCTGCAAAAAAATGAAACTAGATCACCAGCTTACACCACTCACAAAAATAAACTCAAAATGGATTAAAGACTTAAATGTAGGCCGTGAAACCATAAGCATCTTAGAAGAAAACATAGGCAGTAAGCTCTCCAACATCTCTCGGAGCAATATATTTGCTGATTTATCTCCACAGGGAAGTGAAATAAAAGACAGGATAAACAAATGGGACTAAATCAAACTAAAAAGCTTTGCACAGCTAAAGACAATAAGAACACAATAAAAAGACAAACTACTCAATGGGAGAACATATTTGACAATACGTCTGATAAGGGGTTAATAACCAAAATTTATAAAGAACTTGTAAATCTCAACACCAGGAAGACAAACAATCCAATCAAAAAATGGGAAAAAGAAATGAATAGACACTTCTCCAAAGAGGACATACACATGGCCAATAGGCATAAGAAAAAATGCTCAACATCACTAATCATTAGAGAAATGCAAATTAAAACCACAATGAGATATCACCTCACACCAGCCAGAATGGCGCTCATCAACAAAACAACAGAGAATAAGTGCTGGCGAGGATGTGGAGAAAAGGGAACCCTCCTGCAGTGCTGGTGGGAATGCAGACTGGTGCAGCCACTGTGGAAAACAGTATGGAGATTCCTCAAGAAATTGAAAATCGAACTGCCTTTTGACCCAGCTATCCCACTTTTAGGAATATACCCCAAGAACACCATAGAATGGCTCCAAGAGGAGAAATGCACCCCCATGTTTGTGGCAGCATTGTTCACAATAGCGAAGATCTGGAAACAGCCCAAGTGTCCATCAGAGGACGAGTGGATTAAAAAGCTTTGGTACATATATACTATGGAATACTACTCAGCCATAAGAAATGATGACATCGGATCATTTACAATAACATGGATGGACCTTGATAACACTATACGGAGTGAAATAAGTAAATCAGAAAAAACTAAGAACTATATGAATCCATACATAGATGGGATATAAAAATGAGACTCAGAGACATGAACAATGATGTGATGGCAATGGGGGTGGGGGTTGGGGGATCGGGCGAGGAAGGAGAGAGGGGGTGGGGGAGGGGAGGGGCACAAGGAAAACCAGATAGAAGGTGACAGAAGACAATTTGACTTTGGGTGAGGGGTGTACAGAACAATCAAATGTCAAAATAATCTGGACATGTTTTCTCTCAACATATGTACCCTGATTTATCCATGTCACTGCATTAAATTTAATAATAATAATAAAAAAAAGAAAACAAACAAACAAACAAACAAAAACAACAACTAGGATTTCTATTTCCTGGTAGGAAAATTTTAAACTGACTTAGTAGGTTTCAAGAGAACTATTCAGGTATAATAAATTATGTAACTGGCATAGAGTTCACCCTATTTCCCAATGATTTAAAAAGTCTCTTTTGTAGCTGTAGATGTGTTTCCTTTTCTTCTCTCAAACATAGTTTACCTGTTTCCAGTCTCTTTTCTTGACCAGCGTTCCTCCTATCCTTTATATCCACCTGTAAGCCCCCAAGAATCAGCTTTTGCTTTTGTTAATTTTCTCTATGGTTTCTCTGTTCAGTTTCATTAAAATTTGCTTTTATTTCCTTTCTTCCTTTTTGGGGATGGGGGGAGAATTACTTTGATGCTCTTTTTAACTTCTTGAGTGATGCTTAGCTCATTAATTTTCACTTTTCTAACGTGCCTTAAGGGTAAAAAATCTCCCTTAAGAACCGCTCTGGCAGCATCCCACAAATTTCATAGGGTTTTCACTGTTGTTCTAAATGTTTTGCAATTTCCCTTAAGATTCATACTTTGACTTATGATCATTTAAAAATTATTTAAATTAATAATTCATTTCCAAATGTTTGGAATTAAGTTGGCATATTGTTTTTATTATTGATTTTTAATTTTATTACATTATATTTATAAAACTTGATCAGAATAGCATAAATTCATAGTTATTTGTTGAACTTGTTCTACAATTTAGTATGAAATTACTTTTTATAAATGTTTCATGTAAATACATTTTTTAAAATTAAATTTATTGGGGGTGATATTGGGCTAATAAAATTATACAGTTTTCAAGTGTACAATTCCATAATACATCATCTGTATATTGTATTGTGTGTTCATCACTCCACAAAAATAGAATGCCTATTTTCTAATTGTTGGTATAGGGCCCTTTCTTCCCTTCCCTTCCCTTCCCTTTTCCCCATTCCCTTCCCTTCCCTTTCCTTTTTTCTCTTCCTTCCTTCCTTCCTTCCTTCCTTCCTTCCTTCCTTCCTTCCTTCCTTCCTTCCTTCCTCCCTTCCTCCCTCCTTTCCTTTCCTTTCCTTTCCTTTCCTTTCCTTTCCTTTCCTTTCCTTTCCTTTCCTTTCCTTTCCTTTCCTTTCCTTTCCCTTCCCTTCCCTTCCCTTCCCTCCCCTCCCCTCCCCTTCCCTCCCCTCCCCTTCCCTCCCTCCCCTCCCCTTCCCTCCCTCCCTCCCTCCCCTCCCCTCCCCTTCCTTCTTCTTTCTCTTTCCCCCTCCTTCTCTTCCCTTCCTCTCCCCCCCCTTTTCAGGTGAAATAGTGAGAGAGACTCCTGCATGTGCCTCAATTGGGATCCTCCTGGCAACCTCATCTGGGCTGACACTTGAGTACCAAGCTATCTTTTGTACCTGATGCTGATGTACTTGGACCAATTGAGCTATCCTCAGTGTTCAGGACATGCAAACCTGTCAAGTCACTAGCTATGGGAGAAGAAGAGGAAGAGAAGGGGGAGAGGGAGAGAAGGGGGAGAGGGAGAGAAGGGGGAGAGGGAGAGAAGGGGAGAGGGAGAGAAGGGGGAGAGGGAGGGGGAGAGAAGCAGATGGTTGCTTCTGTTGTGTGCCCTGACCGGGAATCAAACTGGGCACATCCATAGGTCAGGCCGACACTCTATCCACTGAGCCAACTGGCCAGGGCATAGTGTGAGTCTTAATAAACAATTTGGTATTGGTTTTAGATCTGCAATTTGGGTAAATTTGTGAAGAACATACATGCATTTAAACACTACTAGCAATTAAATCTCTGTATATTTCTTTCTTTCTTTCTTTCTTTTTTTTTTTTTTTAACAAAGACAGAGAGAGTCAGAGAGAGGGATAGACAGGGACAGACAGCCAGGAACAGAGAGATGAGAAGCATCAATCATTAGTTTTTCGTTGCACATTGCAACACCTTAGTTGTTCATTGATTGCTTTCTCATATGTGCCTTGACTGCGGGCCTTCAGCAGACCGAGTAACCCCTTGCTCAAGCCAGCGACCTTGGGTCCAAGCTGGTGAGCTTTTTGCTCAAGCCAGATGAGCCCGCGCTCAAGCTGGCAACCTCAGGGTCTCGAACCTGGTCCTTCGCATCCCAGTCCGACGCTTTATCCACTGAGCCACCGCCTGGCCAGGCAGTCTCTGTATATTTCTGATGAATTGGCTAGGTAAAAGCTAGGGAGACTGGGAAATTACACATTTAAAATTGTTTTTTGGAGAGCCTATAATTTTAGATTTGACCATTAGTAGCTTGCAATTTTATACAAATCCAGGAAAAACATATCTAATTTAAAATGCCCTATTCAGCTACATGATTGGGAATGCCATAAACTATATTTTAAGCATTCTCTACCTTGAAAACCAAGTACTGCAAATACTGTTTTAGTGCTGAAGCTCAACAATTTATGTAGTTAACTAAATTCTTGTATTTTGTAAAACTTTTGAAATACAGGTAGAAAAAGCCCTTGAACCTTTGGTATAGCAGACGTTCATGCTCTGAGTCACTATTTGCCAGGAGCTTTTCAATACCAGCTTTTCAGCCTCTCATCTTTATGAGCTCTTCTTAAGTATGTAAATTTACTGGTTTTTAAAATTTAAAACTTCTGGTATGCAAAAACTATCTTAATACATGCTGTGTAATATTTTGGGGTCAGGTTTCCATATACTGTCTATGTATATATATACATACATATATATGTATATATATACATATATAACAGTAATAGTGTTTTAGTATCAGAATTATTTATCACAAATGATTTACGGTTATTAGAACATAGATTTTCATACTTGCCTACTTAAAAATCAGCCTATCTGATTTCAGATATTCTCTGAGTTCTGAATCAGAACTCTTTGACTCACAGCTAATCATCAATCCAGTCAATAATTTCAAGATAATTGTTGAAATGACAAGATATTGTTTGATATAAGATGGGGAACAGGTTTTGACCTGTTGAGATTATAAATTCATTTTTAAAAATTGAGAGTAATCCATGAGGGTAAATCATATATTTTCACTGTTATTTGAAATAAGGGTTGACTAAAGTACCATTTATCAGGAGAGGGTTATGAGATCATTAATAATATGGCTGAAGGCTACTAAGATCTCTAACCAGAAGCACACAGCAATAGCAACAATAGCAACACATTTTGGTGCAGTGATTGGCAGTGTCAACAATAAAGTGGAATGAACTGTCCAGTCACTTACAAGCAATGTGGCTAGGCAAATTACTAACTCTCTCAGAATCTCCTCTGTAAAATGAGGATAACTACTTAAAAGATTAAATGAGTTAATTCAAGTAAAGCACTCAAAACATAGCTTAGCGCAGTAAATGTTAAATTATTATCTGTGAGGTGACTAATGGCATGAATGCTGTTTTCTAGAAAGTCATGTAGTAGTACAGATGATTCAATTTGGTCATGTAATTGGTAACAGCTAATATTGTAGTTTATTTACTATTGCTCCTCTTGTCCTTGAGTGCCAATATCATTTAATTCAATATTCACTTTTAATAAGTATCCACATTAGTTCAAAAGAGACCAAAAGAAGTAGCAGGAGTATATTCTGTGGCCTGACCTGATCCATCCCACCAAGAGAAGTTTAGTGGGGGAAAGGAGAACCACCCTGAAACTGATCTTCCTAAATTTATGTTTAATGGGATCTTCAGACCAAGGTCAATGAACACAGGAAACACAGTTCTAAATCACGCCATCTGAAAGACAGAAATAAAAAAAAGAAAAATAGACACGAACAATAGTGTGGTGACAGCCAGAGGGAACGGGGGCTGCGGGAGGTGGAAGAGGACCAAGGGCGGATGAATGGTGGTGGAGAGAGATCTGACTCTGGGTGGTGAGGGCACAGTGCAGTGTGCAGATGATGTGTTATAGAATTGCACACTTGAAACCTGTATGGTTTTATTAACCAATGTCACTCCAATAAATTCATAAAAAAAAACAAAACAGAAATAGGAGAGGCACATAAATAGAAACAGGAAACCTAGGTTGATTTATCTGCATTGAGACAATCCAAGAGGAATCAGGAAACTCAAAAAGATTTATAAACTCCCTGTGGCACCATATAAGACAGCAGCCTGACAATAGGAAGGGCAAGTTAGATTTGATGCTAGGGAAGAAGGGAAGACAGAGTCTTATCAAATTTTTGTGAAGAATTTTTCTACATCTGGAATTGATGACAAAAAAGATGGAGCAGATGGCTGAAGGCAGACTGGGAGGCATCTAGAGTCCTCCACATCCCCCAACCTCTGGGTTTCACATAACTCCAAGCAAGGCAGAGCTCATCAAAATATCATCTATTTCTTTGTAGGATACAAAAAGGCTTAAGGAGATAGTGAGTAACCAAAATCTATTTTGCAACTTCAAAATGAAATACCTGTACTTGTTCTTTTCATAGAATAAGCAAATTTCTATAAACAGATTTAAACAATCCTTGTGTTATGTGTTTTCTTATGCTTTATAATTGTTTCTTTTAAAACTATCTCTGTCAGCAATTAGCAGATAATATAGCTATAGGTAAATAGACTGATTTGTCAAAACATGGAAAATAACTTTAGACCTCAATATATATATTCGATATATATATTATCTATCCATCCACTATTATAGATGAGGTAGATAAAGATAAAATCAAGAGAGGGTAAATTAGGCAGCTAGTGACCTATTTTATATATATATTTAAAACAAAAAACAAAAAATAAAAGTTGTCAACACTCAGATCAAGAGATTTACAGGTAAAGGGGGAAAGGTCAAACAGTAAAAACTTCCAATTATAAGATAAATAAGTCCTGGGGATGTAATGTACAGCATGGTGACTATAGATAATAGCAAAGTATTATATATTTGAAAGTTGCTAAGAGAATAAATCTTAAGAGTTCTCACCATAAGAAAACACTCTGTAACTTTGTGGAATGATGGATGGAAACTAGTCTTATTGTGGTGATCATTTCACAATATATACATGTATCAAATCATTATGTTGTACACCTAAAACTAAAATAATGTTATATGTCTGTTATACCTCAATTAAAAAGAGAGACATAAAAATCTAGATTCCCTGGTGGAATGTGGGTGCTTGGTTAACACAAGGCTCACAACATGCATGGTCACACCAAGCTGAAATTAAAAGTGTTCACCTCTAAAGACAAAGCATGTGGTCCCTACTCTATCAGAGTTCTCTCTCTCCATTTGTCTTACACACTTCATTCACTTATATTTATGATATCTGCCTGGTCCATAGAGCCCTAGGACTGGGTGCTATAGGGGTTTGAATAGTACTCTGTAAACTGTGAGGTGATGTATATTAATGGATGGCGATATTACTGCTCAAGATCATACACTCAGTTATCAACAGAACTGGAGCCAGAGCTCAGGACTCCTGACAGTAAGTCTCGTGCTATTTCTACTGCTCCAACACTGCTTCATACGAACAAGAAAATAGGACAGCAACAGTTACAGAACAGGAATGCCTATATTTGAAGAAATAGACACACCAATGAAAATAATTTGGCCTAGAATAAATATGTATAATTAACAACTGTAGTACAAGAGAATAGTTTCTCTTTTTCTTTTCTGCTTCCCTCTCATGTTTCAACTTATGTCCAAACGAGGTGACTGTATGAACAACAACAACAAAAAGCAGAATTGCTTTGCTAATAAGGAAAAAACTGATTTCATGGCTAGAAAATTCCCAACTACATGGATGAGTCTTGGCCCTGGTCGGTTGGTTCAGAGGTAGAGCATCAGTCAGCCTGTTGTGTGGAAGTCCAAGGTTTGATTCCCGCCAGGGCACACAGGAGAAGTGCCCATCTGTCTCTTCACCTTTCCCTCTCTCCTTTCTCTCTATCACTCTCTTCCCCTCCTGCAGCCAAGGCTCCATTGGAGCAAAGTTAGCCCAGGTGCTGAGGATGGCTCCATGGTCTCCACCTCAGGTGCTAGAATGGCTTCGGCTGCAACGGAGCAACGCCCCAGATGGGCAGAGCATCGCCCTCTGGTGGGCATGCCGGGTGAATTCCAGTGGGGCACATGTGGAAATCTGTCAGACTGCCTCCTCGCTTCTAACTTTGGAGAAATACAAAAAATAAAATAAATAAAATAAAATAAAACAAGAGTCTTGAAGTAAAGATTAAAGCCAGTGATATTCAAACTTTTTGAAGTCAAGGCACATTTAAAATCCTGCAAATAATTGTAGGCACACTATATATGAATTTCTGAGAAATATGTTATAATAATTAAGTCAAATATTAAAAAAATGTAAAGTTCAAGCATGCTTTTATGGTAATTAAATGAAATAAATATGACGAAATTAAATTTATTCTGACATTAAAAACATTTTAATATTTTTTATCATGCTTTTTAGAATTCGTAAAAAAGAGGGGTTAGAAAAAAGACAAAGAAGTTATCTTTATATATATATAGTACATTCTTAGTAAGATTTAGTTAATTCGGTAGGACCCAGCGCAAGTGTGTTAAGTTTTTTCATTCTTGTGTTTATGAGAAACATGAGCCTGATGTGTCCTAGTGATTTATTCAATGTTTGGGCATATATTTGAAAGGCAAACTCTCATTTCCTCGTCAATACATTGAAGAATTCCTCTCTTTTTACTTTTGTGTTGAGGGTAGAAAATCCTAATTCACATAAATAGGATGTTGAAAATTGTAGTAAAATATTCAAGGTTTTTAAAGATATTGCCACATATTCTTCTTTTATAGAAATCCAAAAGGTTTTAAGAAACAATTCCTTATGTTTCATCATCAATCCAAAACCCCCACCGTACATAACTTAACTCTACATCAAAGAAAGGATAGAAGAAATTTGCCTCCAGTCTTTCCGGAGAACATGGGAGTAGTGTAAACAATCCAGCACCACAGCTTAGCAGCCTTTTGCAACCTAATCAGGCAAGTGAGGTGGGGTGTTGGGCAGACAGACTGTCAGCTGACAGCCAATTCCCCACACCTCTGTCCCCCAAAATCTAAATTCCAAAAGCCTGTTGGTTTTTTGGTCCCCAACAGGCACATCTTTCTCTGGAATACTATAGGGCGCACCTGGAAATCTTCTAGGGCACACCAGTGCGCCCTGGCGCATACTCTGAGAACCACTGGGTTAAGCTGAGGAAGAAGAGGGCAATTCCAGAGGTGACCACATAACCGGAAAATGCCTTCCAGCTGCTCGTTTCACAGAAACCTGGACACCATCAGTGGGGTAATCAGGCTGAGCTTAATGTCGGCAGTGGTTCAGAGGAAGAAGTACGGTATATATTGTGCATATTTAATATAAAAAAAAATCTAGACTTGGAGATAGGATTTTTATTTGACAAGTCAGTAAGTGCTGTTAAATCATTAAACATTGATAGAATTGTAATCATATTCTGTCAACTTGTATTACAACTAGACAAAAGGTGTTCACCTTCAATGGTCATAAAATAGTAGCCACTATCAGGAGATAATGTCCCAGAGGACAGCCGAAAGGGTGACATCTATGTCCACAGCAGACAGATGAGAAAGTCAAGTGCAACGTGAGAGGGCCCCTCCAGCAGTGTGGACGTGGATGTGTTCTTGGAGAACTGTCTTGCTCAGTTAAGCAGAAGGTGGTGGGCATGGTAAATATGTGGTGGACAAACGGACACTGACAGCTCTCAAAGGCTGGTCCCATCGTCGAGAAGGTGAAATACTGAGTGAACTGGGTATATGCTGCTACATCTTACTCTCCACAAACTGCTTCTGTGGCACTCAAACTACTTCAACACTTGCTACTTGTTTCTCCCTTTGTTCTCTAACAACTCAGGGGCTCTCTGCAGCTTTACTCATTACTATTCTGCTTTTATAGAATAAAACACGGTCTTATTGTTCTCTCTCCAATTTCAGATGTCACTCTTAAGCTAGTTTTAATACTGTGATGAATGGGTTCTTCCAGTTGTTCCAGAATTGGTGACCAGGGCCCAAAGCTGGAGAAAAAGAAGGGCTAAGCAAGCCACATACGAAAAGAGCTTACTAAGAGGCGCCAGGAAAAGTGCTATTGCCCCCCACCCAGCACCTCAGCACCTCCTTTTTTGGTCTGAGACTGGTGTGAGGATGTTGCTAAGACTGGCAGAAGAATATCGATGACATGGAGAGTATATATTCATGCACAGAGAGCTCCCTTTGTCTAAGCTAAGGGAGAGGGCCTCAGAGAGAATTCAGTCCTCAAGTCTGGATGTGAGTACAAGAACAGATTGGCTGCTCATTCCTGTCTGGTACCTGAGCAGGCATCACAAAGGCTGGCCTGCCTCATGCTCATCTGAGGAGGAAAACCACTGCTGCAGCTAGCTGGCAGGAGGACAAACAGGCCCAAGGCAGACTGCACAGTCTCACCAGGTGGCATGGCAAGAATGCAGGAGTTTCCTATGGGCCAAGTGACATCACAGAAAGCAACCAGGCTTGCGTCTTTTGGTTACTACTCTGCCCCCTGGGGCTCAATGTTGGTCAGAAGAGCAGCATCAGAGTGCTGCAACAGCACCAGAGGACCCCAAAACCAAAGCAGAAAGGGAAAAGAGGAACAAGGGAACAGAGCTTGTCCCTTCCCCACTGCAGGCCCTCGCGTGAGCTGAGGAAGAAAGAGATTAAACAAGTTGTGCTTTGCTGTCTGATCTTTCTGAGGTCATAGAGATTTAAATGGTTTTTTCTAGAGTTTAACATAAATATAGAATCATACAATATGCGTTTTTCTATTTCTGGATTCTTTTGCTCAGTGTTTTGAAACTCATTCACACTGTTGTACGTATTTACACCTATCTATTGCCGACCAGCAGTCAATTGCAGGGATATACTATGCAGTGTTTATTCACTCATTTGTGGTAGCCAGCCTTCAGACAGCCTGTGACAATCCCACCCCAGTTACTCAGACCATGGTGTTGTCCACTCCTATGCTATGGAGAAGTGGTTTATGTGATCAATAGAACAAGGCAGAGGTGGTAGAATGGTGCTCCTGAGACTACGTTATACAAGACACCAAGGATTCCGTCTTGGTGGCTCTCTTCCTCTCTCTTGGATCACTTGATCAGGGAAAACCCAGCTATCACGCCCTAAGTAACCCTCTAGAGAAGCCTAAATGGTGTAGAGCCAAGAGCCACAAGAGTAAATTTTGAAGTGAATCCTGCAGCCTCAGTCGGGCATTAGGGTAACTGTAAATCTGGCACCAGCCTGACTGCAAACTCGTAGGGGACCCTGCCTGCATCTGAGTAGCTGGCAAAGTTGCTCCCAGATTCCTGTGTGAGCTAACGAGTGTTTGTTAAGGTAATATTTATGTAATAATAGATAATAGATTTTGGTTATTGGAGGTGGGGTATAGCTGTAACAAAAACCTAAAATGTGGGAGTGGCTTTGGAATTGGGCAGTGGGTGGCAGCCAGAAGAAATGGAAAGATTTTGAGGGGGGTGTTAGCGAAAATCTAACGTGCCTTAAATGGACTGTGGGTAGAGAAAAGGGTGTTGAGGAGGCTACTGCTGGGTCTGAGAGGGCAGTGAGAAACACGGTACTGGGATCCTTGCTATGTAGCACCAGAACTTCTGCCAACTTTACCTGCTGTTACGCGGAAAGTAAAAAAAAAATGTACTAAGAAACTAAGTGACCTAGTTAAGGAGACTTCTAGTCAGAGCTCTGAACATGGATCCTGGTTCCTTCTTGCTTCCTACATTAAAGGAGAGAAATGCACTAATGTGGTCACCCTAAAGACAGCTTAACTTGGTCCTTGTGTGTTTACAGGACTTTACAAACAAAGCCTGAACCCAAAGACTATACTTTCAAGGATCATTTCTATAGTTTGATACAAAGCCTGAACCCAGTATTTTTAAAAAACTTCCCTACATATGTTACAACAAATGGAAAATGAAAAAAATCAGACTGAAACAGCACACAACATATTACCTAAATTAGTTAATATTTGTTCTAAAAAAGTAATTCTTTGTGAGGCACTTCTCTTTGATAGTTTATGTGTCAAAACTGTGAAGTCCCCACTGGAAATCCTAAGTATAGAATACCTTAACTATGCAATTTATTTTTGGATGTCATCTTAAGGTCTAAGTGCAACAATATAATAATCAACAAAGTATCCTCTACATTCATATGCCTTAAATTTTGAGCCTTAAGTTCCTGTCTCCATGAGAATATTGAGTCCTCTGTTGATTCAGAAAGTAGAACAGGGCAAATGAAACTGATCAGGCATGTCTTTTTCTGGCTCACCACTATAATAGAGAATAATGGCATCCCAAGATTTTATATTATGTTTTTTTATTTTATTTTATTTATTTATTTTATTTTATTTTTTATTTTTTTCTTTACAGGGACAGAGAGAGTGAGTCAGAGAGAGGGATAGATAGGGATAGACAGGAACGGAGAGAGATGAGAAGCATCAATCATTAGTTTTTCGTTGCGACACCTTAGTTGTTCCTTGATTGCTTTCTCATATGTGCCTTGACCACAGACCTTTAGCAGACCGAGTAACCCCTTGCTTGAGCCAGCGACCTTGGGTCTAAGCTGGTGAGCATTTTTTATTTTGCTCAAGCCAGATGAACCTGCGCTCAAGCTGGCAACCTCGGGGTCTCGAACCTGGGTCCTTCCGCATCCCAGTCCAACGCTCTATCCACTGCGCCACCGCCTGGTCAGGCGACATTATGTATGCGGCTTTAAAGGCTGGTTTGCCATTCTCTGTCGGCAACAAATTTTCATTAACAATTTCATTCAAAGGAAAAAAAATTCATTCATAAGAAGATGGCTTTAAATGAGCAAGGAGCTTACTGATATATTTTCTTGACTTGTTAAAAGGATTTTTCATATAACATTTTTTTTAAGGAAAAGAGAATGATAAATCCAAAATGGTGACTTATATTAACTGGGTCATATTAGATTATCAGTATGTCCTCATACTATTTTAGCTTTGTTTGAAAACAACAGTATGTTTGATAAGAATTTAAATTAAGTATTTATTGGCCTCCAAGTTGGTAGTTCTAAACAGGTGGGCGAGAGCCTGAGGCTAAGGTTTGAAAACAAAATGTGAGTTTTTTAAATGTGTACGATCCATACTTTCATTTTTAAAACAATGTTGAGCCAGTTCTTCCTAAAATTTAGTAAGAACAATCATATTATTATACACAAAACAATAGATTTATATTCTTTACTCAAAATTAAACACATTTAAAATAAAATTATTTGAACTTGGCTTTTTTTAAAATTTTTATTTGTTTATTCATTTTATAGAAGAGAGAGAGAGAGAAGGAGAAGGAGGAAGGAGCAGGAAGCATCAACTCCCATATGTGCCTTGACCAGGCAAACTCAGGGTTTTGAACTGGCAACCTCAGTGTTCCAGGTCGACGCTTGATCCACTGCGCCACCACAGCTCAGGCTGAGCTTGACTTTTTTAGAATGAATATTACGACAGCATTTTCTTTCAAAGGAACTATGATAAAAAAAACAACATGTACACCGAAGTTGGAGGTGGAACATATGATAACATTCTGTTTTCTTAAATCTCAGTACCAAAAACAAAGGGAATTTATGAAACTTTCAAAAATTTATTCTCCTTTGAATCATAAATAAGCATGAGAAATTTTAATCCAAAGTAATGTTCACTTGGAAAGTTCCAAGTGCCCAGAAAACTTGATACAAGTGTCTTTTCAACCTTAACTGCTCTTAGCACATCAGGCGACTATAATAGCAGACTTCAATGCTACGAGGAAGAAAAAGACTAATGACAAATTTGTTTAAAGGTGAGCCAAATGTCAGCACCATAACATGTGAGAACAAAGGCCTAAAATCAAAATGAGAAAAGTACCGACCTGGACATCACTAAAACCAAGGGAGTAAAATAACCCCAAATAAAGGGAGCAAGAGAGAACAAATCGACATTATATGTGTGAAGGAAACAGCTGTGTTAGGCTTTGCTCGCTGGTTTACCAGTTGCAAGCACATTGCTTGATCAGTGTGTGAGCACATGGCAGTACCACGTGTGAAGAGTCTATGTAAGGCTATGGGTGCTTGTGCTCAGGTGGATTGTGGATTGTCTGCCTACCACTGTGAGGGGCAGTTTTTGCTGTTCATTTGCCTGAGCAGCGGTTTTTGCCCTGCTTGTCGCCATTATGAGAATCTATTAAATGGGAATGGCCCGATGCTTTCTGGCTCCGCAGTTTCTCTACCATCTGCCCGAGTCCAATGTGGACCTGCCTGGCCTCGGCCACCAGCATTACAATAGAAAAAACTATTTCTGAGTGAGATTGATTATTGCCATTGCCAGTGACCAGGACTCTAACGGGGGAGGCAGCCTGAAGGAATGGATAAACGTGGCTTCACAGATGAGTGACTGTACACAAGGCTAGATGACAGTAAGTGCCAACTGAAAGCACAGGCCAGCTTCCTGGGCCCAATCAGCAGTTGTCAGAGTTCTTACCCTACCTGAAGAAGCAATAAATAAAAGTACCATATGTGTCATCTGTAACTCATTAGAGAGACTAAAAACTGTTAGCCAGAAAGTAGACAGAACTTAATAAAAAATAATTAGTTACCATATAATTAATATAATTCAGGTATTTTTCATACTGTACCTATTGAAAATACTTGGGGCAACAGTGAAGTACCTCTTTCCATCAAGAACTTAAAGAGACTGGGGAAATAAAGTGGTCTTATTAGGGTTTGTGGGGCAGCTGTGTTAGGTGTGCTTGTGGGTTTCCAGGTGTAAGCACTTTGCCTGATTAGTGCGTGAGCACGAGGCAGCACCACGTGTGTGTGGCCTATATAAGGCCATGGGCGCTTGCGCTCCAGAGAGCTTGGGGATTGCAGATGCATGGGTTGCCTGCCCATCACTGTGAGGGGCCATTTTGCTGTTTGTTTGCCTGAAAGGTGGTTTCCCCTGCCTGTGTGCTTGCTTGCCATTGTGAGACTTTATTAAACAGAATGGCCCAACCCCTCTGGCTCTGCAGTTCTTCTACCGTCTTCTCGAATCCAATGTGGACTGCCTGGCCTCGGCCACTGGCATTATAGGGTTAAACAAGTAAAAGACAACACAACAGAAAACTAAGAAAGCATATGAAAATACTTGATTGACGAGTATAGGATCACCTCCAGTGCCAATGAGGATCACCTGGAAGTGTAATTGGAACAACTGGAAAAAGACTGGAACAGTCTTTTGGAAAACCAAAGAGACCAGGAGCAGACTGCTCAAATGTGCAGATGAATCTCTTTTTTTTTTTGGTGATAGAGACAGAGAGAGGAACAGACAGGGACAAACAGGGAGAGAGATGAGAAGCATCAATTCTACGTTGTGGCAACTTAGTTGTTCACTGATTGCTTTCTCATATGTGCCTTGACCTGGGGGAAGGGGATTACAGCAGACCGAGTGACCCCTTGCTCAAGCTAGCGACCTTGGGTCCAAGCTGGTGAGCCTTGCTCAAACCAGATGAACCCGCACTCAAGCCGGCGACCTTGGGATTTCGAACCTGGGTCTTCTGCATCCCAGTCCGATGCTTTATCCCCTGCACCACAGCCTGGTGCATTAGTATCTGCTTGGCAATCAGCTAGCTTCTCCAAGTAACAGACACCTTTCTGGAAAATTTGTACCAGATCGTAACATACCACACAGCTCTGCACTTACATATTACTATTCTCAAGAATATCTTTAAGGATACTAACTAACTGATTTTCAAATTTCTTTAATAAAAATACTGTAGGAGAGAGATAAAAATCATTTAATAGTTTGTGGAAAGAAAGCATAAATAGTTGGGGGAAAGAAAGACAGCAATTATTCAAGGTTTTTCTGTGTCCACTAAACAAGTATGTAATGCAATACTTGTGGGTTTTTTTTTTAATTGTTTTTTTTTTTGTATTTTTCCGAAGCTGGAAACGGGGAGGCAGTCAGACTCCCGCATGCGCCCAACCGGGATCCACCCGGCATGCCCACCAGGGGGCGATGCTCTGCCCATCTTGGGGCATTGCTCTGCCACAATGCTCTGCCCATCTTGGGGCATTGCTCTGCCACAATCAGAGCCATTCCAGCGCCTGAGGCAGAGGCCACAGAGCCATCCTCAGCGCCCGGGCAAACTTTGCTCCAATGGAGCCTTGGCTGCGGGAGGGGAAGAGAGAGACAGAAAGGAAAGAGAGGGGGAGGGGTGGAGAAGCAGATGGGCGCCTCTCCTGTGTGCCCTGGCCGGGAATCAAATCAGGGACTCCCACACGCCAGGCCGATGCTCTACCACTGAGCCAACCAGCCAGGGCCTTATTTGTGGTTCTTCAGGCCAACTTAGTTAGCTTAGCTATCTTTACTCGATTATAATTAATTTTTCTATTGAGCATAATAAAAACTGACAATTTGGTCAGAAAATATGTCATAAAGACAAACTAAAATTAGTTTAGAGCTCTTGAAATGAGAGATTGAACAATCTGAGATTATGTAACAAATTACTGATTTATTTTTTTGCTCAGTTTTCTTATATAATAATACAAAGATGTAGGCCGAAAAGTTGAAAATGCCTTATGTGACAAAAACATGTAAAAATGCTGAATAAAGTAGTTTAAAGTAGTTACAACAAAGAGAATTCCCCAAGAGCCATGTTTGCTTTGTTTTACCCTTGTATCACCAGCACCCGGGAGAGGGCCTGGCACTTAGTAAGTACTAAATAATAATTGGTGAATGTTGCTAAATAAATTTAGAAGAGAGTTAAGAAGGATTTGTTAACAGTAAAGGGTGTTGGTCAAGGAAGAAGTTCTTGGACAGCAGGGGAAGTCTTGAATTAGCCAGGCCCAGAATTCCAATTAGGAAAACTAATGTCAATGTAGCCTATCTACACTAAAGTGGAGAACTATATTTCTCATAAACTTTTGATGCCTATAGTTGATTTGTGCTGTTAGCTGATAAATACCTTGATATTACCTTCTATGAAATGGAACTACACTTACAATAACTTGTTTTCCCTACAGGAGATTTTGTTAGAAACCGATGACAGAGCCTGACCTGTGGTGGTGCAGTGGTTAGAGCGTCGATCTGGAACACTGAGGTCGCTGGTTCGAAACCCTGGACTTGACTGGTCAAAGCACATATGGGAGTTGATGCTTCCTGCTCCTCACCCCCCTCCTCTCTTTCTCTCTCTCTCTCTCTCTCTCTCTCTCTCTCTCTCTCCTTCTCCTCTCTAAAATAAATAAATAAAGAAAGAAACAGATGACATAATTTAGCCAATACACCAAAGTGGGCAAATGAATGCTCAACATTACAGATAGCAAATGTATGTAAATAAAAGATGTGAGGCCTTCCCAATCATAAAAATCTTTGTTAATTCAACTGAATTTTTGATGTCAGTATCACCATAGATTTCCTGAGAGATGTCTTAAGACCTCATTAATAAGAATAGTTGAGATCCCGGAGGAGAAGGGGAATGCAGAAGGAATACAGATTCATAGATTCAATGCTGATAACAACTTTCATAATAAATTATGAATGAGAAATTAGCATTTGAGAAGATTAGAGTCTAAAATATTTAATGTAATTCAGAAGAAACAATTGATATTTTAAATAGCAAGCAATCAAAATTCGGGGCTTCTCATTATGAGTTAAATTTAATTATCTACTTATCTTATTTAGACCTAACTTGGCACTATCCTATTAAAGAAAGCAGAGCATTGGTGTTGGAAGGAGATTGTACTTGGGTTGGTGAACACACAATACAACATACAGATGAAGTATTATAAAATTGGGCACCTGAAACCTCCATGATTTTATTAACCAATATCACCACAATAAATTCAATAAGAAAAAAAGCAAGTAGAGCACCTGCTGATGGAACTCAAAAGCTGAAAAGCTCATAGTGAATACTGTCAATCAAGCGCTACGTTGCCAGGGTAATCTGTAACTATGAAAAAATTAGTATTTTACAAGTAATTACTTCAGATTCTTTTTAATATTTTTATTTTTGAAATTATTTATTTACTGTTTAGAGTTTAAAGTAAGAGAGAGTTTCTCAGTGAAGCAGGGAGCCAGCGAGAAGGCCACTCCACAGGCAAAGCAGTCAAGGTTATTTCTTAAAAGCATAATGACTTTCTATTTTGTTTTCTTCAAAAAGCAATATTCCTGAAAAACACCCAAATTTGTGCAGTCTGAATCTCAAGTGGGTGGCCAGCCAAATATTCTTTAAGAACAATAGTGCTGAATCTATATCCTGAAATGACTGTTCTTAGCAGTTGCTCTCAGAAGGAGATGGTAATCACTGGTTATTTCATGTACATCTTGTTCGCAGGTGATGAAGGTTTAGCGGTATTAGAGCTTAAGAGGATGATTCTCTTAACCCTATTAAAGATGAAATAGACTGGTCACGCAGCCTGCTTCCTGGATAGCAGAGTTAGAACATCTCTTCACTACCCATAGGTAAGGATTCCAGGGATCAAACTCCGCTATAATCACTGCATCAGAACAGTCTCTATACCCTGAGGGTGGTCAATGCTTTCAGGAGGCAGGCTCCTAGCTGCTGCTCCTTTTAGAAGTGATCTGCAGGCCCTGGCCGGTTGGCTCAGTGGTAGAGCGTCGGCCTGGCGTGCAGAAGTCCCGGGTTCGATTCCCAGCCAGGGCACACAGGAGAAGCGCTTATCTGCTTCTCCACCCCTCCCCTTCTCCTTCCTCTCTGTCTCTCTCTTCCCCTCCCGCAGTCGAGGCTCCACTGGAGCAAAGATGGCCCGGGCGCTGGGGATGGCTCCTCGGCCTCTGCCCCAGGTGCTAGAGTGGCTCTGGTCACAACAGAGCGACCCCCCGAGGGGCAGAGCATCGCCCCTTGGTGGGCAGAGCGTCGCCCCCTGGTGGGCGTGCCGGGTGGATCCTGGTCGGGCACATGCGGGAGTCTGACTGTCTCTCCCCGTTTCCGGCTTCAGAAAAATACAAAAAGGAAAAAAAAAAAAAAGGTGATCTGCAGCCTGCAGGAAGCAGGCAGTATGGGGAGCATTGTGCTGTGCACTGTTCTAGCACGGCAGGTCTCGTCCTGATAGAGTGCTACCACTTCTAACGACATAAAAGAAGCTGAAGTCTACCTCACTGTTATTCTGGGGCTTCCACAGTGCTTCTCAGAGTAATTTGTAAAAACAGGGACAAATCACACCATTTTTTTTTGTTTCAGGTTCTTTACAGGCAGAAGGGGGGGAGTTGAAGTATAAATAAATACCCTTTCTTATCTCTCATGGGAACAAGTGTCATACAAACTTGACAGAGCACTGTTTGTATTTTAAATCCAATACAACCTTTCTAATTATCAACTGTGTGGAATTTCCTCATAAGATGGTAACCGGAAGAAGAAAATTAGTTCTAATTCTGGTTCCCACACTTAATCCTTATGGAAATTTAGCTAAGAAATTTAATCTTTTGGGGTTTCAAGGTGCCCCATCTATGTTATGAAGATAATACTATCCACAGTTGTGTGAATTAGATATGCTGTGTAGAAAGCAATTATGCCCTGTAAATTGCAGTCAATTGATAAGTAGTAGCCATTTTGTAGTAATTTCTTTTTCCATAATTTGGAAAAGTTATTCTAGTCAGGGATCTAAAAAAAAGACATGTATGCAAAGGAAAGCCACAAAACAAGAAAGTGAGAGAAACAGAATATATGCTCAGGGGTTATAATTTTCCTGGTTATGACAACTTCGAATAGGTGGGCATTTAAATGATGTTCTTTAATTATCAAAATGTAAGACTTATGAAAGACATTTTTAAAAAATGCTGTATTAAAATTGTAGTATTAAAAAATAGGTAGAAAAAGGAAGGATAAAAAAGTGCCATTGTTTTGTTCACCTAACTGCTCTAGGAAATACATTCTTCCTCAGAGGAACAGAACATAAGATACTAGTGATATAATTTTGAACAAGATAGTTCTGTGGAAAATTTAAGTTATTGGAGATGACTGAGAATGCGAGCCCTACTTGCTGAAACGGCCCTCTCCCTCATTAAACTTGCACCACCAGTAGCATGGTTCTCACTGTGGTACACCTATCTGAAAGGGAACAGAAGTGGGGGGGGGGGGTCTAAGTGCTTCAGGTTTGCTACTTATTTAATTTCACACCAACCCTGTGAGGTACGAAATGTTATCCAAGTTTAAAGATGAAGAACATAAATCTCAGAGAAGTAATCTAACTAGTAAAGGGATAGCCAGAGTTACAACCTAGGTCTAATTAGTTACTAGGAAGAAAGGCATTTGTTTTCCATTAATACAATATGTAACACAGTAGATGCTCAGTAAATCTGAAATGAATAGGCAAATAAATCGCCTAATGCAGGGTGATTTGCTGAAGCTGTCAGCAGAAAAAGATGGTAAGGCCAGGGAATAATACACCCTAGAAGATGGCTTTGCCAAATGCTTAGGCCAATAAGTATTTTAAGCACTAGACTGAGAGCTTCTTTAAGGGAAATACTGTGTCTTTATTCCCCTTGTGCCTAGAAAATGTTGGAATAAAACAAATATTGTCTGGCATTTAATTCTAATGCAAAGGATTAAAAAATTATAGTTGTAAATGAGATTGTTTAGATTCCAAGCAAATCAGTTTAAGTTTGTAGCCTTTATAACTTATGTTATCTTTGACTTTTAAAGAGAAAAAACCATCCAGCCTATGACACATTAGTACTGAGCACACAGAGGCAAAGCCAGACTTCACACTAACAGCAAACACAACATGAAGGCTGTAACATTACTGACGTACAAAGAGGAAAACAATGCTGAGTGAATGGCCATTCTGTGTCGGCTGCTGTGGCTAAACAGACTGTATTAATGCTCTCCAGTGTTCTCTCTGAGTTTACATTAGGTCCAGAGTGGGTGCTGGACAATCACAGTGGGGGTTTCTTCCTGACTGATAATGCAAACACACTGGCTGGCACCCACTGCAGCACATCTGGACTTTGTTAGACAAATTTTGTTTATATGTTTTTCATTGGCCCTGGCCCCTTCCTCTGATGCAGCCTCTCCAAGTGCTGCTCTGCATGAATGAGTCAAGAAGACTCATGACCTTGGGTATGTGTGTACGTGTGTATGTGTAAGTGAACTAGGAACATCTTAGAGGGTGACCCCAAAATCTGTAAACCCCCTGCTGCTTCACCTCTTTCTGGCATTAGGAATCACACATGAATGCCAATGGCCCATCAAGCGGTGGCAGCTCCATTTACTGGAAAGCCCTGTCAATGCTGGCTGTTTCCTGGTTAGAAAATGGCTTTTAGGTTGAGGCACATTCCAGTAATTCAAGGACTAAATGCTTTAAATTAAAACAATACTGATGCCATAACCTCTTCCCAAGAGAGGATATCCTTGTCCAAAAGTTAGTACACACAGAGAAATTCAAGAATCAAAATGTATTTGGAAAGACCAGTTCCTTCTTATTCACAGCATCTCAGACATACTTTTTAAAATTAAATTTATTGGAGTGACATTGGTTAATAAAATTAAATGGGTTTCAAGTGTACAATGCTATACAATACATCATCCATACACTGCACTGTGTGTCCATACACCCAAAGTCCAATCTTACTCCACCACCATTTCTTTGACCCCCTTCACTAGCCTCCAACAGCCCTGTGGTAACCACCACACTATTGTCTGTGTCTATGAGTTTTTGTTTGTTTTTCTTGTTCGTTGATTTGTTGTTTTCAGTTTTATATTCCACATCTGAGTGAAAGCATATGGTTCTTGACTTTTGCTGTCTGCTTATTTTGCTTAGCATGATGTTGTCGCAAATAAGATGTGGTGCATAAATTACAATGGAATACTATTCAGTCACGAGAAAAGATGAAATACTCCCAGACACATTTTGAGGGGGCAGATATGTGAAACTTTACATGGAAGGGAGACAGAAAAACACTGTTAGGAAAGACTCCTGAGAACTACTGATACATTATCTGTCTCCATATATAGGTCACATCACTACAGAATATTCAAGGCATATTGTTACTTGTAAGATGTTAGGAATTTTTCAGAGACTCTTTTCTAACATTACCCGTATAAGTTAATGTATTAATTAATAACACTAACTTTCACCTAGTGAAAACATATTTTCTTGAGAGCCAAGGAATCAAAAGCCATTGTGAATGAGACATAGCATTCTAGTCTGCTAGACATTTATTCTATTTTATGTTTAAGGTGAAAGGGCCATGAAATAGATCATATGTCTGTATTTTCAGGCCTAACTACTACTGAAGAGACCTGATATTGCTAAATAGATATACTCACAAGCTAGTGAAAGCCTGTCCTCATTAATTCCTCCGATTTCATGTTATCATCTCCCCCCTTTACTGAGGTATAATTGACAAATATAAATTGTATATATTTAAAGTGTACAATGTGGTGTTTTAATATATGTATACATCATGAAATGATGACCATGATGAAGCTTAACTGATATTTTCATCATCTAACATAGCTACTTTTTTTTGAATGTGTGGGAATAACACTTAAGATCTACTCTCTCAGAAAATTTCAAATATACAATCCAGTATTGTTAACTGCAGCCATCATGCTGTGCATTAGATCTCAGAACCTCTCCATCTGTGTAACTGACACTTTGTGCCCTTTGACCAGCACATCCTCATTCCCCCACCCCTCAGCCGATGGCAATCAGCACTACTCACATTATCAGCTTTGATAAACCAAAGTTCAGCCCTGAACTACTGGACAGATGTCTTTAATAATAAGCACATTCTTTCTGTTTTATTTAACAGGCATCCAAATATTAGATGACGTCCTCTTCTTATGAAAAAATTACTTTAGAATACTGGAAAAGTTTCTTTCATTTGTAAATAAGCAATGGGCTGTTTTTGCTGGTGCTTTATCTATAGGACATCTTTTCGTATTTTCTCAGCAAAGTAGCTACATAAATAAACATAAAGTCTATTTTAAAGCAATTTAAATATTGGTCTACAAACAGAAAATATCTTTATTATGTAAATATTAATTCTTGTTAACTTGAGCATTAAGTATGTCAGAAATGCTATTGATGACTGATTACCCAAAATAGAAAAGAGGAAATTCCTTCACTTGAACAACTCTTTCTCAGTCCGGTTCCTCACGCAAAGGAGCAATGTGGGCAGCCTAAGCACATGGAATATGTGACTGAGAATGCAGGGGTGGCACTGGAGGACAGGACTGTGGGCACTACTGATCACATAGAAATGGTCAGTAAAGAGCATTCAAGAAGGAGGCTCAGCTATAAAAAAGTTAACTTTCTCCTTATTTTCAAAGAAGAACCTCCCACCCAAATTTTTAAATTGTGGTAAAATATATATTACATAAAATTTACCATTTTACTTTTTTTGTGTGTGACAGAGACAAAGAGAGACAGGAAAAGAAGGAGATGAGAAGCATCAATTCTTTGTTCGGCTCCTTAGTTGTTCATTGATTGCTTTCTCATATGTGCCTTGATTGGGGGGTGGTTACAGCGGAGCTAGTGACCCCTTTGCTTTAAGCCAGTGACCTTGGGCTTCAAGCCAGGGACCATAGGGTCATGTCTATGATCCCATGTTCAAGCCAGATGAGCCCGCACTCAAGCAGGCAACCTCGGGGTTTTGGACCTGGGTCCTCTTCGTCCCAGTCCGACACTATCTACTGCGCCACTGCCTGGTCAGGCACCATTTTACCCATTTTTTTTTTTTTAAAGAATGCTTTTTTTTTTTATTACAGAGACAGAGAGAGAGTCAGAGAGAGGGATAGATAGGGACAGACAGACAGGAACGGAGAGAGATGAGAAGCATCAATCATTAGTTTTTTTGTTGCGACACCTTAGTAGTTCATTGATTGCTTTCTCATATGTGCCTTGACTGTGGGCCTTCAGCAGACCGAGTGACCCCTTGCTCGAGCCAGCGACCTTGGGTCCAAGCTGGTGAGCTTTTGCTCAAACCAGATGAGCCCGCACTCAAGCTGGCAACCTCAGGGTCTCGAACCTGGGTCCTCTGCATCCCAGTCTGATGCTCTATCCACTGTGCCACCGCCTGGTCAGGCCCATTTTACCCATTTTTAAGTGTATAAGTTCTATCCATTAACTATAGTTACACTATTGTGCAATCTTCATCAAAGGATACGTTTTTAGATTTTATTTGCACAGATGAAAGGCCTTACAGAAATACTAATCATTAAATCTGGGGAAGTTTTAAGGTTGAAAAAGAAAAGGGCTAAACTTTGCTCTTACCTTTAGAGCTTACCCAGCCCTGAATACCTGAACATAATTTAAATAAAAATATGCTTAGTGCCTTCTGCAGTAGAAATCTAATTGGATATAAAAAATTAGCCTTCTTCATTTCAAATGGGCAGAATTTCACTAATTTCATCCAATCATTACAAAGTTAAAAACATTCTCATACAAGACTTGTGACATTTTCTAAACCCGTTCTCTTATCAAAAATAGACACAGACATTTCCTAGACATAGCCAGAGATTTATAAAGATGAACATCTCTGCTTATGAAGATTCTGCAATACACAGTAGATACACAATGAAATATAAAGGTGATGTATCATAGAATTGCACACGCGAAACCTATATAATTTTAACAAATGTCAACCCACCCCAATAAATTTAATTTTAAAAAGATATACAAGTGCTAGAAAAAAGAAAATTAACTACATTGGATGTCTAATATGAGACACAAGACCTTAACAGATGAGCTGGCAGAGGTGTGGGTAGAGTCGGGTGTAACAGCTGGTCCCCATGACCCTCCTGGCATTTACTTATACCTGCTGCTTGAGCTGCTGTACCAGGCGATCCTTCTCCCGCTTCAGCGCGGCCACTTCCTCTTGGGTCTTCTTCTTGGAGGAGGAAAGCTCCAACAGCGCTATGTTGGCGTCTTTCTCGCTGATAGCAGCCAGAAGAGCTTCTTGTCTGCAAAGGAAGAAAAAGCCAAGACTTTCATTTAATCCCCAAACAATTCTCTGAAGTTACTATTATTATTTACCCCCCTTTTACGGGTGATAAAATTTAAGGCTTAGTGCGTCTATAGAGCTTGCCCAAGTTCACACGTGTAGCCAGGAATCCCATGTTGTTATACCTACATCTCAGCAAAGAGGTCTTAGATACAGAGGTAATGATTTTTTTTTTTTTTTGTATTTTTCTGAAGCTGGAAACGGGGAGAGACAGTCAGACTCCCGCATGTGCCCGACCGGGATCCACCCGGCACGCCCACCAGGGGCGATGCTCTGCCCACCAGGGGGCGATGTTCTGCCCCTCTGGGGTGTCGCTCTGCCGCGACCAGAGCCACTCTAGCGCCTGGGGCAGAGGCCAAGGAGCCACCCCCAGTGTCCGGGCCATCTTTGCTCCAATGGAGCCTTGGCTGCGGGAGGGGAAGAGAGAGACAGAGAGGAAGGGCGGGGGGTGGAGAAGCAAATGGGCGCTTCTCCTATGTGCCCTGGCCGGGAATCAAACCCAAGTCCCCTGCACGCCAGGCCGACGCTCTACCGCTGAGCCAACCAGCCAGGGCCGGTAATGATATTTTTAAAGTAAGACTAATCTTGTCATCTATACACTTGACCCATTTAGCTCATTTTTTTTGATAATTATTCAGCAGCTTCCATGCAAAATAAGGCCTAACTGAAACTGAAACCATTTTTATGTATAGAGTGCGTTACAAATTGTAACAGGATTTAGGAAAGCAGACATCTGTTTCTGGGGCATTCTGTATGTCTCTAAGTCTTTTTATCTCACTAATGCAAATAAGTTTC
This sequence comes from Saccopteryx leptura, assembly GCF_036850995.1. Classification (NCBI taxonomy): domain Eukaryota; kingdom Metazoa; phylum Chordata; class Mammalia; order Chiroptera; family Emballonuridae; genus Saccopteryx; species Saccopteryx leptura. Next base: position 180,334,933 of record NC_089504.1, read on the forward strand.
TAGTTATGGTTTTATTTGGCAATGACTGTGCACTTTGAAACAATAATTTAAACTTTACAGATTCCTTGTGGTTTAGCTAACTACTTTTTGGTTAATATCCAGAAAGAAAAGAAGGTAGGATTTAAATGGGGGGTTGGGAGTAAACATGAGTCATTTACAAAATAATCAGAATGAAGTTGGTGAGCCTCATTGTCTAAAATGTATTCCTTAACAACTCATTTTTTATGTAAGTCATCTGTTAAGAAGACAGATTTGATTTACAGGAATGTTGTAAGTGACCTGAGCTTTCGAGGTAAAGAAATGCTGACTCTGAGAATGTACTGCCCAAGCTGAACTTTGCTTCCGTCTTTCTTAGGATAATTATGCTTCAATAGCAGTCATATGGAAAAGGTTTAGCCACAAACCGGAAGACTATCTTTTGAATATTCTAACAAGGATATTTTGTGTTCTGGAGGGGTAGGTCTGGGGAACTCTCAACCACAGTACTAACAAAGGGTAGAGGTAGATTAGTTTACATTATGGAAATGAATTTTTGTTTAACTAGTCTTTGCTGTTAGAAGGGAAGAAGGTTCTGAATGACATCAGCTTAACTTTCCACTGTCCCCATACTCTATATAATTCAAAGATATGGCATATGACTTATCTCATGAAGCTCTAGTCACCACCAAAGAGATAATGATAGTCTAAATATATCCACTGACCACTTGAAAAAATATGTTAAGTGGAGAAATGAGCTTAAAGGTGAAGGAGTTCAAGATAGTGTCACAATGCAGTTTCCTGTTGATTACTATCATCTGTTCATTTTTGGGAAGTTCAAAGACTGACAAAGCTGAAATGAGAAATGTGCTTTCTCTATTAGGCGCTGCATTTCTGTGTACTGACTGTCGGAATCACACATAGTAGCAGGCAAAATAAATAAATAAATATATAAAAGATGATTCAATCAGATCAAATCATAATAAGCACCTTTGCTAAATGCAGGATCCAAAGGTAATAAGATCTCAGCTTCATTCTATGCTTAAGGTGTATGAAATAGTAAAAATGACTCTATATTGTTGAAGATTTCTTGACTGAATTCTAAATTCTTTTATAAACGATATGCTTGCCAGCTAGCATGGTACAGTTAATCTCTGGGCCAAAATGTTACATTCCCAAACTGCAGTATGATATAAAAGGTGACAATTCAGATTCAAAAATTTAAAATATCTCTGAACATATGTACCCTGATTTATCAATGTCACCCCATTAAAATTAATTAAAAAAATAAATTAGCAAAAAAAATTAAAATATAGATGTGGCAGTGGAGGCTAAGCCACTAAAATAATGTCATTTTATTAAAATATATAATTTAAAGTCTTTTTTTATACAATTCAAATAGAAATTTTATGTCTATTTATCATTTATTGAGCATTGATAATATACTATGAACTGTGCAGAATCAAACTTTCCCATGCACATGGCTCTCACCCTCTAAAAATCCCCTAACAGATGAACATGCCACTGTCCTTTCCAGGTTAAAAGTACACTCTTGACATTGATTTCTACATGTGTATGAGTATTATAAAGGGCAATTTATAGTCAAGAAAATAAAATATTTTGATTGCACATTATAATTATGTGGTAGGCAGTTAGACAGACATAAGCAGAGCAAGGACAATGAGCCAGGAACAGAAGGCCACCAAGGAGGGAAGTCCCAGGTGCCTAGCAATGGGTAGACCTGAGAAAACAAGGACCTCACCCCAGGGTGACCTTTCCTCCCCTAGGATATCACTAGTCATGTAGTTTAGACCACCGACCTTTCATATTTCTGGACATGCAGTAGACCCCCTAACACAGCGGTTCTCAACCTGTGGGTTGCGACCCTGGCGGGGGTCGAACGACCAAAACACAGGGGTCGCCTAAAGCCAATAAAATATGTATTTCCGATGGCTTTAGGTGACCCCTGTGTTTTGGTCGTTCGACCCTCGCTGGGGTCACGACCCACAGGTTGAGAACCACTGTCCTAAGAGGAGGAACAAGGGGCTGAAGAGTGGCCTCTGGGGACTCCCATGCGGGCCTTTGCACGACCACTTCCTTAAGCATTAACCCTTAGGGATAACATCTAAGCCTCAGCTGTGTTTCAGTTCTAGGCTCAGAAAAGCAGCAAAACCAGACAAGTGATGCCATCGCCAACATCAAGATACACTGACCAACCAGTGGAGACCAAGGGGACACACTAGTAAAGCTGATGAATAAGTCTTTTATTTTTTTTATTTATTTATTTTTTTAAAGAGAGAGAGGTCAGAGAGGGATAGATAGGGACAGGAATGGAGAGAGATGAGAAACATCAATCATCAGATTTTTGTTGCAACACCTTAGTTGTTCATTGATTGCTTTATCATATGTGCCTTGACTGTGAGCGTTCAGCAGACCAAGTAACCCCTTGCTCAAGCCAGCGACCTTGGGTCCAAGTTGGTGAGCTTTGCTCAAACCAGATAAGCCTGTGCTCAAGCTGGCAACCTTGGGGTCTCGAACCTGGGTCCTCTGCATCCCAGTCCAACGCTCTATACACTGCGCCACTGCCTGGTCAGGCTGAATAAGTCTTCTGAGATTCTCCCCTGGGACCTCCCCTAAAATCCGCATCCTGAAAAGCCCTGAAAATGGAGGACCCAGCAGACCCAGTCACAGCTCTCTATCTATGGAGTAAGCTTTCAACCCCTACTCCTGGTGCATTTTCCTTGCTTCTCTCTTTCTCCTAAGCTGATTTTCCAAATAACTGTTCTCTTAAAGTTTGAGTCTTTTTTTTTTTTTGACAGAGACAGAGAGAGAGTCAGAGAGAGGGACAGATAGGAACAGACAGACAGGAAGAGAGAGATGAGAAGCATCAATTCCTTGTTGTGGCATCTTAGTTGTTCATTGATTGCTTTCTCATATGTGCCTTGACTGGGGGGCTACAGCAGAGCAAGTGACTTTTTGCTCAAGCCAGCAACCTTTGGGCTCAAGCCAGTGATCCCACGCTCAAGCTGGATGAACCTGCGTTCAAGCCACCAACCTCAGGGTTTCAAACCTGGGTCCTCCACATCCCAGTCTGATGCTCTATCCACTGAGTCACTGCCTGGTTAGGTTAAAGTTTGAGTCTTGTCTCTGAATTCTTTCTTAACCAGAACTCAAGTACTGAGGGCTAGACTATCTGGTGCTGTTTTAGCCACCAACACTTATCATGTAAACTCTAGGTCAGTGATTTTCAACCTTTTTTGAGCTGCGGCACATTTTTTACATTTACAAAATCCTGGGGCACATCACCTACCAAAATGACATAAAATGACACTTTAACACAGTACATATTATACATATAGTTAATAATATAGTTTCTAAATGTATTTATACTCACTTAGTGTGAAACCTGGGCCTGTTTCGATGAACACAAAAGGGATATTCTAGCAGGAATGGTACAAAGACACACATGAAGCTCTTCCTCAACAGTTCTCAGTCTCTCTTTGTTTTTAGTTTTTATTGCAGTCAAGCTTGAGAAGCTCAGCTCACATAGATATGTGGTTGAAAACGGGAGCAATGTCAAAATAGCTTTGTTGGCCAGAATGGGGAACTCCTTGGCAACAGATAACCAAAAACTGTCCAAAGGAAGATCAGCAAACTTTAGCTTTAAAGTTAGATAACATTGTGATGCATTGTGATGCACTGTATATCACCCTCTGCGGGGGCCTCTTTTAAAAAGAAAAAGGTCAAATATCTATATACACCATCAGGATAGATATAACCAGCTGAGGCTGAGGCTTCATCTAGTGGTGGCAACATTTACCTCCAGTCCTGACCAGGATTAGAAATTGGGATCATGGGGAGGAGTAGCAGCTACAACTACTCCCCGTGGCCACACAATGACAAGTGCGCAGCAGCCGAGCTGGGACCTTCCTGGGTGTGGATGAGAGGCGGCCTACTATTGGTTCATCGCTAGTGGTCGGGATGAATCCTAGAAGGTGATTGGTCAGTGAGAGTTCCCTGTGCCTCCACTCTTCCTGTCGCTGATAGCTGGAGGGATTGTGAGGGGAATGTTTATATTCGGATGGAGGCGGCTGGCGGCGGGCTGGATAAATAGCCTCTGCGGGCTGTAGTTTGGGGACCCATGTTTAATTTCCCCACGGCACATCTGACCATGTCTCATGGCACACTGGTTGAAAAACACTGCTCTAGGTAATGTCAGTTAACTTTCAAGGGTATTGTAGGTTTTTCTTTGGTTCTTGGAAAGGAACATTTATAGTATTGTTCTTTTGTCTGTAATTTTGGTAAATTTAAAATATAAACTATAGGGGAGAAAACTTCTTAAAAATAATTTGGAAGTTAGGCAAGAATATAAAAGCTAACAAATTGTAACAGCCATCTTTTAGGGAATAACAAAAAATGTTGTTCCCTTAATACATCTGATAGAAAAGACCATATGGTATACAGATGACCTTATGTGGTTAAGTTTTAAAGACAGCACTCAAAAAGTGTTGAAATTAAAATGCTTTGTTAAGAACAGAAGGAATGAGCCCTGGCCGGTTGGCTCAGTGGTAGGGCGTCAGCCTGGAGTGCAGGAGTCCTGGGTTCAATTCTCGGCCAGGGCACACAGGAGAATCGTCCATCTGCTTCTCCACCCCTCCCCCTCTCCTTCCTCTCTGTCTCTCTCTTCCCCTCCCGCAGCCAAGCTCCAATGGAGCAAAAAGTTGGCCCGGGCGCTGAGGATGGCTCCATGGATCTGCCTCAGGTGCTAGAATGGCTCTGGTTGCAACAGAGCGACGCTCCAAGATGGGCAGAGCATCGCCCCCTGGTGGGCGTGCTGGGTGGATCCTGGTCGGGCGCATACGGGAGTCTGTCTGACTGCCTCCCTGTTTCCAACTTCAGAAAAATACAAAAAAAAAACCCCCAAAAACAAAAAACAGAAGGAATGAAATTCAGAGTGAAAAAAAGCAAATGCAAAAGAATCTTACTTTAGTAGCTACCTACTCTTAATATAATTGCTTCTTTGAGAAAAGATATTTTCTGATAAAATTAATATGCATTCATTGAAGAAAAACTGAAAGATAGAGGAAACAGTTTGTTTTGAAATCAGAGTCAATTGCTTGAGATCTGGAATTCACCTACTCTGATGCTAACACGGTTTGAAGAAAATGAACCTTGATGGGGATTAATGATAGACTTTATGAGGTTTACCAACTAAAGGCTATCCACAATATATGAATGCCACAATCCAGAGCCAAATAAAATCTGCAGTGCTTTCCTTGCCAAATTACTCCCCTTGGTCTGCTAGTGTCTTTTCCTCAGTTAAAAAAAACTGTAGTCAGCCCTGGCCGGTTGGCTCAGCGGTAGAGCGTCGGCCTGGCGTGCGGGGGACCCAGGTTCGATTCCCGGCCAAGGCACATAGGAGAAGCGCCCATTTGCTTCTCCACCCCCCACCTCCTCCTTCCTCTCTGTCTCTCTCTTCCCCTCCCGCAGCCAAGGCTCCACTGGAGCAGGGATGGCCCGGGCGCTGGGGATGGTTCCTTGGCCTCTGCCCCAGGCGCTAGAGTGGCTCTGGTCGCGGCAAAGCGATGCCCTGGAGGGGCAGAGCATCGCCCCCTGGTGGGCAGAGCGTCGCCCCTGGTGGGCGTGCCGGGTAGATCCCGGTCGGGCGCATGCGGGAGTCTATCTGACTGTCTCTCCCTGTTTCCAGCTTCAGAAAAGAAAAAAAAAAATATTGTAGTCTTGGCCAGTTGGCTCAGTGGTAAAGTGCTGGCCTGGTGTGTAGATGTCTCAGGTTCAATTCCTGGTTGGGGTACACAAGTGAAGTGCCCATCTGCTTCTCCACCCCTTCTCCTCTCTCTTCTCTCTATCTCTCTCTTCCCCTCCTGCAGCCATGGCTCAGTTGGAGGAAGTTGGCCCCAGGCACTGAGGATGTCTCCATGGCTTCACCTCAGGTGCCAAGCAATGGAGCAACAGCCCCAGATGGGTAGAGCATTGCCCTATAGGGGGCTTGCTGGTTGGATCCGAGTCCAGTCTCATGCAATAGTCAGTCTCTCTGCCTCCCTGCTTCTGACTTAAGAAAAAAAAGTATTTGAAAATGTAGACACAGAACCTTTCAAAGTGATTAGAAACCCCCTACTGCATGACTTAACATGCCATATTACCTGCATACGGAGTAGGTAGTAGCAGAAATTCAACCTGAAGTCATTAAAGTGGTTCATTCACTCTATTCCTGGTGCTTTTAACTACCAGAACCGTTGAACCTGCCCTTTGACCTTCAAATTCTAATGGAATCAAGATGTCTCTAAAAGTATTCTGGTCTGGAATTTGAGCTTCAAGAAATAGTAAGACCACTTCCTCTTCCTCTGTGTCCTTCCCCTTTTTGAGCAAGTTTCAGAAATGATGCAAACATCCAAGGCAAATGGAACTCAAAATCCTTTTGATAATTCCTGGAACCTCGATAACAAAAAATTGGCTTTCCATCACTAGTCAATAAGGGATATAATAAATGTTAGAATGATGGTGGTTTACAATTTAAGAGACTCCTAAATATGTATGTGTTTAACAGAAATGCAAGACATAAAAGAAGTATAAATGAAGGAATGTTACCAGGGCTTATTTTTTCCTCTTCCTCCAACTGGGTATTTCATATTGAATGATTACATAACATGCTTCAAAAATTCCATAATCCTGAAAACATCTCAGATAAAAGTAAGAATAAGATCAGTAACTTTTTACATTGTCATAAGTATGTGATTCGAGTTTAATCTACTCCAATTTTAAGATAAGTCTAAAATCTAGATTCTTTTTTAGAGGTTAAATTTACTGGGGTAACATTATATAAGTTTCAGGAGTACAACATTATAATACATCTGTACCCTCTATTGTGTGCTCACCAGCGGAAGACTAGTGCCCTTCTATTACCATATATTTGACCCCTCTACTCTCCGTCTTCTCCCCACCTCTCTTTCTTCTTGGTAACCACAATTCTTGTTGTCTGTATCTATGAGTTTGTTTTGTTTAGTGCTTTCTGTTAAATCTAGATTCTTTTATTGATGCTCCCCTTGATTCAAATGTCTCCATTTTTTGTTATTTAGCCAATTAACTATCCAGAGTGAGTTGTAAACTTCTAGGATATCTCCTCCACTCTTCCATCTCATTTCGGAAGAAATTCTTTTGATTACTATTTTCTCCAACTTTCCTTACAGAGATTTCAGAGTACGGAAGATACACTATCTTAAGTGAGCCCAGTGAAAACCAGCTTGTAGGTGATCTCATGTGGGCAAGCCTGATTGAAATGCCTGATACTTCAAATTTGGGTCCCTGAACATTTTATGATCTCCTCTCTAGATCACCTTTATTTAGCTACTCAGAAATATTTTTTTATCATTTTAATTTTATTTATTTTTTATTCAATGAGAAGAAAGAAGGCAGAGACAGATTGCCACATGCACCCCAACTGAATCCACCCAGCAAGCCCACTAGGGGGCGATGCTCTGCCCATGTGGGGCATTGCTCCGTTGCTCGGCAACTGAGCTCTTCATAGCACCTGAGGCGGAGGCCATGGAGCTATGCTCAGTGCTGGGGGCCAACTCATTTCAATCGAGCCATGGCTGCCAGGGGGGAGGGTGAAGTGAGAGGGGGAAGGGTGGAGAAGCAGATGGTCACTTCTCTTGTGTGCCATGACTGGGAATCGAACCTGTGACATCCACACACCAGGCCAACACTCTGCCACTGAGCCAACCGGCCAGGGCTGAAATATTTTATTATTAAACTTAATGGTTGGCATTCATCAGTAAGAGTACAAAGGTTTCAGATGAACATCTCTATGGCATCTGAAATGTTGATTGCATTGTGTGCCCATCACCCAAAGTCAACTCATTTTCCATCACCATATATTTGTCCCCCCTTACTCCCCTCTAACTCGTCCCCCTTCCTCTGGTTATCACTTTAGTTTTATCTGTGTCTATGAGTCTCAGTTTTATTATATACCCTACCTATGTGTAAAATCATGTAGTTCTTAGCTTTTTTGGATTTACTTGTTTTATTTAGTATAATGTTCTCAAGGTCTCATGTCATAAATGGCAATATACATAATTTCTTATGGCTACTCAGAATTATTTTTAATGTGAAATGTGATCACTAAATAAAATTTAACATCCACCATAACAAACTTCCCTTTCAAAGTTAATTGCATCACCATATTCCTAGGTCAAATTAAATAATTTGATTCCTTCTTTGCTCCCCATAACCCATATTTAAGTTTTGGTGGTTCTTCCTATTAAATAGTTATTAATGGAACCACTGCTTTGTATCTTCTTCATGTTTATTGTCATAGACACTACCATACTTTAATCATGGGCCTAAACCAGTGGTCAGCAAACCAAGGATCACAAGCCACATGTGGCTCTTTGGCCCCTTGAGTGTTTAGCAAAGGCCAGTTTAGAAGTACCCTAATTAAGTTAATAACAATGTACCTACCTATATAGTTTAAGTTTAAAAAATTTGGCTCTCAAAAGAAATTTCAATCGTTGTACTGTTGATATTTGGTTTTGCTGACTAATAAGTTTGCCGACCACTGACCTATACCTATTATTCTTAAAACCCCTTCTCTGATTTCCCCAATATTCTATACTGCCCTACTCCTCCGATGTCATTTTTACCAGGTTCCTTAAATCATCAAATGCTATTGACATAATAGTTGACCACTTATAATTTTCAATCTATTTCTTTCTCATCCACCAATGACCCTGTGTCACTGACTCACTTGTTTTCACTGAGGTTTATGCTACTCTACCCGAAATGCCTGCAGCTTTCTCTCCCAGCCTGATGGTTAATTTCTCCCCATTCAGCATTTCCTTTTAGCACTTTCACAGTTTACATTATATTAAACAGGTTCTGTAAAAGTCCTTCAGTTCTTCCACAGGTGCAGGGTCTGCTTCCCCAATTATATTACGTCCATTTTCATTTGCTCTATGAGTTTATTGGTCTTTCAATTTATTAGCTTAATAATTAAAAAAAATTAACACATTTTAATTGTGGCAAAATATACATAACATAAAATTTACCATCTTAACCATATTTTAGTGTACGATTCAGTACTGTATTTAGTGTTGTGCTGCCAATCTCTGGAATGTGTCTTACAACTACATGAGGAGGTATTTAAAGAAATTATCAAAAATACTGTATAAGTGATTTGGTTTTGAGTGGTGTGTATGTCCTTTTTAACTACAGAATTGCAGTATAAATAATGTGATAAGACAGTAAATATAAGTGCTAATAAACCGTAAGGGCAGGAAATGCTGAAATAATATATATAGTAGACAAAAAAACCTGCTGTAAGTTGAAGACAGGAGAATAGAGATGGACCTTATCTCGACAGAGATAATAAGAAAGATAACGAAAGTGGCAAGTGCAAAAGCATAAGTCACATGTGAGGACACACGGCCTACAGGGTTCCCACAGGAAAAGGAAACAGTGAGAGACAAACTGAAAAGGTGGCTTTGACTCAGAGTACAGGTGGTCTGGAATGGCAGTAGTGGGAACATAGACTGAGAACTCCTTCAGGGTTCTAACCAGAGCCTGGTAGGCAGAGGGTACACAATACGGTGAATAAGAAATGATTTGATTTTGAATAGAATATAGAAGTGTCAAAAGGTCCAGAAAAGTAAAGCAAAGTATTAGATAGCCTTGGAGGCAAAGAGAGATCAGATGATTCTGAAAGCAGACAGGTCCAGATGCTACTACTAGAGATGTTTTATGAGTAGAATTCTATTTTTTTTTATTAAGTGAGAGGCAGGGAAAAAGACAGACAGACTCCCCCACATGCGCCCTGACCAAGATCCACCTGGTAAGCCCCCTACAGGGCAATGCTTTACCCATCTGGGTCCACTGCTCCATTGCTTGGCAACCAAGATATTTTAATGCCTGAGGTGAGGCCATGGAGCCATCATTAGCGTCTGAGGCCAACTTACTCCAACCTTTAGAGCTATGGCTGCAGGAGGGGTAGAATGAGAGAGAAAGGGAGAGAAAGAGAGAAAGAGAAAAGGGGTGGAGAAGCAAATGGTGGCTTCTCCTGTGTGCCCTGACCAGGAATTGAACCTGAGACTTACACATGCCAGGCTGATGCTCTACAGCTAAGCCAACTGGCCAGGACTGAGCAGAATACTTATATTACAAAAATTATTTTTAAAGAACAAACAATAAAATGCTGTTGTCTGGCTCCTGGATTCAACAGTCACAGATAGGACTATGACAAATTGCTATACTACTCAATAAATATGAAACATAAGTATCATATTTATGTTTTGATGCTAGAAAATAACTTTTCAATGTCACAAATATATACTATCTTAGGTGCATCTGGTCCAATGATGCACACATGGGCCTGCCTAATGTAACATTCTTGCAGCAAAGTAGCAAGGCACAGCACAATTCTCAATCCTCTCCTTGACTGCTTGTCTCATGTCTGCATCTCCTGAAACAAAGGAATCTAATCTATATTAAGGAACACACTGATATGAGAATGGGTAGAAAAGTTATCTCAATATGGGTCCGTCCTCCCTCCCTCCCTCCCTCCCTCCCTCCCTCTCTCTTTCCTTTCTTTCTTTCTCTCTCTCTCTCTCTCTTTCTTTCTTTCTCTTCCTTCCTTCCTTTCCTTCCTCCCTTCCCTTCCCTTCCCTTTCCTTCCTTCCTTCCTTCCTTCCTTCCTTCCTTCCTTCCTTCCTTCCTTCCTTCCTTCCTTCCTTCCTTCCTTCCTTCCTTCCTTCCTTCCTTCCTTCCTTCCTTCCTTCCTTCCTTCCTTCCTTCCTTCCTTCCTTCTCCCTTTCCCTTTCCCTTTCCCTTTCCCATTCCCATTCCCTTTCCCTTTCCCTTTCCCTTTCCCTTTCCCTTTCCTTTCCTTTCCTTTCCTTTCCTTTCCTCCCTCCCTTCCTCTCTCTCTCTCTCTCTCTCTCTCTCTCTCTCTCTCTTTCTTTTTTTTCTTTGTATTTTTCCAAAGTTAGAAGCGGGGAGGCAGTCAGACAGACTCCCGCATGTGCCCGACTGGGATCAACCCAGTATGCCCACCAGGGAGCAATGCTCTGCCCATCTGGGGCGTTGCTCTGTTGAGGCCAGGGTCATTATAGCGCCTGAAGTGGAGGCCATGGAGCCATCCTCAGCGCTTGGGCCAGCTTTGCTGCAGTGGAGCCTTGGCTGCAGAGGGGAAGAGAGAGACAGAGAGGAAGGAGAGGGGGAAGGGCAGATGGGCGCTTCTCCTGTGTGCCTTGACCAGGAATTGAACCCGGGACTTCCACATGCTGGGGTGATGCTCTACTGCTGAGCCAACCAGCCAAGGTTTTTTTGTTTGTTTGTTTGTTTTTTATTGAGAGGCAGGGAGGCAGAGATAGACTCCCACATGCATTACCAGATCCATCTGGCAAGCCCCCTATCAGGTGATGCTCTGCCAGTCTGGACCACTGCTGTTGCTCAGCAACTGAGCTAGTGCCTGAGGCCAACTTTGCTCCATTTGAACCATGGTTGCAGGAGAAAAAAAGAGAGAAGGGGAGGAAGAGGGGGTGGAGGGGTGAAGCAGATGGGCGTTTCTCCTGTGTACTCTGACTGGGAATCAAACCTGGGACATCTACATGCCGGGCCAACAGTCTACCACTGAGCCAACCAGCCAGAGTCAGACATATTTTAGAAGTCCTTGAAAATAATCAAAATTAACATAATAATGCTGGTTAGTTACATACAGCTCAGTAAAGGAGGTTGATTGAACAAAATTTTGCATGGAAAACTTGTATTCAGTTTTTTCTCCTTTTTCTGAAAAAAGAAAAATGAGTATTTTTATAATATCAAGCCCACTACAGATTATGGCAAGTTTGGAAAACTTACGTTTTACTCAGATATCAATACTTCTCTTAGGAAGCTGCTGTCTGCTTCCCAGAATGGCAAAAACTGAATGTATCTTTATTTGTGAGAAAGAACAAAAGCTTGTATCTTTTCCATCTGTTTTAAATATATAGAAATTAAATGTAATCTAATCTACTTAAAATACAAAGCAGATAACTGGTTTCCAGGGAATGGGGGTGGGGCCGCAGAATGACTGGCAGGGGACACGAGAGAACTTTTGGGAAATGTATTATAGCTTGATTGCTATGGCAGTCATACAGTATCTATATTTATCAAAACTCACCATGTAGTAGTACACTTATAATGCATGCCTTTATTGTATGTACATTTTAATTCAATAAAGTTATTTTTAAAATCATAAAAATTTTCTAAATGAAAAATGTTGCACAACAAACATTATAATAAGTACAATGTAATTTCTGTTGTGGTAAAAATCTACACAATGCAAAATTTACCATGTTAACGAGTTTTAACTATTTTGGCTTTAAGTATTTTTACAATGTTGCTCAACTAACACCATGATCTTTCTCCAGAATGTCATCATCTTTTTTTTTTTGATTAATTTTAATGGGGTGACATTGATAAATCAGGGTACATATGTTCAGAGAAAACAGCTCTAGGTGTTTTGCCATTTGCTTATGCTGCATTCCCATCACCCAAAGTCCAATTGTCTTTCGTCACCTTCTAACTGGTTTTCTTTGTGCCCCTCCCCTCCCCATTCCCCTCCCTCTCCTCTACCCCCATCCCGTAACCCCCACACTCTTGTCCATGTCTCTGAGTCTCATTTTTATGTCCCACCTATGTATGGAATCATCTAGTTCTTAGTTTTTTCTGATTTACTTATTTCGCTCCATATAATGTTATCAAGGTCCATCCACGTTGTTGTAAATGATCCGATGTCATAATTTCTTATGGCTGAGTAGTATTCCATAGTATATATGTACCAAAGCTTTTTAATCCACTCGTCCTCTGATGGACACTTGGGCTGTTTCCAGATTTTCGCTATCGTGAACAATGTTGCCATAAACATGGGGATGCATTTCTTCTTTTCAAATAGTGCTATGGTGTTCTTGGGGTATATTCCTAAAAGTGGCATAGCTGGGTCAAAAGGCAGTTCGATCTTTAATTTGTTGAGGAATCTCCATACTGTTTTCCACAGTGGCTGCACCAGTCTGCATTCCCACCAGCACTGCAGGAGGGTTCCCTTTTCTCCACATCCTCGCCAGCACTTATTCTCTGTTGTTTTGTTGATAAGCACCATTCTGACTGGTGTGAGGTGATATCTCAGTGTGGTTTTAATTTGCATTTCTCTAATGATTAGTGATTTTGAGAATTTTTTCATATGCCTATTGGCCATGTGTATGTCCTCTTTGGAGAAGTGTCTATTCATTTCTTTTTCCCATTTTTGGATTGGATTGTTTGTCTTCCTGGTGTTGAGATTTACAAGTTCTTTATAAATTTTGGTTATTAACCCCTTATCAGACGCATTGTCAAATATATTCCCCCATTGAGTAGTTTGTCTTTTTATTGTGTTCTTATTGTCTTTAGCTGTGCAGAAGCTTTTTAGTTTGATATAGTCCCATTTGTTTATCTTGTCTTTTATTTCACTTGCCTGTGGAGACAAATTGGCAAATATACTGCTGCGAGAGATGTCAGAAAGCTTACTGCCTATGTTTTCTTCTAAGATGCTTATGGTTTCACGGCTTACATTTAAGTCTTTTATCCATTTTGAGTTTATTTTTGTGAATGGTGTAAGTTGGTGGTCTAGTTTCATTTTTTTGCAGGTAGCTGTCCAATTTTCCCAACACCATTTGTTGAAGAGGCTGTCTTTACTCCAATGTATGCTCTTACCTCCTTTGTCAAATATTAGTTGTCCACAAAGATGTGGGTTTATTTCTGGGTTCTCAGTTCTGTTCCATTGATCTATATGCCTGTTCTTATGCCAGTACCAGGCTGTTTTGAGTATAATGGCCTTATAGTATAACTTGATATCTGGAAGTGTGATACCTCCCACTTTATTCTTCCTTTTTAGGATTGCTGAGGCTATTCGTGTTCTCTTTTGGTTCCATATAAATTTTTGGAATATGTGTTCTATATCTTTGAAGTAAGTCATTGGTATTTTAATTGGTATTGCATTGAATTTATAAATTGCTTTGGGTAATGTACACATTTTAATGATGTTTATTCTTCCTAACCATGAGCATGGTATATGCTTCCACTTGTTTGTATCTTCCCTGATTTCTTTTATCAATGTTTTATAATTTTCTGAGTACAGATCTTTAATCTCCCTGGTTAAATTTGTTCCTAGGTACTTTATTTTTTTGGTTGCAATGGTAAAGGGGATTGATTCCTTAATTTCTCTTTCTGACAGTTCATTGTTAATGTATAAAAATGCCTCTGATTTCGGAGTATTAATTCTATATCCTGCCACCTTGCTGAATTCATTTATCAGGTCTAGTAGTTTTCTGACTGCGACATTAGGGTTTTCTATATACAATATCATATCATCTGCAAATTATGCTAGTTTTACTTCTTCTTTTCCAATTTGGATGCCTTTTATTTCTTTTTCTTGTCTGACTGCTGTGGCTAGGACTTCCAGAACTATGTTGAATAAGAGTGGTGAAAGGGGGCACCCCTGCCTTGTTCCTGGTCTTAAGGGGATTGGTTTTAATTTTTGCCCATTGAGTATGATGTTGGCTGTGGGTTTGTCATAGATGGCCTTTATCATGTTGAGGTATGTTCCCTGTATTCCCACTTTGCTGAGAGTTTTGATCATGAATAGGTGCTGGATTTTATCAAATGCTTTTTCTGCATCTATTGAAATTATCATGTGGTTTTTCTCCTTTCTTTTGTTTATGTGATGAATCACATTGATTGATTTGCAAATATTGTACCAGCCTTGCCTCCCAAGAATAAATCCCACTTGATCTTGGTGTATGATTTTTTAATCCACTCGTCTTTATTATTTCCTTCCTTCTACTAGCTCTGGGCTTTACTTGTTTTTCTTTTTCTAGCTCTTTTAGATGTAGGGTCAAGTTGTTTATTTGAGCTTTTTCTAGCTTCTTGAAGTATGCCTGTAATGCTATGAACTTCGCTCTCAGGACTGCTTTTGCTGTGTCCCATAAATTTTTAGTTGATATATGCTCATTATCGTTTGTTTAGGAGTTTTTTAATTTCCTGTTTAATCTCATTGTTTACCCATTCGTTATTTAATAACGTGTTATTTAGTTTTCAAGTGTTTGAGTATTTTTCAGTTTTTCTGTTGTGGTTGATTTCTAGTTTTATGCCATTGTGATCACAGAAAGTGCTCAATATGATTTCAATCTTCTTAAATTTGTTGAGACTGCTTTTGTGCCCTAACATGTGGTCTATTCTAGAGAATGTACCATGAGCACTTGAAAAGAATGTATATTCTGCTGCTTTAGGGTGAAAGGTTCTGAAGATATCTATTAAATCGAGTTGATCTAGTATGTCCTTTAAGTCTGCTGTTTCTTTGTTAATTTTCTTTCTTGAGGATCTATCTAGTGATGTTAGTGAGGTATTGAAATCCCCTACTATTATAGTATTGCTATTGATCTCGCCCTTTAAATCCATCAAAGTCTGCTTTATATATTTAGGTGCTCCTATATTAGGTGTGTAGATATTTATAATGGTTATATCTTCCTGTTGAATTGCTCCCTTTATCATTATGTAGTGACCTCCTTTTTTTTTTTCTCCCCATTTTTCCTTAGCTGGAAATGGGGAGGCAGTCAGACAGACTCCCGTATGCGCCCGACTGGGATCCACACGGCATGCCACCAGGGGGCGACGCTCTGCCCATCTGGGGCATCGCTCTGTTGCATCCAGAGCCACTCTAGCGACTGAGGCAGAGGCCATAGAGCCGTCCCCAGCGCCCGGGCCATCTTTGCTCCAATGGAGCCTCAGCTGCAGGAGGGGAAGAGAGAGACAGAGAGGAAGGAGAGGGGGAGGGGTGGAGAAGCAGATGGGCGCCTCTCCTGTGTGCCCTGGTTGGGAAACGAACCCGGGACTCCTGCACGCCAGGCCGATGCTCTACCGCTGAGCCAACCGGCCAGGGCCTGTAGTGACCTTCTTTATCTCTTACTATAGTCTTTGTTTTAAAGTCCATTTTGTCTGATATAAGTATTGCTATGCCAGCTTTTTTTTCATTTCCTTTTGCGTGAAATATTTTTTTCCATCCATTTATCTTCAGTCTATGTGCATCTTTTTTTTTTAGGTGTGTCTCTTGTAGACAGAATATATACGGGTCCTGTTTTCTTATCCACGCAGCTACCCTATGTCTTTTGATCGGATCATTGAATCCATTTACATTTAAGGTTATTATTGATATGTAATTGTTTATTGCCATTTTATTCTTTAAAATTCTATTCCTCTTTTGCTATATCCTTTTTCTCCTTTGATCAGTTTACAACAGGCCCCTTAGCATTTCTTGCAGCCTTGGTTTGGTTGTAGTGAATTCCTTGAGGTTTTTTTTGTCTGAAAAGCTTTTTATTTCTCCTTCAATTTTAAACAATAGCCTTGCTGGATAAAGTAGTCTTGGTTATAGGCTCTTGTTCTGCATTACTTTGAATATTTCTTGCCATTCCCTTCTGGCCTCAAGTGTTTCTGTTGAGAAGTCGGAAGTCATCTTTATGGGGGCTCCTTTGTAGGTGATAGTCTTTTTTTCTCTAGCAGCTTTTAATACTTTCTCTTTATCACTTAGCTTTGGTATTTTAATTATGATGTGTCTTGGTATTGATTTTTTTTGGTTTCTCTTTAATAGAGTTCTCTGTGCTTCCTGAACATGTAAGTTGTTTTCCTGCCTTAATTGAGGGAAGTTTTCAGCTATGATATGTTTGAACAAAGTCTCTATCCCTTGTTCTTTTTCTTTTTCTTCAGGAACCCCTATGATGTGGATGTTATTTCTCTTCATGTTGTCACAGAGCTCTCGTATAGTTTCCTCAGTCTTTTTGAGTCTCTTTTCTTTTTTCTGCCCTGCTTCCGTGCCTTTATTTATCATGTCTTCTAACTTGCTGATTCAAGTCTCAGCTTCATCCATCCTGCTTTTAATTCCTTCCATTGTGTTCTTCATTTCTGATATTGTATTTATCATTTCTGACTGATTCTTTTTTATTATTTCAATGTCCTTTTTTATATTTGTTATCTCTTTATTTAGGTTTTCGTAATGGCCATCTATGGTTGTTCTAATATCTTTGAGCATCCTAACAATCGTTATTTTAAACTCTGCATCTGGTAATTTGGTTATTTCTGATTCATTCAGGTCCTTTTCTGGGGATTTCTCTTGACTCATTTGTGTTTCATTTCTCTGCCTTCTCATCTTCTCTGTGTAAAAGAAGGTCTTGGCCACTGGAGTCCACTGGGTGTGGCCTCTGTTCCCTAGGTACGGTCTGTCTGCAGGCCCACCACCCCCTCTGCTGTTGTTGCCTGGGGTGTTTGGGTATGGGCGTTGCCAGTGCCTTCCCACTGGGGCTGTTGCTGTGGTTTCTGCCTTTCCTTCACAGGTGACTGTGATCCTGTGCTCGAGTGCACAAGCCTTGGTGGCCTTGGCCTTCGCCCTGCCCCTGTGGGTGGCATTATGCTCGGCCCTGAGGGCAGTGGCCAGCACCTTTGCTCAGTTGTGGGTCTCCACCTGTTTCCAGGTTTCCGCCTCGCCCTTGCAGGAGGAGTCCACTCATGGGATGGCTGCAAGCCCTGGCTCCACAGGCCAGGAGGGACTGCCTGCCCACGCTCAGTAGCGGGACTCTGCCTGTTCTGGGCTTTTGGCTTCACCCCCACGGGAGAAGCCGGCTCCCAAGTCAGGCCACAAGCCTCGGTTCTGCGGGCGGGGCAAGGCTGTGCTCCTGCGCCCTTGCTCAAGGGCAGGTCTCCACCCCTTCCGGGGTTCCTGCCCTTCTCCCGCAGGCTAGATTACAGGTGACCCGTGGCTGGGCTTGACCACTTTTGCACGTACCCTCCTCCCCAGCTGGGCAAGACTGAGCTCAAACCTGGGCCCAGTGGTGGCCAGCCAGCTTCCGCCCTTGTGATGGAACTGCGCTTCCACGTCCCCCCGCCACCCCCCCCTCGGGTAAGCCCTCAGCTGTGTGGGTGCAGGCACTGCAGCTTAGACCCTAAGTCTCACTACTGTAGACCTGAAAACTCCCTCCTTCTAAGCGACTCTGCTCTGAGTGCGGGAAAGCTTGTTTGGCAGGTGTCCTGATTCCCTTTGCTGGTATTGCTGTTTCCAGGGGAAATATTCACTGCAGATTTGGGGAGTGACTCATCCCAGGGGTTAGGGTGGCTGTCTCCCAAAATGTTTCTCCCTGTGCCTCATAGATTACATTCTCTTCCTGCCACTCTGGTCGTCTCCTCTCTCCCCATTCCCCAGAGCCCCGGGTGAGTGGTTTTGAGAGAGGTTTTCTGTGCAGTCCCTTTAAGAAGAATCCTGGGTCTGAGAAATCAGTCTCTTTCTCACAAACAGTATCCTGTCTTGTTTCTAGCTAAATACTGTCCATACGGCTCTTCTAGGCTCTGGGGCTGCAGGCTGGGGCTTTGTTCCTGGGACTCAGGACCCTCCCCTCTCTGCTAAACTCACTTCCCGCCACGCGAGTCTCTCTCGGCTGCTGTTCACTCTGGGGAGCTGGGCAGCCTTCTCCGCATTTCCGCTTTTCCTACCAGTCTTGCTGTGGCTTCTTCAGTGTTCCTTGGTTGAAGAGTCCTCTTAGTTTAGTTCAAAGTTGGTATTTCCAGATGATAGTTCTTAAAATTAGTTTGTAATCCACTTTGGTTATGGGAGGTGGGAGTTGGTACGTCCGCCTACTCCAGCGCCATCTTGTCTTTAGAATGTCATCTTCTCCAACTAAACCTCTGTCTCCATCAAACAGTAACTTCCGGTCACACACCCCCACCCCTGCAACCACCACTCTGCTTTCTGTCTCTATGAATTTAACTATACGAAGTACCTCACAAGTGGAACCATATAGTATCTGTCCTTTGTATCTGGCTTATTTCACTTCACATAATGTCTTTAAGTATAATGTATATTTATTTTAAAAATTTTTTTATACTAAAAGAATAAAGATTTTTATTAAGTATTGTAAGTTGCATTCAGTAGCCACACCACACCACAACCTCTCTACAATCAGTCAAACCCAATAGCAGTTCATGCCATAAAAGAAAAATGAGGACTCTAGATCCCTTTGATATCAGAAATTTAAGAAAGACATTTTAGTTTTAACCAGCTGTAGTCAAAATGCTACAATAAAACAAAAGGAAATGAAGAGCATTTGACTCCCACACTTAAAATGAAGTACACACAAAGTTTAAACTGGTTATGACAATAGCCTATAGTTGTGTTTCTTGAACTATAAAGAAACACATTTTGGCAGTCTTTAAGTATATATAACTTAAAATATCATTTTTAGCATTTGGCACCATACGTATTTTTTCAAATTTAAATGACCTGGAAGATTAAAAATTACACTATTTTCCTGACTTCTTTTCAAACTCTTTTTCTTCAACCCTGTTCGCTAAATAGATCTCTAAAAATCTGTCTCTTATTCAGCCATGTTGGAGTAGAAAGATAGTGGTGGGAGGAGCTACAATCAGGTAGACCCAGCAAGTACAGAAAGGTCTGAGGTAGAAGCTCTGTCTGGATGGACGTGTGAAGGAAGGTCACCTCATTGGGGCCCTGATGTTCATTCTTATTAAGTCTAGTTCCAAATGTATAATATATAACCATGGTTATGGCTTCTGTGCTTCTGGATTGGATACAACTTAGAATTTCTGTGAACAACTTGCCACTTAACGTTAAATGTCATTTATCGTGTTATTGAAAATCTGTTAAAAAAAAAACTGGAGGTGATATTTAGAGGAGTTCCAATATTTGGTTAAAATTGAAATATGTAATTTTCGATTACAGAGTAAAGTCTGTCCAATTTTTTTTTTTTTTTTTTTTTTTTTTATCGAGACAGAGAGAGAGTCAGAGAGACGGATAGACAGGGACAGACAGACAGGAACGGAGAGAGATGAGAAGCATCAATCATTAGTTTTTCGTTGCGACACCTTAGTTGTTCATTGATTGCTTTTTCATATGTGCCTTGACCGTGGGCCTTCAGCAGACAGAGTAACCCCTTGCTCGAGCCAGCGACCTTGGGTCTAAGCTGGTGAGCTTTGCTCAAACCAGATGAGCCCACACTCAAGCTAGCGACCTTGGGGTCTTGAACCTGGTTCCTCTGCATCCCAGTTCGACGCTCTATCCATTGCGCCACAGCCTGGTCAGGCAAAATCTGTCCAATCTTGTATAGGGCTGTAAGACAATGACATCCTGAAGAAGTACTAGCAATAGAATAAGCGATTTGGAGATAAAAATGTCTAAAATAAAGAACCTCATGGAAAAATAGAATGGCGTCCTTTTTTTATTATTATTGAGAGGTGGGGAGGCAGAGACAGACTTCCACATGTGCTGGACCAGATCCACCCAGCATACCCACTAGGGGGTGATGCTCTGCCCTTCTGGAGCCAATACTCCATTGCTCAGCAATGAAGCCTTTTCTGCGTGCGTGTGTGCGTGTGCATGTGCGTCTGAGGTGAGGCCATGGAGCCATCCTCAGTGCCAACTTTGCTCCCACCATTCCAGCCATGGCCACAGGAGGGGAAAAGAGAGAGAGAGTGGGGGTGGGGGGGAAGAACCAGATGGTACTTCTCCTGTGTGTCCTGACTGGGAATCAGACCCAGGACTTCCACATGCCATGCTGATGTGCTACTGCTGAGCCAATCCACCAGGGCCTAGAATGACTTCCTTTCAAGAAATATTGGAATCCAGATCCTCTACCATGAATATTTTAAATAAAATTAAGCTTCCCTGACTTTAAACAAGGTCCCAATAAACTCTGAATATTTTTTCTACTTGCTACCTCCCTTCTGGCCCCACCCTCATGTTTCACACAGCATCAGCTACTAGTTTTATCTATTACTGTGCTTATTAACTGACAATTAGTAAAAACCTATTAGAAACTACACATTCAGCTTTTTTTATGGATTGTCATTGTCTTATAAGTGATGCATTATGCAGTCCACTGTTCTAGAGCAGGGGTAGTCAACCTTTTTATACCTACCGCCCACTTTTGTATCTCTGTTAGTAAAATTTTCTAACCGTCCACCGGTTCCACAGTAATGGTGAATTATAAAGTAGGGAAGTAACTTTACTTTATAAAATTTATAAAGCAAAGTTACAGCAAGTTAAAGCATATAATAATAATTACTTATCAAGTACTTTATGTTGGATTTTCGCCAAGTTTGGCAGAATAAATCTTTATAAAACAACTTATTATAATTAAATCTATCTTTTTATTTATACTTTGGTTGCTCCGCTACCGCCTACCATGAAAGCTGGAACGCCCACTAGTGGGCGGTAGGGACCAGGTTGACTACCACTGATCTAGAGTATTGCTTTCCACGAGGCACTTCTATAAAACAAAGGTTATGAGAGATTTTCACTCCTGCTGACTGGGATACAATATGGTAGTGAGCCATTCTGGATTATGTGGAGGGGTAATGCCCCAGCGAGGGCAAAGCAACAAGGCAGGATGTTTCAGGACCCCTGATAATTTCATACAGCAGAATTACAATACCACTTTGAACCCTTAACATTAAAGAGACATAAATTCCTATGTGGTCTACTCTGTTATTTTTATCAAAACAGGAGAACATATATATCCAAACTAGTTTTTAAAATGTTTTATATCTGCGTAGCATTTTGTATACATGAGGCAAAGTCTATGAAAAGTCTATAAGCAGTAAAATAGACAATATAACTAGAGTCTATAAATTACAAGAGAAATTAAAGAGATCAGAATTAGTTTCAGAATGCATTCTTAAAAAAAAGAAAGAAACTTGAAGAGAAAGGATTACCTTGTTAAGATAATGTCTACTCATTTGGTATGTCATTTCTCTTATTGATTAGAATAAGATCCACTAAAAATTTTAGGATCCACATTAATTTATAAAATAACAACACATAACTTCCTTTAAAAGAAATCTAGAACAATAAAATTAATCAACTACCAAATTGTATGTCAAATGCACCAATATATTCTCCATGTTTGAGGATTCTAGTGATGTATCTTTGGTGACACCCAAAGCTGTTGAGACCAATAGTTTCTTCAATATATCATGCAAGGAAC
Source organism: Saccopteryx leptura (assembly GCF_036850995.1). NCBI lineage: Eukaryota > Metazoa > Chordata > Mammalia > Chiroptera > Emballonuridae > Saccopteryx > Saccopteryx leptura. The sequence continues at coordinate 180,356,976 of NC_089504.1, forward strand.
TATAACTAATGCTGAAATATTACACCATAAAGGAAACAATATTATCTAGGTAAGAGGCTTAGACTATATTCTCCATGCAGTCACAGTTCATTGGAGTGAGCTGTTTCCATCTCTGGGTCAGTGCAGAAGTGATCTCTGGATTCTACTGAATAACCACCTATTTCCAGTGAGAACTCATTAAAATAAAGAAGATATGTTTTATCTGATTGATTGTCCAGGCCCTTACCATGCTACACTTAGTAAAACTCATCTTAAAAGAAAAGAAAAAAGCCTCTATTGATACTATGTTCTCCTAAAGCTCCTAAGCCTTTTCTTCTCCCCTCCTGGTCAAAAAAAATTTTAGGACTCCAATATAGTACTTAAAGACAGTTTTGGATTCTTGATTTCCACATGGCAGAAAAAGACCTGTGAACTCCCTTCTCATCCAGAGAATCACTCCCAAACACCAGAGCAACAGAAAAACAGAAACAACCCCTATCTCTTTAATGATCTAAAAAGATTTATGTTATGTCAAACTATAATATACAAAAAGAGAAGATGGAGAAAGAAATTCTTAGCACATGAAAATCAATCCAAAGTGCCTATTGAGGAAAATACCCATGAAAGGCAAATAGATTCACTTGTGGAATCTACTTGAAGCCAAGAAGCACTCAAGAATAATGAGGTCGAACAATGAGGTATCACCTCACACCAGTCAGAATGGTGCTCATCAATAAAACAACAGAGAATAAGTGCTGGCGAGGATGTGGAGAAAAGGGAACCCTCCTGCACTGCTGGTGGGAATGCAGACTGGTGCAGCCACTGTGGAAAACAGTATGGAGATTCCTCAACAAATTAAAAATCGAACTGCCTTTGACCTAGCTATGCCACTGTTAGGAATATACCCCAACAACACCATAACACTGTTTGAAAAGAAGAAATGCATCCCCATGTTTATGGCAGCATTGTTCACAATAGCGAAAATCTGGAAACAGCCCAAGTGTCCGTCAGTGGACGAGTGGATTAAAAAGCTTTGGTACATATATACTATGGAATACTTCAGCCATAAGAAATGATGACATCGGATCATTTACAATAACATGGATGGACCTTGATAACATTATACGGAGTGAAATAAGTAAATCAGAAAAAAACTAAGAACTAGATGATTCCATACAGAGGTGGGACATAAAAATGAGACTCAGAGACATGGACAACAGTGTGGGGGTTACGAGGTGGGGGGAAGGAAAGGGAGGGGAATGGGGGAGGGGAGGGGCACAAAGAAAACCAGTTAGAAGGTGAAGGAAGACAATTGGACTTTGGGTGATGGGAATGCAGCATAAGGAAATGTCAAAATAACATAGAGCTGTTTTCTCTGAACATATGTACCCTGATTTATCAATGTCACCCATTAAAATTAATTTTTAAAAAAAGAATAATGAGGTCAATAGCTGTGGCAAGTTGTATAACTTAAAAAAATATATCAGACTTGCTTCTGTAGTTCTCAGACATAAAGAAAATTACTCAAATTGGAAGACTGTGTTTTGCTCCTGACATATTGAATCTAATTTCAGGGGATGGGCAGCTATACTTTTTTTAAAATTTAAATAGAAACTTCTTATACTTTGCTTTAAAAAATCTTTTTAAAATTTTTAATTATTGATTTTAGCAAGAGAGGAAGGAAGAGAGAGAGAGAGAGACATTAATATCATAGCTCCCACATGTACCCTGATTAGCAACCTCCATGCTGTGGGACTATGCTCTAACCAACTGAGCTATCTAGCCAGGGTGGCATCTATACTTTTAAGAGACTCTCCAGGTAACTTTGAGACCCAGTACTTTATAGAAAAACTAATTTTGAAGACAGAGTAAGGTATTAGGTCTTCCTGATGTCCCACATCCCTGCCAAGGTTGAGTTTTTAGCACTCGTATTTACCTTTCCTAATTCAGTAATTATGAAATCTACCAATTCCATAGTGAAAATATTCAGTTATTTTAAAATTTTAAACTCTGATGATATTGCAGACACTCATAATACTGTTATTCAGAAATATGCAGAGATGACTTCTATGGTGTGGTTAAGTTTAGACAAGCATCTTATAATGTATTCATAGGCAAATTTCCTCCTACCTTCATGGCAAGGGCCATCACAAGACAGATAGGTGAACTTAGGGTCTTTTTTTTTTTTTGTATTTTTCCGAAGCTGGAAATGGGGAGAGACAGCCAGACAGACCCCCGCATGCGATCCACCCGGCACGCCCAGCAGGGGCGACGCTCTGCCCCTCCGGGGCGTCGCCTCACCGCGACCAGAGCCACTCCAGCGCCCGGGGCAGAGGCCAAGGAGCCATCCCCAGTGCCCGGGCCATCCCCGCTCCAATGGAGCCCCGGCTGTGGGAGGGGAAGAGAGAGACAGAGAGGAAGGAGGAGGGGGTGGTGGAGAAGCAAATGGGCGCCTCTCCCATGTGCCCTGGCCGGGAATCGAACCCGGGTCCCCCGCACGCCAGGCTGACGCTCCACCGCTGAGCCAACCGGCCAGGGCCAATATAGACAAATTATTATTGGGCATAAAGGGAGAAATCTACAAAAAAAGACTATAGTAGGACATTTTAATACCCTGCTCACATTAATAGATAAATACTCCAGACAAAAAATTAACATGAAAATAATGGCTTTAAATGTCACTTTAGACAAGATCAACTTAATAGACATTTATAGAACATTTTATCCCCAAACTGCAGAATACACATTTATTTATTTATTTGGATTTTTCTGAAGTGAGAAGCTAGGAGGCAGACAGACTCCTGTATGTGCCCAACTGGGATCCACCCGGCATGCCCACCAGGGGGTGATGATCTGCCCATCTGGGGCGTTGCTCCATTGCAACTAGAGTCATTCTAGCGTCTGAGGCGGAAGCCACAGAGCCATCCTCAGCGCCCAGGCCAACTTGGCTCCAATGGAGCCTTGGTTGCAGGAGGGGAAGAGAGAGACAGAGAGGAAGGAGAGGGGGAAGGGTGGAGAAGCAGATGGGCGCTTCTCCTGTGTGCCCTGGCCGGGAATCAAACCTGGGACTTCCACACACCAGGCTGATGCTCTACCACTGAGCCAACTGGCCAGGACCACACATTTGTTTTTCATGATTCTCCTGAACAGATCACATATTAGACCACAAAACAAGCCTCAATAAATTTAAGAAGACTGAAATCATATGAAGCACCTAAATAACATGCTACTAAATCAATGAATCAAAGAGAAAATCAAACAAGAAATAAAAAATGACCTTAAAACAAATTAAATGAAAATTCTTTTTTGAATCTGTGAAATGCAGCAAAACCAGTACTGAGAGAGGTCATAGCTATACAGGCCTAATTCAGAAAACAAACAAAAATTCCAAATGAACAATCTAACTACATCTAAAGAAACTAGAAAAAGAACAAATAAAACCCAGAGTAAACAGAAGGAAGAAAATGGTTACAATCAGCAGAAATAAACAAAATAGAAATTTAAAAGTCAATACAAAAGATCAATAAAACTAAGAGCTGATTGTTTGAAAAGATAAATAGACAAAACTTTAGCTGAATTCATAAAGAAAAAGAGAGTCCATATCAATAAAACTATAAATGAAAGAAGAGTCACAACTGACACCACAGAAATACAAAGAACCATTAAAGAATACGTTGAACATGCCTGACCAAGCAATGTGCAGTGGATAGAGAACCAGACTGGGATGCACAGGACACAGGTTCGAAACTCCAAAATTTCTGGCTTGTGTGCGGGCTCATCTGGTTTGAGCAAGGCTCACTAGCTTGAGCCCAAGGTCATTGGTTTGAGCAAGGGGTCACTCGGTCTGCTGTAGCCCCCTAGTCAAGGCAAATATGAGAAATCAATCAATGAACAACTCTGGTGCCGCAATGAGGAACTGATGCTTCTCATTTCTCTCCCTTCCTGTCTGTCTGCCCCTATCTGTCCCTCTCTCTGACTCTGTCTCTGTCACACACACACACACACACACACACACACACACACACACACACACACAAAAGGAATATGGTGAAGAATTATATGCCAACAAATTTAACAATCTAAAATAAAAAAGTAAATTTCTAGAGGTAAACTTCTAAGACTGAACCAAAAAGGTAAAAAAAATAAAGTCTAAACAGATCAATTAGTAGCAATAAAATTGAAATGAAAATTAAAAAAAAACAAAAACAACTCCCAACAAATTACAGTACCAGATGGCTTCACAGGTGAATTCCACCAAACATTTAAAGAAAATTAATACCCATCCTTCTTAAACTATTTCAAAAAATTGAAGAGAAAGGAATACTTCCAAACTCATTTTATGAAGCCAGCATTACCCTGATACCAAAACCAAATAAAGATACCATAAAAAAAGTTATAGGTCAATATCTTTGATGAACACAGGTGCAAAAATTCTCAACAAAATATTAGCAAACCAGATTCAACAATACACTAAAATGAAATATACCATGACCAAGGAGGTTTCATCCCAGGAGCAAGGATGATTCAACATCCATAAATCAATCAATATGATACATCACATTAACAGAATAAAGTATAAAAACCATATGATCATCTCAATTGATGCAGAGAAAGCATTTCACAAAATTCAACATAATTTTATGATAAAACCTCAACAAAGTGAATACAGAAAGAACATATCTCAACATAATAAAGACCTTACATGCCAAACCCACAGCTAATATCATACTTAATGATGAAAAGTTGAAAGCCTAACGTCTAAGATCAGGAACAAGCCAAGGATGCCCACTATCACCACTTCTATTCAACCCAGTATGGGAAGTCCTAGCTACAGCAATCAGACGAAGTAAAAGATACCCAATTTGGAGAGGAATAAATAAATGCTCATCATTTGCAGATGACATGATACTGTACATAAAAACACTAAAGACTCTACCAAAAAACGATCAGAACTAATAAATGACTTCAGTAAAGCTGCAAGATATAATAATCAATACACAGAACTGTGCTGCGTTGCCACATATCAATAATGAATAACCGAAAAAGGAAAATTTTAAAAATAATATTACTTAGAAAATTAAATTTAATGGGGTGACATTGATCAATAAGAGTACATGGGTTTCAGGTAAATGTTTCTATAGCATTTGAACTGTTGATTATGTTTAACTTGTATACCTGTCACCCAAAGTCAAATCATTTTCCGTCACTGTATATCTGTCCCTCTTTACTCCCCTCCCCCCACTTCCTCCCCCATTACCCCCTCCCCCTGGTAACCACTTCACTTTTATCTATGTCCTTGAGTCTCAGTTTTATATCCCACCTATATGTGAAATCATATAGTTATTTTTTTCCGATTTACTTATTTCACTTAGTATAATGGTCCACCCATGTTATTGTAAATGAAATTAAGAAAACAATGCCATTCACAATTGCATCAAAAAGTATAAAATACTTTCACCACTTTGGTGAAAGACCTGCATTCTAAAAACTTTATAACACTCAAGAAAGAAATTAAACCCACTACAAATAAATAGAAAGAATTACCTTGCTCATGGATTGGAAGGATTAATATCATTAAAATGTCCTTATTAAGCTACAGTTATATACAGATTCAGTGAAATCCTCATCAAATATCAATGGCATTCTGAATCTCAGAATTAGAATAATCATAATTTTTTTTTTTTTTTTTCATTTTTCTGAAGCTGGAAACAGGGAGAGACAGTCAGACAGACTCCCGCATGCGCCCGACCGGGATCCACCCGGCACGCCCACCAGGGGGCGACGCTCTGCCCACCAGGGGGCGATGCTCTGCCCATCCTGGGCGTCGCCATGTTGCGACCAGAGCCACTCTAGCGCCTGAGGCAGAGGCCACAGAGCCATCCCCAGCGCCCGGGCCATCTTTGCTCCAATGGAGCCTTGGCTGCGGGAGGGGAAGAGAGAGACAGAGAGGAAAGTGCGGCGGAGGGGTGGAGAAGCAAATGGGCGCTTCTCCTGTGTGCCCTGGCCGGGAATCGAACCCAGGTCCTCCGCACGCTAGGCCGACGCTCTACCACTGAGCCAACCGGCCAGGGCCAATAATCATAATATTTATATAAAACCACATAAGATCCTGAATAGCCAAAGCAATCTTGAGAAAGAACAAAGTGGGAGGTATCAAGATCTTAACTATATTATAAGGCTACAATAATCAAAACAGTATGGTACTAGCATATAAAAGCAAATACACAGATCAAAAGGATAGGACAGGACAGCCGAGAAATAAATTCTCAGTTATATGGTCAGTTAATCTACGACAAAAGAGGCAAGGATATATAATGGGGTATAATCTCTTCAATAAATGGTTTGACAAAACTGGACAGATACATGGGGAAAAAAAGAAAGAAAAATCGGACCACTTTCTTACACAAATATACAAAATTTAAGTGTAAAGTATATGAAAGACTTAAATGTTAGGCTTGAAACCATAAAACTATTAGAAGAAACCATAGTGTCTGTAAACTCTTCAACATTGTTCTTAGCAGTATCTTTTCAGACACATTACTTTGAGCAAAGGAAACAATAGACAAACAAACAAATGAGACTATATCAAACTGTAAAGTTTTGCACAGTGAAAATAAAGCCATTGACAAAACAAAAAAGCCAACCTACAGAATGGGAGATGAGATGTGCAAATGATATATCTGATAAAAGCTTAATGTCCAAAATATATAAGGAACTCATGTAACTTAACAACAAAAAATACAAAACAAAACCAATTCAATTAAATAATGGGCAGAAGATCTAAACAGACATTTCTGCCAAGAGCACATACAGATGGCCAACAGACATACACCAAAAGATGCTCAACATCACTCATCATCAGGGAGATGCAAATTAAAACTTCAATGATATATCACCTCACACCTGTCAGAATGGCTATCCTTGATAAATCAACAAATACCAAGTGTTGGTGAAGATGTGGAGAAAAGGGAACCCTGGTACACTCTTGCTGGGACAATAAATTAGTGTAGCCATTATGGAGAACTATACGGATATTTCTCAAAAAAACTAAAAATAGATCTGCCAGTACAATCCATTAATTCCATTTCTGGGTATTTATCCAAAGAAAACAATAACACTAATTTGAAAAGATATATACATCTCTATGTTCACTGCAGCATTACTAGAAATAGCCAGCTTAGCAGAATATGGAAGCAACTTAGATTTCCATCAATAGATGAATGGATAAAGAAGATGTGGAATATACATACAGTGGAGTATTAGTCACCAAAAAATAGCATGAAATCTTGCCATTTGAGACAACATGGATGGACCTAACGGGTATTATGCAAAGTGAATAAGTCAGACAAAGACAAATACCACGTGATCTCATTTATATGTAGAATCTAAAAAACAAATGAATAAACAGAAAACAAAAAGGCCCATAGGTATAGAGAACAAGCTGAGGGCTGCCAAAGGGGAGGGTGGTGGCAGGATAAAAAATTAACAAAGATAAAATGAGAAATTAATTATGTTATCCATTTTGGCTCAATATTTGGCTACCCATATAAATCCTAAGTGCAAAGCTAATAGAATCTCTTTATCAGTGCTAGGGAATCAAGTTCCAAAAGTTAGGCAGAATTCTAATTTTATTGCAATACTGGCATCAAAAGCTTAGATATAAAAGAGAATGACTGATTGTTGGCTTGGTAGTCCAATGCTGTACTTTCCAAACAAACAATCAAACAAAAAGAATTGCTTGAAAAACCTATAGGTACCAATCAAAAATATTCAAGTTAATTCCACTTCATAGATATAAACACAGCAGTACTAGACAACATTGAAGGGCTATTTTTTAGATTTGTTAAGCAATGAATAAAAGATTAGGTAGGCTAAAACACAGCACACAAAATGTCCAAGGATACATTCCAAGGAGGATGCTGAAATTATAACCAGTACTAGAGCTGTACATCTCTATAAAACAGGAAGAGATCTACTGGATATGACATAGCTGCAGCTTGCTCTGCCCTCTCTTACTTTATGGATTTATGGCAATTTCCCAGGTAAAGACCCATCCCACCCCCAGAAAGCATGTGTGGCTTACATATTTGTCATTCCTACTACGGTATGGCATAAATAAATCATGGGGCTTGGGTCAGGATAGCCAGCTTGTAAGGTGATTCATAAAGCCAACAGTACTATCCCCTAGGACTGTGTATTTTATTATAGTAAACCTCAGAACAAGATACAATTTCCTGACTCAAGAAGCAGCTTTTAAATCAGGACAACTGGACAGCCCTGGAATCACTTTAAAAAAAAAAAAAAAAAAAGGTCTCAATCCACCACTGTTTCTCAGTGCTGGCGTGTACCTGATCTAGGCCTGTTCTTTTTAACACTAAGTACTAAATTCCAAAGGCATCCCTTCTGAGTGAATTATTATGGTGACAGACCTATAAACATAAAGGCATCCCATCTTCTCCTTCATCCTGTTTTCCCATGACTTTATTTACTCACTTAAAAAAATAATGTTTCCCATTGTTATATTTCCCTCTTAATCCTTCTCCCAGTCTTTAAAAGTCATTATCCAAGATGAGAGCCTTTTGGTGCTTAAAATAAAAATGCAAGGGACTGTGACCCTCTTAGATAACTCCATAAGGAGCACAAGTAGGAGTGATAGTGGGGACAAAGTTTCAGGGGCGTTCCCTGGGCCTGAAGACCTACACGGCTATCAGCATGAATTATGTAGATATTATCTGACTTTAAACCAAGATTGGCCACAGTTCTGTTAGAGCAGTGGTAGTCAACCTGGTTCCTACTGCCCACTAGTGGGTGTTCCAGCTTTCATGGTGGGCGGTAGCGGAGCAACCAAAGTATAAATAAAAAGATAGATTTAACTATAGTAAGTTGTTTTATAAAGATTTATTCTGCCAAACTTAGCGAAAATCTGACAAGTACTCGGTAAGTAATTATTATTATACGCTTTAACTTGCTGTAACTCTGCTTTATGAATTTTATAAAGTAAAGTTACGCCCTGGCCGGTTGGCTCAGTGGTAGAGCATCAGCCTGGCGTGCAGAAGTCCCAGGTTCGATTCCCGGCCAGGGCACACAGGAGAAGCACCCATCTGCTTCTCCACCCCTCCCCCTCTCCTTCCTCTCTGTCACTCTCTTCCCCTCCCGCAGCCAAGGCTCCATTGGAGCAAGGATGGCCCTGGCGCTGGGGATGGCTCCTTGGCCTCTGCCCCAGGCGCTAGAGTGGCTCTGGTCGCGGCAGAGCGACGCCCCGGAGGGGCAGAGCATCGCCCCCCGGTGGGCAGAGTGTAGCCCCTGGTAGGTGTGCCAGGTGGATACCGGTCGGGCGCATGCGGGAGTCTGTCTGACTGTCTCCCCGTTTCTAGCTTCAGAAAAAAAAATAATAATAAAGTTATTTCTCTACTTTATAAATCACCATTACTGTGGAACTGGTGGGTAGTTAGAAAATTTTACTACTAACAGAGATGGAGAGACAAGATGGCGATGGAGTAGGCGGACGTACCAGCATCTACCTCCCAGAACCAAAGTGGATTACAAACTAATTTTATGAACTATCATCTGGAAAAACCAACTTTGGACTAAACTAAGAGGACTCTTCAACCAAGGAACACTAAAGAAGCCACACAGAGACTGGTAGGAAAAGCGGAAACGCGGAGAGGGCTGCCCAGCTCCTCGGAGCCAACGGCAGCAGGGAGAGACTCGCGTGGCGGGAAGTGAGTTTAGCAGAGGGAAAAGGGACCTGAGCCCCAGGAACAAAGCCCCAGCCTGCAGCCCCAGAGCCCAGAAGAGGCGTAAGGACAGTATTTAGCTGGAAACAAGTCAGGATACTGTTTGTGAGAGAGTCTGATTTCTCAGACCCAGGATCCTTCTTAAAGGGACCGCGCAGAACATCTCTCTCAAAAACAATCACCTGGGGCTCCTGGGGACGGGGAGGGGGGTGGGGGGGAGGGCCACAGTAACAGGAAGAGAGTGTAATCTAGGAGGCATAGGGAGAAACATTTTGGGAGACAGCCACCCTAACCCCTGGGACGAGTCACTCCCCAAAGCTGAAGTGAATATTTCCCCTGGAAACAGCAATACCAGCAAAGGGAAGCAGGAGAGCAGCCAAACAAGCTCCCCCGCGGCATTCAGAGCAGAGTCGCATAGAAGGAGGGAGCTTTCAGGTCTACAGTAGTGAGTCGTAGGGTCGGAGCTGCAACGCCCCCACCCACGCGGCTGAGGGCGCACAGGAGAGCAGGCGGCAGCTGGGAGACAAAAGCACGGTTCTGCTGGCAGCGGCGGAAGCCAGCTGGCCACCACTGGGCTCAGGTGTGAGCTCAATCTTGCCCGGCTGGGGAGAAGAGGGCGTGCAAAAGCGGTCAAGCTCAGCTGCCGGCAGCCTGTAATCCAGCCTCTGAGAGAAGGGCAGGAACCCCAGAAAGGGTGGAGACCAGCCCCGGAGCAAGGGCAGAGGAGCACAGCCCTGCCCTGCCCGTGCAACCCAGGCTTGCGGTCTGACTTGGTAGCCGGCTCCTCCCGCGGGGGTGGAGCCAAAAGCCCAGAAGAGGCGGAGTTCCGCTACGGAGCTGAGCTTGGGCACGCAGCCCTGCCCGGCGGTAGAGCCAAGGCTAGCAGCTGTTCCTTTAGTGGGATCCTCCTGCAAGGGCAGGGCGAAAGCTCGGAAACAGGCGGAGACCCGCAGCTGAGCAAAGGTGCTCGCCAGTGCCCTCAGGTCAGAGCATAACGTCACACACGGGGGCGGGGCAAAGGCCACCAACCCTTGTGCACCCGAGCATGTGATCACAGCCACTCCCGTGAAGAGAAAATGCGGAGGCAGAGAAATACAACACAAATAAACCAAGAGAAATCCCCAGAAAAGGACTTAAGTGAATCAGATATAACCAAATTACCAGATGCAGAGTTTAAAATAACGATTGTTAGGATGCTCAAAGATATTAGAACAACCATAGATGGCCATTACGAAAACCTAAATAAAGAGATAACAAATATAAAAAAGGACATTGAAATAATAAAAAAGAATCAGTCAGAAATGACAAATACAATATCTGAAATAAAGAATACAATGGAAGGAATTAAAAGCAGGATGGATGAAGCAGAGAATCGAATCAGTGAGTTAGAGGACACAATAAATAAAGGCACGGAAGCAGGGCAGAAAAAAGAAAAGAGACTCAAAAAGTCTGAGGAAACTCTAAGAGAGCTCTGTGACAACATGAAGAGAAATAACATCCGCATTGTAGGGGTTCCTGAAGAAGAAGAGAAAGAACAAGGGATAGAGACTTTGTTCAAACATATTATAGTGGAAAACTTCCCCCAATTAATGCAGGAAAACATTTCACAGGTTCAGGAAGCACAGAGAACTCCATTAAGGAGAAACCCAAAGAAACCAACACCAAGACACATCATAATTAAATTACCAAAGCTAAATGATAAAGAGAAAATAGTAAAAGCTGCTAGAGAAAAAAAGGCTATCACCTACAAAGGAGCCCCCATAAGGATGACTTCTGACTTCTCAACAGAAACACTTGAGGCCAGAAGGGAATGGCAAGAAATATTCAAAGTAATGCAGAAGAAGAACCTACAACCAAGACTACTTTATCCAGCAAAGCTATCAGTTAAAATTGAAGGAGAAATAAAAAGCTTTTCAGACAAAAATAACCTCAAGGAATTCACTACAACCAAACCAAGGCTGCAAGAAATGCTAAGGGACCTGTTGTAAACAGATCAAAGGAAAAAAAGAATATAGCAAAAGAGAAAAACAGTTTTAAAGAAAAAAAATGGCAATAAATAATTACATATCAGTAATAACCTTAAATGTTAATGGATTAAATGATCCGATCAAGAGACATAGGATAGCTGCGTGGATAAGAAAACAGGACCCATACATATGCTGTCTACAAGAGACACACCTTAATTAAATCAAAAGATGCACACAGAATGAAGATAAAAGGATGGAAAAAAAAATCTCACGCAAATGGAAATGAAAAAAAAGCTGGGGTAGCAATACTTATATCAGACAAAATGGACTTTAAAACAAAGACCATAGTTAGAGATAAAGGGCACTACATAATGATAAAGGGAGCAATCCAAAAGGAAGATATAACCATTATAAATATCTACGCACCTAATATAGGAGCACCTAAATATATAAAGCAGACTTTGATGGACGCCAACTTGTATTATGAATTTACCTTTGCCACCCAGCTTAGTGTATCCCAAGGTTCTCTTTACCATGCCACAGTCACAGAGCTCCAGGGAAAAGCAACCTGGTCTCAACTCTCCAGGCAGAGGAGAACAGAAGCTCCATATCCAAGCATGCTGCAAATGGCTTTTTCCAGTCTACCTGAATCATTACCAGCTAGAAGCAGCGGTCATTGGGACTTGGACATGAGCTGCAAAGTATAGAATGGTTACAACAATTCCAGTGCCATGCGGACTTTTCCTGTGGGGAACTTTCCTGGACTCCTGCACCCTGTGACAGCTCCTAACACACTGAACTGTGGTTGGGTTGCATTTTTCAGGGATTTGGCATGGTGATGGGGCCAACTTGGACTTGGTGAACATGTTAAAGACACTACTCTTTTATAGATCCTTGCTGTATTTGCCAAGAGTTTGCTTAAAGGCTTTTAATCACTGTAAAAAAAAAAACAGAGGACTGGATGAAGAAGATGGGGCACATATACACCATGGTATACTAGTCAGCTAAGAGAAATGATGACATCGGATCACTTACAATGGAATGGTGGAGTCTTGAAAGCATTGTGCGGGATGAAATAAGCGAATCAGAAAAAAACAGGAACTGCAGGATTCCATACATTGATGGGACATAAAAGCGAGACTAAGAGGCATGGACAGGAGTGTGGTGGTTACGGGGGGTGGGGGGAGGGAAGGAGGGAGAGGGGGAGGGGGAGGGGTACAGAAAGAACTGGATGGAGGGTGGCGGAGGACAATCTCTCTTCGGGTGATGGGTATGCAACAGAACTAAATGACAAGATAACTTGGAAATGTTTTCTTTGAATGTATGTACCCTGATTTATTGATGTCACCCCATTAAAATAAAAATTTATTTATAAAAAAAAATAAATAAAAATAAATAAAAGAAAAGAAAATTTTACTACTAACAGAGATACAAAAGTGGGCGGTAGGTATAAAAATGTTGACTACCCCTGTGTTAGAGTAAGGAGGTAATCAGACATGAACCAGGTGAGGGGCCAGAGAGGGAAAGAACACATCAACCTTAGGTATAACCATCAGCTGATCCCAGGTGGCTGAGTGGGGTTTTCCAGCTTGAATATGTCTTAGGCAGTTACACACCAGTGGGGAGCATGTGCAAAGGGACTGACAAATAGGGCAATGACAGATCTGCAAACTTCCACTGGGGACGCTAAACCTAGAAGGGGAAAATGATGGAAAAGAGCATGAGCATGGCCTCAAAAATCGTGAAGAACGCAGATGAACAACCACCCACTACAGGCAGAGATATGTACATGTGATGGGCAGGAACAACTGGCTGGGAGGAAAACCCAGGCGGCAGGGAGGGGACCAAGGCAAGCATAGAAGTATCACTATGTAACTAAGCAGGGCACTCAGTTCGCTCTGAGTTGCCCACTTGTAATCTTCCAAGTGTACTTCCCTTTTGCCAATAAACCGCTGCCTGCTTTGCAATCTGCGTCTCTTGTCTGAAATCCTTCTTTTGAGTAGACAAACTGATGACCCTAGAATGCCACTGTGGGACAGGTGACACTTTCATACTCTTTTTTAGGGCAATTGGAAGATACAACCAGTTGGTAAGGTTATGTGTTTGCTGAACTCCTAAGGTCTTTTTACATAAAGCTCTAAGCATAATCACCAAGCTGTCTTTTATGTCCTCAACAACAGAAATCGACTGCTTAGAGCACTGAAACACACTAAGCCAGATTCTTAGCTATCAAAAAGTACTTTTAAACCAAGGTGCCAAATAATATTTAGCTAGACAAAAAATTACTAATCCTAATAAATCTCTCTTTGGTTTTGCCGAAGCTACAGTAAACCCATGACACAGGCCAGTCGTGCACTAATACTGTTTTACGCTGCTTCTTGTACAAACCCTGGAGAAAATAAAGTGTTGTGACTCTATTCTGATCATAGAGTTGATGCCAAATGCCTTGATACTCTGGGGTACAAACGAGGCAAACTGACTTTAATTCAATAAAAACCTACTTGATTAATTGTTATGGTTTGTGGCCAATAACAGATACAAGAAGCTGCAGTGCTTTACTGCATTCCTTTACGATAAGAAACAGGCCACGAGAAAAAATGGAACCTAAATCATTAGCCTCTTCACACGTCCCAGGTCATTGAAGTGACTGGTCTGTACACAACCTGAGGTGTTAACAAGTGTGAGCGTGGAGACTGGAGGTCAAGGTAAGCTACACTAATCAAGTTGCAAATATATAAAGGTAATACTACTCAGTTGTAAGAAAAAATAAAATACTGCCATTTGTGACAAAATGGATGGATCCTGAGAATATTATGCTAAGCAAAATAAATCAGTCAGAAAAAAGGTAAGAACCAAATGATTTCACACATATCACTTTTATAAGTGAGACTCAGATGCAGACAAAACTATGGTTGTTACCAGAGGGAAGGGGGTGGGGAGTAAAGGGGACCAAATATATGGTGACAGAAGATGGTTGGACTTTGGGTCGTCGGCATACAATGCAATATACAGATCACGTAGCACAGAAATGTACACTTGACACCTAAATGATCCTATTAACCAATGTCACCCCAATAAATTTAACAAAAAGAAGAATCAAACCTTTCCAGTCAATCAAAAAGAGAGGAAAAAAAGGACTATGGGAATTCTCAGCAACTACAAACTGTATTTTGATGATAATGTGATCTCTCATGTATCTCAAATGACACAGGCCTTTTTAAGTCCTGAGTAGGAAATCATGTTATATTATGTTGTAAGACATTATACTTTTTCCCCCCTTAAGCTGATTCTTCATCACTGACCATACCATCCAATAAGTTTCCTAAAAAGAATTCAGTAACTAAAGTTCTTAATATATATTAAAACTTCTGGAAACAAAAGATGCAGACATGTTCCTTCTTGATGACCTCCATGGCTCACTTGCTACATTTGTGTCTTCCTAGAACAGACACTCAAACCAGGAAGAGGCAGGAGCAGATCACTTACACTGGCCATGGAGTTGTTTCAGTGGAAATGCTACAAGCCTTTGTAGCCTGCCAGAGAGTATAAAAAATACTGCAGACAACACGCTATAAAAATAAATCAACTAGTTAGAGGGATCTATAGTATGAGAAATAGTATTTAAAAAAGTGTTTAGGTCCTGGCTGGTTGGCCCAGAGGATAGAGTGTCAGCCCTGCATATGGACATCTCCAGTTCAATCCCCAGTCAGGGCACACATGAGAAGTGACCATCTGCTTCTCTCCCCCTCCCTTTTCCCTTTCTCTCTCCCTCTTCCCCTCTCACAGCCAGTGGCTCAACTGGTTCGAGCATCACCTTGGGTGCTGAGGATAGCTCCGCTGATTCGAGCATCAGCCCCAGACAGGGGTTGCCGGGTAGATCCGGGTTGGGGCACAGGAATAAATAATAATACAAGAATAAACTGTGTTTTGGGTACTCACAACTATACACCTACCCTTGCCCCACCCTGTACTACTGCTTCCTCACTGATGATGTAGTGGCTCCATTTTTTTAGTAAAATATATCAAATCACAAGAAGTCAAATATCATCTTGTTTAGGATGTTAGTGTGTACAGTGCAAGGATATGGGGAGGGAAAGTTAGAAAGAAAAGATGGTAGGAGGAGGAGTGAAAAAGATAGTCTAGGACTAGACTGTGGAGGGTGTGACAGAGAGCTACGACTTCATCCTGTTGGAAATGGGGTGCTATTTAAGTATTTTTAAGTTGGGAAATGACACTGCCATATTTACTTTGTTGAAAAATGTTTAGCAGCAGAAGGAAGTCTGAATTAGAAGGTGAAAATAGGCTGAAGATAGAGAACCAGTAGGCAATCTAAGTTACAGAGTGAGATGATGAGGGGTCTGAACCAGGGCAGTAGAGGTAGAGAAGGGGTGAACTGCAGGGGCAAGGAAGGGCAGGGGAGAGAAGGAACCCAGGTTTTAAAGTTTAGGAAACTGGATGGAGGTTAGTACTATCATTTAAACAGGATGTATAGGAAGCATAATAGAGATGCTGGTAGAAATAATGACTTGTACTTTAGACATGTAAGAGTTTAAATTTCCTGTGGGACACTGAGTTAAAAATGTGAAACTGGTGTATGAAAATGGAAGTCCAGAAAGCTTCAGGAGGAAAAGATTTGGAAGACAAAAATACCCAGATGGAAGATGAAGCTGAAAAAGGGACAAATATGCATCATACCGGACATGTATTTATATTAAGTACTTTTGATATGCCAGGCACTGTTTTGCAGGCATGCACGTGTTAATTCATTACATCTTTATAATACAGGAGGGTGTTTCCACTACCTTTAATTTAGGGCTGAGAAAATTGAGACAGAGTTAAAGTAAAATCTTGTCAAGTCTACATGGGTGGAAATCGGTAGAGCAGGGATTTGAACCAAGGAGTCCAGTTTCAGAGCTCCCCTTCTTTAACACGACCTCTTTGTAGCAAAGATGAAGTTTTGCCCAGGGTGAGCTTGCAGACGGGAGATGAGAAAGCTCAGGCTGGAAGGAAACACCAACACTTAAGGAGAAGAAACAGTTCTCTTCCAGAATATTTATTAAGTATCTACTGTATAATAATTAATGTTGGGAGCTATCAAGACAAACAATTTATAGTCAAGTAGGGGAAACATTGACAAACAAATAACAAAAATACAGAATGATGGCTCAACAGAAAGAGGCCATGATCAAAGGATGAAAAGGAGCAGCTGAAGGAAAGGAGTATGAAAGAAAGGTATCAGAGTGAAAGGGAGGAAACAATTTCAAGAAAAACAAAACGGGGCCCTGGCCGGTTGGCTCAGCAGTAGAGCATCGGCCTAGCGTGCGGAGGACCCGGGTTCGATTCCCGGCCAGGGCACATAGGAGAAGCGCCCATTTGCTTCTCCACCCCTCCGCCGCGCCTTCCTCTCTGTCTCTCTTTTCCCCTCCCGCAGCCAAGGCTCCATTGGAGCAAAAATGGCCCGGGCGCTGGAGATGGCTCTGTGGCCTCTGCCTCAAGCGCTAGAGTGGCTCTGGCCGCAACATGGCGACGCCCAGGATGGGCAGAGCATCGCCCCCTGGTGGGCAGAGCGTCGCCCCCTGGTGGGCGTGCCGGGTGGATCCCGGTCGGGCGCATGCGGGAGTCTGTCTGACTATCTCTCCCTGTTTCCAGCTTCAGAAAAAAACAAAACAAAAAACAAACAAACAAAAAAAAAACGGTAATTAGTAGGGTAGCAAATACTTTATAGTGTCTACATAGAATGAGGGCCAAAAAAATAATATTTTTCTTCCTAATTTTGGTTAGTATACAAATCCTGAAATTTCATACTGAAAAAGGTAGTGTGCCTCCAGTTACAGATTTCCCCCAGATGTAGGTTAAAAATTCCCACAATGCTAAATACTTTTAAGAGGGTGGGAGCTAAGTCTTTCACTGCATCAGGTAAATAGATATCAATTCGGGTATATGAGCACACGGACATTTATTTAATCCCCTATTGCCAACTTGGAAGCAGATGACTGACCACTTCTCAAAGCAGTAAACACAGAATATGCTCTGATCATCAATTCTAAGAGAGTCAACACTGCTGAACATGGTATGGAAAGAATTCCTTATTTCCAGGTAGATGCTATTAATGTGGGAGTGACTCTTAGTATTTTACTTAATTTTACTAGCACAACAGGAGAGAAATGCTTCACACTGCGTAACAGAACACACTGACTTTTTTTTTTTAGGACAAAAGCTAGTTTGCCTTTAAATTATACTCAGAGGTAAAACAAATAACTCAAAGCAGAAACTGCATTTTCTATGCTGACAATTCAATGTATAATTGATTAAATAAAAACATCATCCACAATTGGGCTCCACAAGGTATACACGCAGTAGGCAACTGCTACTTTCACAAGAAATACCTTTGTCGCCTATCAGAGTATGTAGCAAAAAAAATTTAAGCTTGAGATAAAGTTACATGTATTTTTAGCAAAGTGAAGATCAGTTGTAATAAATGCTGGAGAAAGAAAGGCTAAGAAAGTTAGGAATAAATCTAGCTTGATAACAGCAGAAGTAAAAGGCAATCAAGTAGTTAATGCTTCTTATTCGTGGTAGCTATGGTCTGTAAGCCAAGGAGAACACTGAATTAGCAAATACTGAACCACTCCTCTGGAGGAAGTGCAGGGTTAGGTTCCTGCAAGGCTCCGGTTACATTTTCATCAACCAACCAATACAGATGTGTTTTTGTTTAAAAGCATCTTATTTAATATATTGTTGATTCATTAACACTGACCTCGTGGCCAACAGCACTCGAACTCATACCTGAATGAAACAATGAAAACACATGCATTTCCTGCCTAAGGGACATCACAACCTTCCTGTACTTAGGGACACTAGACAACACTTTGTGCAAAAATTTGAAACATGTGGCCTCAACAGATTGTGAAAAAGACACTTGTTTACAGCACAAAAGCTGAAACAAAAAAACAAAACATGAGTTGTTCAACCTCAGCTGCTAATGTGCATGCACGGTAAGTCAGAGTTTTGTCATTCTGTTCACATCCATGAATGTCTCTGAAATGGTCATGATTACTGATTTGGGGCTTACAAATAAATTTAGCAAGTAGATAAATTTGTAAATACAGAATCCACAAATAATGAAGGCTGGCTGTACTTGTTACTCAATGTATTAAATAAAAACTCAACTATTCTTTTCTACCTCATTCATCAACCCTGCTTCCCATTACAGTGACTATGATCTGACGGGGCCACTACTTTTTGCTTCTGTGGTTGGAAAAGCAGCACTGCAGCTGCATAGCAAGAAAACAAATTAAACCCAGGACACAATACCTGAGAGATTCACTATGTGTCAATCCCAGCATCGTAACTTCTTAAATAAAAACTTGTAAAGAAAATTATGGAAAAACTCTTGAGTTTATGAATGGATCTAAATAAGAAATCAGAATTTATCATTCTTGACCTCTTCAGATTACACTTTATATGACAAAGATCCTCATTTGCCATGACAAAGATCCTCATTTGCCAATTCTAAGGTTAGTTTCATTTCTAGTGGATTCTTGAGATGGGAAGGTACAGTTCTAATTCCATTTGTTGTCAGTACTCTCCCAGCAACTCTGAGAGCTTAACTTTACATGTGAATACCCTACCTCTGATTTCACGTAGGCAACTTTGTTTCTAAGAGAAATAAAATAGGGCTCAATAGTAATATAAGGAGCGAAAGAATTTACTAAGTGGAGATATGGAAAAGTTATAGCTTAATAAATCCTTAGAATTTTTAAAAGAGGTATTGAGAGTTTATTTTTCCATTAAAAAGACCTTCAAGTAAACACAGCCGCAGAAAGCAGCCTGAGAAATATAGGACAGATTTTTAAAAATTACCTTTTTAAGATGACAAGGAGTATTATCTAATTTGTTAGAATAGTAGAGTAACCTTCTCCCTCCCTCTCTATTCTCTTAAAAAACACTAATATGCCATGTGCTGGAAAAGATAAAAATAATATGGCCTCAATAAATCCATACTGTGTTGGAAGAGATTATAACTAAAAGGCAAATATAATATAATGTGGTCTATTTGTACTATCTCCAAACTGGCAACAACCCAAATTTCTATCTATGAATTGATCAATAAATTCTCATGTAGTTATAGACTGGAATGCTACACAGCAATGAGAATAAATGAATTACAACTGCATGTAGGAATAGCAGAACTCAAGAGAGAGATCGTGAAGAGCTGTACATCTAAGAAAAATACATATTTCTGTGTGTAGGGACAGGAGGGCAGGACACAGGGATACTGCAGAATTCTATGTTGATGATTCAGCATATTTGGATTTTACACAGATCATAATGACAGGCAATATGAAGCATGCATTATAAGGAAAGAAGACCACTTAGGAGGCAATTGAGGAAATCTAAGCAAAAATCATCATGAAAGCATAAATTCTGATAATGACAGCAGGGATAAAAAAAAAAAAAAAAAAAAAAAAAAAAAAAAAAGAGCTTGACCAGGTGGTGGTGCAGTGGATAATGGACTAGTACGCAGAGAACCCAGGTTTGAAACCCCAAGGTCACCAGCTTGAGGGCAGGCTCACCAACTTGAGTGTGGGATCATAGATATGACCTCATGGTTGCTGGCTTGAAGCCCAAGGTGGCTGGCTTGAGCAAGAGGTCACTTGCTCTGCTGTAACCCCCCAGTCAAGGCACATATGAGAAAGCAACCAATGAACAACTAGGGTGCCACAATGAAGAATTGATGTTTCTCATCTCTTTCCCTTCCTGTCTGTCTGTCCTTATCTGTCCCTCTCTCTGACTCTCTGTCTCCATCACAGAAATAAAAAAGAAAAAAGAAAAGAAAGAAAGAAAAGAAAGAAAGAAAGAAAGAAAGAGAAAGAAAGAAAGAAAGAAAGAAAGAAAGAAAGAAAGAAAGAAAGAAAGAAAGAAAGAAAGAAAGAAAGAAAGAAAGAAAGAAAGAAATCAAGTATATATAGAACCCAAAGACGTGGTGCTAAAATGACTATGAGCAGAAGGAGGGCCAAAGATGAGTACCAGAATCATTTTAGAAGAAGCAGGAGACATTTAATCTTTGTAATACTTTTTTTGTAATATTAAAAACTCTTTTTGGGTTATCCCAGCTTCATAGCCACAGAAGAAATTGTAAAATAAAATGAATAAAAACTACCAATAAAGTATTTCTGAGTATTCTATAAATGGATAGTTCTACTTCATATAGGTAGAATGGAAGACTACAGAAAACTAAAGACCTACTGCACAATTATGTATGTTGTAGTCCACATGTAGAAACTATGTTTATAGATAGGGCAGCCCATGTGCAGCTGACCTTATAAGAAAAATACTTGAAAATCATTGAAATGATACAACAGTTTCAAAGAGTGAGAAATGCTGGTCACCAGAACGCATGATAAACACAGTTCCTAATACAGAATGTTGTGTGTGTTATATGTTTAAGTATTTATTGAATTTGAGCCCAGGTCATCTAAAAACACAGGGGAAAAGGTAAAGAATTAGTTTTAGAATAGGTGACAGTATTTCAGCATGTTTCTGAATATGAATTCTTGAAACATTTCAAAGGAAAGTCTAGAGGATAACCAGATTAATACCCCATCAAGATAATTTTTATTTTTGTGACAGAGAGAGAGAGAGAAAGAGAGAGGGGGGGGGGCAGACAGGAAGAGAGAGATGAGAAACATCAATTCTTTGTTGCAGCACCTTAGTTGTTCATTGATTGCTTTCTCATATGTGCCTTGACCGGGGACTATAGCAGACCGAGTGACCCCTTGCTCAAGCCAGTGATTTTGGGTTCAAACTGGTGAGTTGTGCTCAAACCAGATGAGCCTGCGCTCAAACTGGTGACCTCAGAGTTTTGAACTGGTGACCTCAGCATTCCAGGTCGACACTTTATCCACTGCGCCACCACAGGTCAGGCTCTATATCAGGGGTAGTCAACCTTTTTATACCTACTGCCCACTTTTGCATCTCTGTTAGTAGTAAAATTTTCTAACCGCCCACCAGTTCCACAGTAATGGTGATTTAAAAAGTAGGGAAGTAACTTTACTTTATAAAATTTATAAAGCAGAGTTACAGCAAATTAAAGCATATAATAATAGTTACTTACCAAGTACTTTATGTCAGATTTTCGCTGAGTTTGGAAGAATAAATCTTTATAAAACAACTTACTATAGTTAAATCTATCTCTTTATTTATACTTTGGTTGTTCCGCTACCGCCCACCATGAAAGCTGGAACGCTCACTAGTGGGCGGTAGGGGCCAGGTTGACTACCACTGGTCTATATTCACATTTTCTTTTTTTTGTATTTTTCTGAAGCTGGAAATGGGGAGAGACAGTCAGACAGACTCCCGCATGCGTCTGACCGGGATCCACCCGGCACGCCCACCAGGGGGCGATGCTCTGCCCCTCCGGGGCATTACTCTGTTGCAACCAGAGCCACTCTAGCGCCTGGGGCAGAGGCCAAGGAGCCATCCCCAGCACACGGGCCATCTTTGCTCCAATGGAGCCTTGGCTACAGGAGGGGAAGAGAGAGACAGAGAGGAAGGAGGGGTGGGGGTGGAGAAGCAGATGGGCGCTTCTCCTGTGTGCCCTGGCCGGGAATCAAACCCGGGACTTCTGCACGCCAGGCTGACGCTCTACCACTGAGCCAACCGGCCAGGGCCTATATTCATATTTAAAAAGAGTGGAATAGATAACAGACATTCTATGACTACATTCAATCCCTCTAAATATTACCCCTCAAGATTTTATATAATAGAAATAACTCTGGGAAAAAATCTAAAAAACACTGAAGAATTCACAGTCATCATGGCCTGGCCACTGTATTTCATATACTTTCCCTTACAATTTATTTAATTTTCATAACTCTGCAAGACAAGCATTTTCTAGTTTGACTTATATATGAGAAAACAGAGAATCAGAATAAAGTAAGTGTTTATGCCTAAGATCACTCAGAGCACATTTAAATTTACTTCTAATTTGAAAGCTCATGCCTTTTACCACCACATTCAAGAAATACTTAAGTTATTATACAGGTAATATATTCATATATGTATAGTTAAATACCAAAAAAGAATTTAAATTATGTATATGTAAGTACAGTGAGACTGTGCCTCTAACTCTTTTTTTTTTTTTTTGTATTTTTTTCTGAAGCTGGAAACTGGGAGAGACAGTCAGACAGACTCCCACATGTGCCCGACCGGGATCCACCCGGCATGCCCACCAGGGGCTATGCTCTGCCCACCAGGGGGCGATCCTCTGCCCCTCCGGGGCGTCGCTCTGCCGCGACCAGAGCCACTCTAGCGCCTGGGGCAGAGGCCAAGGAGCCATCCCCAGCGCCCAGGCCATCTTTGCTCCAATGGAGCCTTGGCTGTGGGAGGGGAAGAGAGAGACAGAGAGGAGCGGGGGGTGGAGAAGCAAATGGGCGCTTCTCCTATGTGCCCTGGCCGGGAATCGAACCCGCGTCCCCCGCACGCCAGGCCGACACTCTACCACTGAGCCAACCGGCCAGGGCCTGTGCCTCTAACTCTTGATAATCATTTTGTCCCTCCACTTACTCAGATAATAACATATTAAGTGTATGTGTGGCTGCAGATGTAATTCTTATACCTTCCCCTTTTAAACCTGGCAGCGCACTCTGTGCAGTGTTCCATCTTTTTTCATTTAACAGCATCATCCAGAATTACACATGCGTATGTCGTCTAACCCTACAATTTCGCTTCTGGGACTTTATCTCACAGATATTCATGAATACACGTGAAGTAACGTTTGTACCGGTTTTTATTATATTTGTAAAATTTTTGTATTATTACTATTTTATTTTTGTAGCTTTATGTATAAAATAGCTAAGTGTTAGGAGTAACTTAAATGTCCATTAATGGAGAATTAGATATAGTACTACAGAATACTATGCCAGCAGAGAAGAAAGAGAGTGAGTAATGATGTGGAAAGATATCACAAATATAAAACTAAGTCAGTAAAATTTAGAAAATAGCCTGACCAGGTGGTGGCGCAGTGGATAGAGCACCGGCCTGGGATGCAGAGGACCCAGGTTCGAGACCCCGAGGTAGCCAGCTTGAGCGCGGGCTCATCTGGTTTGAGCAAAAGCTCACCAGCTTCAACCCAAGGTTGCTGGCTCGAGCAAGGGGTTACTCAGTCTGCTGAAGGCCCGCAGTCAAGGCACATATGAGAAAGCAATCAATGAATAAGGTGTTGCAACAAGCAACGAAAAACTAATGATTGATGCTTCTCATTTCTCCGTTCCTGTCTGTCACTGTCTATCCCTTTCTCTGACTCTCTCTCTGTCTCTGTAAAAAAAAAAAAAAAAAAAAATTAGAAAATAGATCATACAGGGTATGCCCGATAGTGTGGGGAAATAATATACAATCTCATACACACTTGGTGAGAGCATATGTGGTAGAGACTTTTCTTAGGGCAATTCAGCAACAAGTATATAAATATATAAATATGTATTATGTTTTGACCCAGAAATTTCATGAAAGAATACATCTTAGGCCCTGGCTGGTTGGCTCAGTGGTAGAGCATTAGCCTGGCATGTGGATGTCCTAGGTTTGATTCCTGGTCAGGGCACACAGAAGAAGTGAGCATCTGCTTCCCCAGCCCCCCCTTCTCACTTCTCTGTCTCCCCCCCCACCCCCACAGCCATGGCTTGATTTGGTTCGAGTGAGCTGGCCTTGGGTGCTGAGGATCGTCTCTGCCTCAGCTGTTAAGAATAGCTTGGTTGCTGAGCACCAGAGCAGTGCTTCAAATGGGCAGTGTTCCCAGCAGGGGGCTTGCCAGGTGGATCCTGGTCCGGGTGCATGTGGGAGTCTATCTCTGTCTTCCCTCCTCTCACTTAATAATAATAATAAAAAAATATATATCCTAGAGACACATGTAAAAGGATGCAAGTATAATAACATTCTTTGCAGTATTGTTGGTAATATTGCAAAACTGAAAATAATCTAAATGAACTTCAGCAGATAAATAATTTAAAAAATAATATACCATCTGCCTGACTAGTGGTGGTGCAGTGAATAGAACATCGACCTGGGATGCTGAGGATCCGAATTCGAAACTCCAAGGTCCCTGGCTTGAGCGCAGGCTCATCAGCTTGAGTGTGGGGTCGCCAGTTGGAATATGGGATCATCAACATGACCCCATGGTCACTGGCTCGGCTGGAGCCCTCCAGTCAAGGTACATATGAGAAATAATCACTGAGCAACTAAAGTGCAACAACTATGAGTTGATGCTTCTCATCTCTCTCACTAAAGAAAAACAACAACAAAAAAACACACACACACACACACACGACATACTCTTCAGTAAAATTATAATTGCAGAAAAATGAATCCAACATTTCATATATATATATAAAATCAGAAAAACAAAATGTAAAGTAAAATGAAATAAAATTTAAATCCTCCCTCCACAAAAATACAGAAACAGACACACATGTATTTATGTTTTTCCATTTCTACCAAAGTTTTAGCTACTTTGAAAATGAAAATTTATTATAAGTAAAGAAATACAGGATTTTAAACATGCCAAGCACATCTCTGTGATAGCCACATGTTTGAAAACGAGCCAGATTATTAAAATTGAGGCTCTTATTTTCTAACAATAAACTCAACTCAGGATGTTTTAGTGACGATTCCAAAATGTAATACCATAAGTTAAATGGAAAGACAATCTGAAATAATGAAGTCTTGCCATAAAACCCAAGTGATACTTTCAGTAATATCAATTTATGGGACTGTCCAGCTGTATATGCATAGACACACTAACTGGTAAATTACTTGAAGGAAAAGAACATGTGCTCTGTCTAGTTAGCTCAGTCAGTTAGAGCATCATCCCAAAACAACAAGATTGTTGGTCTAATCCCCGGTCAGGGCACATACAGGAATAGCTCAATGTTTCTGTCTCTCTGTCTGGAAAGAAAGGAAAGAATGGAAAGAAAGAAAGAATATGTATCCCATATAGCACCTAACACTGTTCTGCATACACAATGGTGCTTAGTATATAAGTAACAAAAAGCAATGTAAGAAACAGAAATACTGTAACACAGGAACTTAAATCTGAGTTATGTGATCTAGGTAATCATCTCTTTGGGGGCTTTCCAATCAGTAGCCAAATCAGAGATGAGGTGAGTGATTAAGAACAAGTCTACTGGTATATAGCAAAGCAGAAAGCTAACCAATAAAAGCAAATGCTATCCTTACAGCACACATGCAAATATATACACATATATAACATAACAGTATGGGATGCATTAAACATCAAAATTGATTCTTAAACTATAACTTAGCATGACTGGATAATATCACTGTTGACTTTTAAAAATAGGCAATAAAATTGGCATTGACTTGACACTAAAAGATGAAAAATGAAGAACATGATCACTGTGGAATATAAAATAGCAGAAATGATAGGATAGCTAGCTATCGTAAAGCAAGAATCAGGAAGTTCAAATGTTAGGACCATAAGAAGTAATAGGGGCTGAAAGTTCTTTTCTTTGGGAACTTTCTTCCCATTTTCTTGGGGATGACATATTCTGACATTTAACTATTTCCACAGAGGAAACATTTTTCTATAAACTCTTCTTCAAAATCAGAAAGAGCTGAGAATTATGCAGTAAATTTTTGGCAGTTAACCTTGGAGAGACTGCTGCTTGGAGCTGCTGCACCCAAACACTATGCTTCTCAGCAAACAGGGCCTGCTGTGGCCAGTAAACTAATCTCTGTGGAGGGCCCAGCTGAGACCAGAATGTTCTATAGCTGGTGCCAGCATCCCTCTCAATGCTCTGAAGGTTCACTGGCAACTCTGCATAAATTGCCAGTTTCTCTTGGCTCCAGAGACAGCTTTACCTGCAGGGTTTCATTTTTCTGTTTGACACCTTAATGTTGATTTTCCTACATACTACAAAAGAACCCTCTCCAGTGCTTCTCACACAATTACACAATCACGCCATTGTAACTCAGGAGAGGATTAATGATTGGGTTTTATTTTATTGTAGTTTTGATTAATCCCGACTTTGTTTAATTTGTGACCTTAGCTAGAATCCCAAGGGCTGGGAATTAGAAAATGCACACTGTACCACTGTGCTCTGAGCAGTTGAAGCTTGCCAGTTTATTTCACGCCTAATTAGCCACAAAAGCTATGAAATTTTAGTCCAGAAACAGCTTCACAGTTTTTCAGGGTATAGGTACAAAATTCTGTATGAACTTTTCATTCAGATTTAATTGTACTAAGCCAATGATTAAGTCTACCCTGGTTATGCCCATAGGATCCTAATTTCAATTGCCAGGTAACTCGGTAAAATATCAAACCCAGGCAATCATGATACAGCTGTCCTGACTTCTCCAAGATTAGAATTAGTTTCTGCGAAAGGTTGAAAAAGAAATCTGACTTTTTAGATTGCAAAAAAATTACAATATTCTTTGATAACATTTGTCTTTGGGATTAAAACCAAATACATACAAATAAATTTCGCGTCTTTGTGTTAAATCTTAAAGAGATCACATTACAAAAAAGGCATTGTAGTTTTTAGTATTTACTATCTGAGAATTGAGTACTTATAACATTTTTATAAATAATTGATAATACATAACGTTCTATATAAAAGCTTTACCCCTTTAGAGTTCTCAGAATCAACAAATTATAAGAAAATGTTAAAGATACTTTTTTAGACAATACTCATTTCTGCTGATTAACTGAAAAGGCCATTAAATAATAGAAAATAATTATATATAAATGCACACTGCTTCACTGATTTTTGATGTAGGCAAGGTTCAAAGCTCGCCATATATACATGGATCCAATGACTTAAATTCTGAATTGTTTGTATCCTGTCCATTTCCAGTTTTGTTAAAGTAGGACTAGTACTTATAGACATAAGGACGTACCGTATTTCCCCATATATAAGACACTCCCATGTATAAGATGCACCTTAATTCTGGGGCGTGAAATTTAAAAAAAAAATGTATTACATAAAATTACTGAACTCAAGCTTTATTCATCTACAACAATGAGCACAAAAACAAGTGCGAAAAAGCGGGAAATGCAAGTAAAAAAAATCTACAACCACTGTATAAGAAGCACCCAGTTTTTAGATCCAAAATTTTTTGAAAAATGGTGCATCTTAAATATGGGAAATGCAGTAATTTCAGTTTAAAACACTTTTATATTAAAAAGTTCTCCCAATATTTATAATTATCTCATTTTTACCTAATTCAGTAATTTTTTTTTTTTAAGTGAGAGGAGGGAAGATAGAGAGACAGACTCCTCCTGCATGTGCCCTGACCGGGATTCATCTGGCAACCCCTGTCCGGGGCTGATGCTCGAATCAACTGAGTTATCCTCAGCGCCTGAGGCTGACATTTGGACCAAGTGAGCCATCCTCAGTGCCCAGGGCTGACGCTCAAACCAGTCGAGCCACTGGCTGCGAGAGGGGAAGAGAGAAAGAAAGGGGGGGGGGGGGAGAGGGAGGGAGAGAAAAGCAGATGGTCGCCTCTCATGTGTGTCCTGACCAGGGATCAAACCTGGGACATCTGCACTCCATACCGACGCTGTATTCACTGAGCCAATCGGCCAGGGCCTAATTTAATGATTTTAAGTGATTTGTATCCTTCTTCCAAAACACTCCGCTTTAGTTTCACAAAAATGTATTTTTTCTTACAAGTGTATCAATCATTTCATACAAAAACACATAATTACAGTGTCAAGGATAACTAGAATAAACAAGTGTAGAAACAAACACAACTAACTTTTAGTAATCATACAACTCAACAGGTTAACTGGAATGTACAGAGCATACTCAAAAGTAATCTAATTGCTGTTCTAGTACGCTATTCATCAGCATCTTTAGCAGAGTGAAAATAAAGCCTCATTTAATCTGGCAAGTAGGTGAAGGGTTAAGTAGAGGTTGGTGAAAAGGGCTTCTTATGTGCTTAATAGCACTGCTCAGTTGTGCCAGAAGTGCCTATTAGCATTAAAAAGATGTTTACCATTTCAAACTATGAATTTATGCTTCTAGAGATAACATGACTATTATCAGTTTCTTCTTTCAATTGTTTTTTAAAGATTTAATTCATTTTAGAATGGAGAAAGAGAGAGAGAGAGAGAGAGAAGGGGGGGAGGAGCATGAAGCATCAACTCCCATATGTGCCTTGACCAGGCAAGCCCAGGGTTTTGAACTAAGGAACTCAGCGTTCCCGGTCGATGCTTTATCCACTGCACCACCACAGGTCAGGCCAACTATTATCAGTTTTATAAAGTGCTGATTGGTAGGAGCCATGATTCTCTTTCCAGTCTTTCTGGACATTCCACAACACCATCTATCTCTCGTCTCTCTCTGTCCCTCAATATGCCCCATCCAGAATGTAGAACAGCACCAGGAAAGGAATTATTAGAGGATAAACTTGGGAAGGGGCTCAGCTCTGTATTTTAAAATTTTATAGAAAAGCTTCTGAATATACGTTGTTTACTGACTAAAATCCAAAGGGGGAAAAAAAAGAGGCAAAAGGCTTTTTATGAAAGCCTTTTTCGTTAGGCAAGTTTCATTTAAAAATACTTTATTGAGGTTTCACTATAGGTAAAATAGACCATATCAAAATGGATAAATTAAAGCCAAAATAAAAAAAAAATGAACAAACCCAGAACAGTTACTTTATTTTTAAAAAGTTACATATCTGCAGTTAATATCCTAATATAATGTGAAGAAAAACCATATAAAAAAGTTCATGACTTACATTTTCTTCGAAGAAAAAAGGTCTGATGATAAATTATGTATTTCCTAGAAAGCTCCATGCAATTTACTACATAAAAACAAAAACTAGCTGGAGTTTAAAATACCTTGCATCAATTTACCAGGTCACTGTGTCCTTGTCTAGATTTGGTTAGAAAAAGTTCCTTGAAGTAGAATTCAGTGGTAGAGCACTGGCCTGGTGTGTTGATGATCCACGTTCAATACCTGGTCAGGGCACACAGGAGAAGTGCCCCCTCTGCTTCTCTACCCCTCCCTCTCTCATTTCTCTCTCTCTCTCCTCCTCCTGCAGCCATGACTCTATTGGAATGAGTTGGTCCCGGGCGTTGAGGATGGCTCCATGCCCTCTGCCTCAGATGCTAAGAAGAGCTCAGTTGCTGAGCAACAGAGCAATACCCTGGATGGGTAGAGCATTGCCCTCTCGTGGGCGTGCCGGGTGGATCCCGGTCGGTTGGGGAGCATGCAGGAGTCTGTCTCTCTGCCTCCCTTCCTCCCGCTGAATAAAAAAAAAAAAAAAAAGAATTGTAGAGTGAAAAGGTCTATGAATTTTTAAAGCTTTTGATAAATATGCCCAATTTCCCTACAGAACGGTTTATTGCTCTAGACTACTTACTACCTTACTGTAACGGGGTTTTATCATGTCTCTGCTACTGTGTTATGATGGACAGGGACATCTTTTTAATTTAAATTAAATTTTCCTTTGTCATAGTGAGGCTTAGTATTTTGTTACAGTTTTATTGGCCATTTGCATTTACATTTTGTGAACTGCTTGTTTATGATCTTCACCTCCTTTTCCATTAGGACCAATGTTTTCATTTCACAGATGAGGAAACAAGAGGCTTGGGAAGGTTAAACTTCCTGAGGTTCTATAGTGAATCAATCACATGCCTGGAGTTAAAATTTTTATACCTTTCTAAGATAATAGCTGAAATACGGACAGGCAGCAAGCTGAGCATGTCAGCAAACCTGGCTCACCATATCCTCCACCACAACAAAAATTAAAAAAAAAAAAAAAGACTATTCGATATTTTTGAAAAAATATCAAAACAGCCATGGGAAAATTCAGAATATTTCTGATCATCCTTACACATATTTTGTTCAATTTTTTATAAAGTTTGAGGGAAGTAGTCTCTTTTCATTGAGTGGTTAGTACGGTACTTAGCAACAGCCTGTTGAAGAATCCAACGTGCTAGGCAAAAGGAGTTATAATGCATTTCTGAGGAGGAGAGTGAGCTGTCTTTTCAATAGTCATTCCAGCCCTGGCCGGGTGGCTCAGTGGTGGAGCGTCAGCCTGGTGTATAGAAGTCCTGGGTTCGATTCCCGGCCAGGGCACACAGGAGAAGCGCCCATCTGCTTCTCCACCCCTTCCCCTCTCCTTCCTCTCTGTCTCTCTCTTCCCCTCCCGCAGCCAAGGCTCCATTGAAGCAAAGTTGGCCTGGGCGCTGAGGATGGCTCTATGGCCTCTGCCTCAGCTGCTAGAATGGCTCTGGTTGCAACAGAGCAACGCCCCAGCTGGGCAGAGCATCGCCCCCTGGTGGGCATGCTGGGTGGATCCCGGTCGGGCGCATGCGGGAGTCTGTCTGACTGCTTCCCCGTTTCCAGCTTCGGAAAAAAAAAACACAAAAAACCCAAACAAACAAAAAGAAATAGTCATTCTATCATCCTTGTTTACTAATGAAATCTGGATTTTTGAAATGGAAAGTCCCTGACCAACTAAAACATACAGTTTCCTAAGATCCCTTGTAACTAGAGTGGGGAGGGCCTGTTGCACAGTTCCAGCCAATAAGAAGTAAAAGGAAATCTAGTGAGTGGGTCTTTGATAAAAGAGATTTAGTTAGCAAATATCTTTTGCCTTTTTCATGGTCTTTCCTCATACTGTGAAATATGCATGCAAAGCCTTCAAGCACAACATTCTACAAGCGTAAGCAGAAAATCCACATACTAAAGACAGTGAAAAAGAAAGAGCCCAGATCCCCTTGGTATCATGGAACCAGTAAAGCTGCTCTACATTGCCTACCTTCATATCTTTGTTAGGTAAGAAAAATAAAATCCAGTTTTAGCAGGCACTGGCACAGTGGATAGAGCGTCAGACCTATCCATGGAGGACCCAGGTTCAAAACCTCAAGGTTGCTGGCTTGAGTGCGGGCTCACCAGCTTGAGTGTGGGATCATAGACATGACCCCATGGTCACTGGCTTGAGCCCAAGATTACTGGATTGAGCCAGGGGTCACTTGATCTGCTGTAGCCCTCTGGTCAAGGCACATATGAGAAAGCAATCAATGAACAAGAAAAAGAGCCACAAAGAAGAATTGATGCTTCTCATCTCTCTCCATTCCTGCCTGTCTGTCCCTGTCTGTCCCTCTCTCTGACTCTGTCACAAACACACACAAAAAAGAAAATCCTATTTTATTAATATTTCCTTATACTTTATTGGAATAATAGGATTACTTGGATTTCACTAAAAATGAACAAAGGCAATTCTAAATTATATTGAAGAAACATGTCAAAAGTAATAATTTGGCTTTTGGACATCGGAGAAATGGCTGTGTGAGAGATACTCCTGATCTCTCCCCTTAAAATTTCAACAAATAGAACTATATAACACAGAGAAGGAACCCCAGCTGGGCTTGCAGCTGCGCCTACAAGTTCTGTGCACTGAATGGACTGCAGGTGAGATGGCCTAAAAAGGGGAGCGGAAGATAAAACACATCCGTGTTGGGATCTGGAAAAGAGAGAAGTTGAAGTGACTGGATTTTTCTTTTACCTTGTTGGACTGAGAAAGGGAGGCTCATTTGGCTTGAGTTTTATGCTGAGCCAGGAGGAGAAGAGATTGACGGGCAGAGGGGAAGGTGCTGAACTAAGTTGGGTGCAACCCAGCACAGGGTCTCAACCCAGGTTCCGGTGGACTGCCTGAGACACTCAGCTTTTGGTATGCACTAGGCCTGCAGTGGAGAAGGGCCTACTCCAAGGGCTCATGCTGGGCCCACAGAGTTTGGCCCACACAGCTCTTAGTGTGTGCTCGGCCCACAGCCCACGTTCTGCCCATAACTCATGATTGCGCAGTCACGGAGACCAAAGTGCAGACCCCCAGCCTCCTAGATCCTGCCTGCCTCCCTCCCATTGCCATACAGAACAGTGGCAGTGGCAGACCCCCCACAGCTGTCAGGGGCCACTCTCTCCCGAGAGGTAGAGGTGCTCTGTATCTGATTCCCTGGTCTGTTGACACGTGGGGAGAAGCACCTAGAGACCTGAAACCGCCATTGTTAGAGTTGTAAAACCACAAAAATGCAAACCTACAAAGCCATAAACCTGAAACTGTAAAGCCCTCATAACACACCCCACCCACCAACGCGACTGCGGACAGTCTACATCAGTGGTAGTCAACCTGGTCCCTACCGTCCACTAGTGGGCGTTCCAGCTTTCATGGTGGGCGGTAGTGGAACAACCAAAGTATAAATAAAAAGATAGATTTAACTATAGTAAGTTGTTTTATAAAGATTTATTCTGCCAAACTTAGCAAAAATCCAACATAAAGTACTTGGTAAGTAATTATTACTATATGCTTTAACTTGCTGTAACTCTGCTTTATAAATTTTATAAAGTAAAGTTACTTCCCTACTTTATAAATCACCATTACTGTGGAACTGGTAGGCGGTTAGAAAATTTTACTACTAACAGAGATGCAAAAGTGGGCGGTAGGTATAAAAAGGTTGACTACCCCTGGTCTACATCATTATGACAGCAATGTCTCAGTTAAGTTCTGCCCAAGAATTTTACAAAGCCAAAATTAGCAGTACAGCAAAACTTACTTGAAAAAAGTAACCTCTCAAAACTGAAAATGTTTTTCTTTTTCTCGTTTTTTCTTCATCTTTTCCCATTTAAATTTCATTATCCTTAAATTTTATATTTTTTACTCTTATTTTTTGTGGTGTTGTCTTTGTCTTGATTTCACTTTTCCCCCTATTTTTTTTCTCACATCTTGCTCTTTGCTTTCTGTAGTTTTTCTTTTCTACTTACCATTATTTTTAATTTTTATTGTTTCACTGTATTTTCTCAATTTTAATTCTTCATTTTTTAGTTGTTTCTTGTTAGAGTTCTTTTTTTTACTTTTTATTTTTTATTCATTTTTAGAGAGGAGAGAGAGACAGAGAGGGAGAGAGAGGAGAGAGAGAGAGAAGGGGAGGAGCTGGAAGCATCAACTCTCATATGTGCCTTGACCAGGCAAGCCCAGGGTTTCGAACTGGCGACCTCAGCATTTCCAGGTCGATGCTTTATCCATTGCACCACAACAGGTCTCTTGTTAGAGTTCTTAACAACACTACTCTCACATGCCATAAAGGGAGAAAAAAATCAAATACCATGGATACACAAGACACAGATGTAGTTCGAAATAGATAATAAATCTCCAGAAAAAAAATCTCAATAACATGAAAACCTTGGAGTTAAATGACATTAAATTCAAAAGTGAAGTTGTAAAAATAATGAGATGCGAGAAAACACTGATAGGCAATTTAATGAGCTTAAAAACCAAATTAATGAACAAAAAGTACTTTACCAAGGAGATTGAAACTTTAAAAACAGAGATGGAAGAATTCAATACAAGAACTGAAAAATGAGGTAGCAAGTTTAGCTAATAGAACAGGTCAGAGAGAGGAGAGAATCAGTGACATTGAAGACAGGCAACTAGAGATACTACAAAGAGAAGAAGAGAGAGATTAATGAATTTTAAAAAATGAAAGTTTTACAAGAATTGTCTGATTGCATCAGAAAGAGCAACATAAGAATAATGGGTATATCATAAGAAGAAGAGAGGGAGAAGGGAATAAAGAGCCTATTCAAATAAATAATTGATGAGAACTTCCCAAGCCTATGAAAGAGTTAGAGCCTCAAAATCAAGAAGTAAATAGAATGCTAAGTTACCGCAACCCAAACAGACCTAACCCAAGGCACATCGTAATAAAACTGTCACAAATTAATGACAAAGAAAGAATCCTCAAGGCAGCTAGGGAAAAGAAGAATATAACGTATAAAAGAAGGTGCATTAGGTTATCATCAGACTTCTCAGCAGAAACTGTATAAGCCAGAGGAGAGTGGATTCAAACATTTAAAGTACTGAAAGAGAGGAATTACCAGCCAAGAATAATATATCCATCAAAGCTATCTTTCAAAAATAAAGAAGAAATAAAAACTTTTACAGACATACAGAAGCTGAGGGAATTTATCACAAGAAAACCTCCACTGCAGGGAATACTAAAGGGCTATCTGACTAGATACAAAACAAAACAAAACTACAGGTAAAAACTCCAACAAGATCACAATAAAAACAAGGATAATGTGTGACAACAATAACATAAAAGGAGAGATGATAAAAGATCAGCAGTAGCAAAGGAGGATGGAGTGCATAAGCACTCATAAGATAATGGACTCTTGTAAATATGACCATTTTTCTTTTAACAAACTAATGGTAACCACCCCATGAAAATGTTACTATTAAAGCATATAGACTAAAAAAAGAAGAAACAGGAGAAAAATGTATGGAATACCACCAAACAAAAACAACTGACAGAAAAACAAACGAGAAGAATCAAACGAGAAACAGCTATCAGAAAGCAATATGTAAAATGGGTATAGAAAATCCTCAAGTGTCAATAATTACCCTAAATGTAAGCTGATTGAACTCACCAATAAACAGACACAAAATAGCAGATTGAATCAAAAAGCAAAACCCAACCTTATGCTGCCTTCAGGAGACACATCAAAGCTGCAAGGACAAAGGTAGACTCAAAGAGAAAGGTTGGAAAACGATTCTCCAAGCAAATAAGACCCAAAGAAAAGTAGGGGTAGCCACACTCATATCTGACAATGCTGACTTCAAGACAACAAAGGTAACCGGAGACAAAGATGGTCATTTCATAATGATAAAGGGGACATTGTATCAAGGAAATATAACACTTCTTAATATATATGCACAAAACCAGGGGCACCAAAAGATAAAACGTCTACTAATTGATCTAAAAATAGAAACAGACAAAAACATAGTCATTCTTGGATATCTCAAAACACCATTGACAGCTCTAGATCGATCATCCAAACAGAAAATCAATACAGAAATATTGCCCTTAAACGACACACTAGACCAAATGGACATAATAGACATTTACAGGACATTTTATCCCATAACTTCAGAGCATACATTTTTCTCCAGTGTACATGGAACATTCGCAAGAATAGAACTTGTTGGGCCACAAAACTAACAGCAACAAAGTCAGGAAGATTGAAATTATACCAAGCATAAAGCTATGAAATTAGAATTAAACTGCAAAAAAAAAAAAGGAAAACAACAAAAATGTCAAAATTAAACAACATACTTCTAAAAACTGCCTGGGTCAAGGAAGAAATAAAAGTAGAGATGAAAAGATATAAACAGACAAAAATGACAACACAACATATCAAAATTTCTGGGATGTATCAAAAGCAGTAATAAGAGGGAAGTTTATATCATTACAGCCTTATATCAAAACACAAGAGAGATTCCAAGTCAACAACTTAACATCACATCTTTTAAACTAGAAAAAGAAGAATAAAGGCAACCAAAAATAAGCAGAAGAAATAAAATAGTAAAAATGAGAGCAGAAAGAAATGCAACAGAGAACAGATAAACTATAGAAAAAATTAATACAACAAAGAGCTGATTCTTTGAAGAAAATCAGTAAAATTGACAAACCCCTGGCTAGACTCACTAAAAAGAAAAAGAACTCATATAAACAAAATCCAAAATTAAAGAGAACAAATTACCACAAATATCGTAGATCATTGTAGAAGACTATGAAAAATTATATGCGCCACCAAATTCAACAACCTTGAAGAAATGGGTAAATTCCTAGGACTATACAATCTTCCTAGACTGAGTCACTAAGAAGTGGAAAACCTAAATAGACCCATTAGCAAAGAGGAAATAAAAACATCAAACACTTCCCCAAAAATAAAAGTCTAGAACCAGATGGCTACACTAGTGAGTTCTACCAAACATTCATAGATTTGGTTCCTATCCTTCTCAAAGTCTTCCAAAAAACAGAGAAAGAAGCAACACTTTCTAACACATTTTATGAGATCAACATAACCTTCATACCAAAACCAGGCAAGAACAATACAAAAAAAGGAGAACAACAGACCAATATCTTAATAAACATGATGCAAAAATCCTACACAAAATACTAGCAAATCAAATACAACAACACATTAAAAAATAATTCGTCACAATCAAGTGAGATTCATTCCAGGAGCACAAGGATGGTTCAATACATGGGAATTGATCAACGTAATAAACCACATCAACAAAACAAAGACCCCAAATCATATGATCCTATCAATAGATGCAGAAAAGGCATTTAATAAGAGACACAACATCCCTTTATGTTTAAAACACTCAGTAAAATGGGTATTGAAGGAAAGTACCTCAACATAACAAAGGCCACATATAACAAACTATCAGCTAATATCATACTAAATAGTGAAAAACTAAATGCTTTTCCTCTAAAATCAGGAACAAGACAAGGTTGTCCACTCCTTCTATTCCTATTCAACATAATGCTGGAAGTTTTAGCCAGAGCAATCAGACAAGAGAAAGAAAAGGATCAATCTCGGAAAGGAAGTAAAGGCATCACTTTTTGCAAATGACATAATCCTGTATACAGAAAACACCCAAAGACTCCACAGAAAGACTACTAGAAACAATAAATTAATACAGTAAGGTCACACGATACAAAATCAATATACAGAAGTCAACTGCTTTCATATACACCATAATGAAACTCTGGAAAATGAACTGAAAAAAATAATCCCTTTTACAGTTGCAAAAAAACTCAAAAAACAAAAATCCCTAGGAATAAATTTAACGAAGGTAAAGGATCTATATACTGAAAACTACAAAGCATTACTAAAAGAAACTTAAAAAGACACAACGAAATGGAAAAATATTCCATGTTCGTGAATAGGAAGGATCAACATAGTTAAAATGGCCATATTACCCAATGCAATATACAAATTTAATGCAATTCCCATAAAAATTCCAATACCATTTTTTAAAGAAATAGAGCAAAAAATCCCCAGGTTTACATGGAACCATAAAAATCCCCAAATAGCCAAAGCAGTCCTGAGAAAAAGAATGATGTCAGAGGTATCATACTATCTGACTCTAAATGATACTACAGGGACACAATAATCAAAACAGCATGGTATTGGCAGAAAAACAGACACACAGACCAATGGAACAGAATTGAGAGCCCAGAAATAAAACCATATATATATGGACAAATCATGCTCGACAAAGAAGCCAAAAACAAAAAACAATGGAGAAAAGAAAGCCTCTTCAATAAATGGGGGTGGGAAAATTGGAAAGCCACATGCAAAAGAATGAAACTTGACTACAGTTTGTCCCTCTGCACAAAAATTAATTCAGAATGGATTAAAGAACTAAATATAAGGTCTGAAACAATAAATTACATAGAAGAAAACATAGGTACTAAACTCATGGACCTTGGTCATAGAGAACAATTTATGAATTTGACCCCAAAGGCAAGGGAAGTAAAGGTAAAAATAAACGAATGCCACTATATCAAATTAAAAAGCTTCTGCACAGCAAAAGAAACTAACAACAAAACAAATAGCCGACTACATGGGAAATGATATTTGCAAACAACAGCTCCGATAAGGGATTAATATCCAAAATATATAAGGAACTCACAAAGCTCAGCAACAAAAAAGCAAGCAATCCAATTAAAATATGTGGAGAGAACCTGAACAGACAATTCTCCCATGAAGACATACAAATGGCCAACAGATATATGAAAAGATGCTTATCTTCACTACCTATTTGAGAAATGCAAATCAAAACTACAATGATATACCACCTCACACTTACTAGTTATAATCAACAAGACAGGTAATAACAAGTGTTGAAAAGGCTGTGCAGAAAATGAACCTTCATTCACTGTTGGTGGGAATGTAAATTAGTACAACCATTATGGAAGAAAGTATGGTGGTTCTTCAAAAAATTAAGAATAGAACTACCATATGACCCAGCAATCCCTCTACTGGGTATATAACCCCAAAACTCAAAAACATTGGTACGTAAAGACACATGCACCCCATGATTATCGCAGCATTGTTCACAGTGGCCAAGACATGGAAACAACCAAAGTGTCCCTTGATTAGAGAGGATTGTATAAAGAAGATGTGGTAAATGTATACAATGTAATACTACTCAACCATGAGAAATGATGACATAGTATCATTTACGATAACATGGATTAACCTTGAGAATATTATACTGAGTGAAATAAATAAATCAGAAAAAGCTAAAAACTATATGATTTCACACATAGGTGAAATACAAAGCTGAGACTCATGGGAATAGATAAGAGTGCAGTGATTACCAGAGGGAGGGTGATGTGAGGGGGAGGGGGTTGAGTGAATGGTATAAAGAGGGACAAATATAAGGTGATGGAAAATGATTTGACTTCAGGTGATGGGTATACAACATAATCGACTATTCAAATGCTGTGGGGAGATGTTTAGCTGAAATCTATATACTCTGGTTGATCAATGTCACCCTGTTAAATTTAATTTTCTAAATAAAAACTCTTTTTTTAATAATTTATATGTCAGAGTTGTAAAGTCAGGAAGAATGGTTGCAGTTACCCAGAGGTAACATGATAAAAACTAAAATGAAAGTGACTGCAATAGAAACAGAAAGAATACAAAAACAGACTTTCCAAGTAAAACGTTAAAAATAAATGTAATTTATGTGAAAGAATAGCCAACTCATAAATATGGGACATGATTCAAGCCTAAAAATAAATGTGATTTGACAGAAAAAAGTAATTGTTTTAGGAGAAAAGAATCAAACAAAAAAGACTGTGTTACTTCTCTGAAAAACAAATACATTTAAGAGTCATTGTCAGCTGGAACACTGAGGGCGCCGGTTTGAAACCCTGGGCTTGCCCGGTAAAGGCACATATAGGAGTTGATGCTTCCTGCTCCTCCTCCCTTCTCTCTCTCTCTTCTCTAAAATGAATAAATAAAATCTTTAAAAAAAAGATACCCCCCCCCCCAAAAAAAAAAGGTCATTGTCATCTCAGTGGCTTAGGAGGTTACAAGTAACTGTATCACTTTCTTTTGCTCTACCAACTGTTTCTTTCTATCACCTTTCATGCTTACAGAAGAGGTCAAGCTCAAGGTACTAAAAGGGCATTCAGCAGTACTACATTCAAAATCATACCTCTGGCCCTGGCCGGTTGGCTCAGTGGTGGAGCGTCGGCCTGGCGTGCAGGAGTCCCGGGTTTGAGTCCCGGCCAGGGCACACAGGAGAAGCACTCATCTGCTTCTCCACCCCCCCTCTCCTTCCTCTCTGTCTCTCTCTTCCCCTCCTGCAGGCAAGGCTCCACTGGAGCAAAGTTGGCCCAGGCGCTGAGGATGGCTCCTTGGCCTCTGCCTCAGGCGCTAGAATGGCTCTGGTTGCAACAGAGTGACGCCCCAGATGGGCAGAGCATCGCCCCCTGGTGGGCATGCCTGTGGATCCCAATTGGGCACATGCAGGAGTCTGTTTGACTGCCTCCCCGTTTCCAACTTCAGAAAAATACAAAAAAATAAATAAATCATACCTCTATGTGGAATATACAATCATACCCCTGATTACAAATGAAGAGTCCCACTTATACTCATTATTGACGAGATAATACAAAGTAGCCATACATGAGAAAATGCACCTTTGGAAGAAGAAAGTATGCTACCCAAACCCTGCACTGACACTGACATGCAAAAGACAAAATGGTAGATATAGCAGGGGGAACAGGGGCCATATAGTTTTCAAACAATGCAATTATCTATCTTAGGTAGCATAAATAATAATTGGTGTAATTTTCTATAGTACAAAATCAATAGTGTAATGTCTATGGAAACATTTTTATATTACTCAGTTCTAATTAAATTCCGTATCATTCAGCTGTTGAAAACATTTATTTTTGGCTATCTAATGTATCTCCACAGGAAGAAAGAAAAACATGGCTAGTTGAAGTGAAATAGTCAGAGGATAACTGATAATAAGCAACTGCTCTTTTTAGAGCAAAGGGGGGGGGGGAAGAATAGTGCTTTTAAATTTTCTGCCATAAATAGCAACCATTTCCAAAATTTTCTAGTCTTAAGTGAGTTGTACTCAGAACCTACATAGAAAAAAAGAAAGAAAAAAAGAAAGAAATATGTGTGTGTGTGTATGTGTGTTGCTCACAGGCACCACAAGAAAGGTTCCCTTTAATAAGGCAACAATGGATCTAGGTTAGATGTGACCAAAAAAGAAATACTGTATTGATAAATTATTTTCCTATACATATCTAGCAACACCAAAGGTTAAAGGCACTTCTCTCTTTCTGCTCATAAGGCCTTCACATCTTCCAACTAGAGAAAAAAGGACCTCTATACTTGTTCATCCCGTCTCTACTATTTTAGGTTTGAAATGGACTATTAACCAGTAACCTCTGCCACATTAGACTTATAATGACATTAATCAACCTATAACACACTATGTATTATAGCTTGAAAGCAGTAAGATAAAAAAATCTGATAAATTTCAAATAAAACCAGAGACTTTTCACTGTGTTTCTTATAGAACAAAGTCTCAAAGAGAAAATGGGAAAGAAAATAAGAAATCATTCAAAAGCAGTACATCCATCTAAGTCAACACATTATATTACATCAAAATTATAAAATTCAACATCAAAAATGGAACATAAGATTAAAGTTATATATGTACCCTGATTTATTGATGTCACCCCATTAAAATTAATAAAAATTTATTTATTAAAAAAAAGATTAAAGTTAAAGTAAATTTTCTCAGGATTTATACATAAAATCCTTGACATGGGCTAAAAGGCTTGCAAGATCTTAAACACTTCTACCACATATTCTACATTTAACCACATTCACTTTCTTTCAGATCCTTGAATGAACTATACATTCTTTACCACCACTGGGCCTCTCTTCATGCTGATTTCCTGACTGAAATGTTCCTTTCTTCCTCTAATCCCTGACTGGGCCCACTAGTCATATGGCATCTCTATTCATTCTTCAGGCCTTTATTTCTATAAATCTAAAAATGTGTAAATTTCTAATTTTTTCAGCTTATTAAAGTATTGATAGGTAACATAGGTAAGTTTAAGGTGTACCACATGAGATTTGACGCATGTATACACTGCAAAATTATTTATACCACAATCACAATAAAATTAGCAAACAGCTCCATAGTTACATAAGCCTATACTGTTACATAATTACCATTTTCATTTTTGGTGATAATATTTTTAGATTTAACCTCTTAACAACTTTCAAGAATGTAACAGCATTGTTATTTACTCTTATCAAGTTGTACCTTAGCTTCCTCAGAGTTTTCTCATCTCATTTTACAGGTGAAGTTTGTAACCTCTAATCATTATCTTCCCATTTCCAAAGGCCCAAACCCTGGCAAACACCATTCTG
This sequence comes from Saccopteryx leptura, assembly GCF_036850995.1. Classification (NCBI taxonomy): domain Eukaryota; kingdom Metazoa; phylum Chordata; class Mammalia; order Chiroptera; family Emballonuridae; genus Saccopteryx; species Saccopteryx leptura. Next base: position 180,398,961 of record NC_089504.1, read on the forward strand.
CTCTAATTTCTATTAATATTAGTTTAGCTTCTCTTAGATTCAATACTATATAAAAACATACAGTATTTGTTTTTCCTTGTCTGACTTATTTGACTTAGTATAGGGTCCTCATGGTCTATCCACACTGTCATAAAAAGGAAAGATTTCCTTCTTTTTCATGGCTAAATAATATTCCATTGTGCATACCTCCCCCTAAATTTTCTATATCCATTCATTCACTGATAAGACATATCAATTGTTTCCATGTCTAAGCTACTGTAAATATTACTGCAAGGAACATGGGGAGGGGTGCAGATATATAAAAGGAAAAAGATTTATGCGATCCGAAGAGAAACCAGAGTATGTGTGCAGATATATAATAGTTATTTCCTTGGGATCTATACAGAGAAGTGGGATTGCTGTATTATAGTTTTAATTTTTTGAGGAACCTTCATACTATCTCCACAACAGCTGTATCAAATTACATTCCTACCAAAGTACACATGGGTTCCCTTTCCACTGATGACTCACAAAAACTTGTTGCCTCTAGACTTTTATTTCAGCTTTAATATTTATTTACTTATTTATAAATTAAATGGGATGACATTGATCAAATAGTACATAGGTTTCAGGTAAACATTTCTGTAGCATTGGAACTGTTAATTGTGTTGTATATCTAGCACCCAAAGTCAAATCATTTTCCATTACTTTATATTTGTCCCACTTTACTCCCTCTCCTCCCCCTGGTAACCACTTCACTTTTGTCTATGTCCGTGAGTCTCAGTTTTATATCCCAACTATGTGTGAAATCATACAGTTCTTGGCTTTTTCTGGTTTACTTATTTCACTTAGTATAATGTTCTCAAGGTCCATCCATGCCATAAATAGCAAAAATGTCATCATCTCTTATGGCTGAGAAGTATTCCATATATGTGTATGTATATGTACCACATCTTCTTTATCCAATCCTCTATTGAGGGACACTTTGGTTGTTTCCATGTCTTGGCCACTGTGAATAATCCTGTGACAAACATGAGGGTAACATGTGTCTTTGTGTACCTGTGTTTTTGAGTTTTTTTGGTAGATAGTAGAGTGATTGCTGGGTCGTATAGTAGTTCTATTCTTAATTTTTTGAGGAACCACCGTACTTTCTTCCATAATAGCTGTACCAGTTTATGTTCCCACCAGCAGTGAATGAGGGTTCCTATTTCTCCACAACCTTTCCAATACTTGTTATTTCCTGTCTTGTTGATAATAGCCAATCTAACAGGTGTGAAGTGGTATCTCATTGTAGTTTTGATATGTATTTCTCTGATAGATAGAGAAGATGAGCATTTTTTTCATATATATATTTGTTGTTTGTATGTCTTCATGGGAGAAGTGTCTATTCAGGTCTTCTATTTTTTAACTGTATTGTTTGCTTGTTTGTTGCTGAGCTTTTTGAGTTCCTTATATATTTGGGATATTAATCCCTTATCAGAGCTGTTGTTTGCAAATATCATTTTCCATTTAGTTGGCTGTCTGTTTTGTTGTCAGTTTCTTTTGCTGTGCAGAAACTTTTTAGTTTGATATAGTGGCATTCGTTTATTTTTGCCTTTACTTCCCTTGCCTTTGGGGTCAAATTCATAAAATGTTTTCTAAGGTTACAGTTCGTAACTTTATTACCCATGTTTTCTTCTATGTGATTTATTGCTTCAGATCTTATATTTAGGTCTTTTATCCATTTCAAATTAATTTTTGTACAGGGGAACAGACTGTAGTCAAGTTTCATTCTTTTGCATGTGGCTTTCCAAATTTCCCAGAGTCACTTATTAAAGAGACTTTCTTTTCTCCATTGTGTGTTTTTGGCTCCTTTGTCAAAGGATATTTGTCCATATATATGTGGCTTTATTTTTGGGCTCTTGATTCTGTTCTATTGGTCTGTGTGTCTGTTTTCCCACCAGTACCATGCTGTTTTGATTATCATGGCTCTGTAGTATCATTTAGAATCAGATAGTGGGATACCTCCAGCTTCATTCTTTTTTCTCAGGACTGCTTTGGCTATTTGGGGATTTTTATGGTTGCATACAAACATGGTGATTTTTTGTTTCATTTCTTTAAAAAATGGCATTGGAATTTTAATGGGAATTGCATTAAATTTGTAATTGTTTTGGGTAACATGGCCATTTTAACTATGTTGATTCTTCTGATCTATGAACATACAATATTTTTCTATTTCATTGTGTCTTTTTCAATTTCTTTCAATAATGCCTTGTAGTTTTTAGTATACAGGTCTTTCACATATTTTGTTATGTTTATTCTTAGATATCTTATTTTTTTTGCAATTGTAAAAAGAATTGTTTTTCTCAGTTCATTTTCTGAAGTTTCATTGTTGGCATATAGGAAAGCAGTGCACTTTGGTACATTGATTTTGTATCCTGTGACTTTACTGTATTTGTTTATTGTTTCTAATAGTTTTTCGGTAGAGTCTTTGGCGTTTTTCTATATACAGAAACATGTCATCTGCAAAAATAGTGTATTTACTTATTTTTTCCCAATATAGATGCCTTTTATTTCTTTCTCTTGCCTGATTGCTCTGGCTGACTTCCATTACTATGTTGACTAAGAGTGGAGAGAGTGGATAGCCTTTTCTTGTTCCTGATTTTAGAGGAAAAGCCTTCATTTCTTCACCTTTTAGTATAATGATACTGGCTGATGGTTTGTCATATCTGATCTGTATTATGTTGAAGTACTTTCCTTCTATACCCATTTTATTAAGTGTTTTAAGCATAAGTGGATGTTGTATCCTATAGAATGTAATTTCTGCATCTATTGATATATGATTTTTGTCCTTTGTTTTGTTGATGTGGTGTAGTATATTGATCGATTTACATATGGTTTAACCATCCTTGTGCTCCTAGAATAAATCCCACTTGATCGTGATGTATTACTCTTTTAATGTATTGTTGTACTTGATATGCTAGTATTTTGTTTAGGATTTTTGCATTTGTATTCATTAGAGATAGTGGCCTATAGTTCTCTTTTTTATGCTGTCCTTGCCAGATTTCAGTGTCAGGGTTATGTTGGCCTCACAAAAATGTATTAGGGAGCATTGCTTCTTCTATTTTGTGGGAGACTTTGAAGGGATAGATACCAAATCTTCTTTGAATGAGTGGTAGAATTCACTAGTATAGCCACCTGGTCCTGGACTTTTATTTTGGGGGAGGTTTTTGATAGCTGTTTCTAGCAGATGGTTACTTCTCTTGTGTGCCCTGACCGGGGATTAAACCTGGGACGTCTGTATGCCAGGCTGACACTCTATCCACTGACCTACTGGCCAGGGCCACATGGTAAAATTGAGAGCATACTTTTCTATTCCCATGGGGAAGGTGTCTCACTCTGCACTAGGCTGCCTGGGCTTGAGGGAGGGTGATGGGAGTAGTGTGAACCTATCTTTCTTACCCTCCTCAATGTATTTCATTTGCGTTCTTCATGCAGATGCTCTAAAAATCACATGAATCCTTGGCTCCTCTGAAGGTGTTTTCATGCAGAGATAGTCGTCTAATTTGATGTTTCTGACACAAAAGTCTTAGAAATTGCTGCACCACCACTTCAGTGACGTCACTTTCATTCCTCAGACCTTAAATGCCACTTCAAGCAGATTAGCCGGCCTCACTGTTATAAATTTTTATTTAATAGTATATTTTTGTTAATTGTATATTAATTATATATAATTAAATTATTATTTGCTTAATGTGTCCTCTAATTACTATGGTATTAGATAAAAGGGCTAAACACATCTTACTATTTATTTATTTTGGCCTTAAGGTCATAAAAAATGTACTGACTGCTCTGGAGCCAGGAAAGTTTGAGAACCTCTGCCCCCTCCTATAAGTAAATGGACTTTTTAAAAGAAGTTATAAGATAAACTCTAGCATTTAAGTTTGAGGAAATTTCAAGTACTTTTTCATTCTGTACATGTGAAACAACGTAAATGCCTTCTGCTTTTCATTAAAAAATTCCTTAATTTTATTTATTTATTTTTTCTGATGTTAGAAACGGGAAGGTAGTCATACAGACTCCCGCATGCGCCCGACTGGGATCCAGAGCCATTCTAGCACCTGAGGTGGAGGTCTTGGAGCCATCCTCAGCACCCAGGCCAACTTTGCTCCAATGGAGCCTTGGCTGCAGGACGGGAAGAGAGAGACAGAGAGAAAGGAGAGGGGGAAGGGTGGAGAAGCAGATGGCGCTTCTCCTGTGTGCCCTGAAAGGGGATCAAACCCAGGACTTCCACATGCTAGGCCGACGCTCTACTTCTGAACCAACTGGCCAGGGCTGAAAAATTCCTCATTTTAATATACATAATTGAATATGAGCTCTTTTTATTTTATTTTTTATCTCATGTCTTTATATGCTTCAACTCTGCTACAACATCCTAGAATTCAAGGGCAAATTGCCTATGAAGTAATCACAACGATTCATGCAGAAAGCTTACAGCTAAAAAAGAAAAAAAAATCTCAACTGCAAAAATACTACCAGAGTAGCCAGCTACTCGCCTCTCATTCTCCCTGTATCCCTGTCAGAGTCTAATACATTGCCCTTCTTAAGAGCACATACTGCTATTTTTAAACTAATGAAATAAGGTCTCACATATGCACTATGAGCATTCACTGAAATGTGACCACTAAGATTTATCTCCTGATATTCTGAACCATGTTGTCAATATTCAGATGGGCTTTACAATAAACCAGGGGTCCCCAAACTACGGCCCGTGGGCCACATGCGGCCCCCTGAGGCCATTTATCCGGCCCCTGCCGCACTTCTGGAAGGGGCACCTCTTTCATTGGTGGTCAGTGAGAGAAGCATAGTTCCCATTTAAATACTGGTCAGTTTGTTGATTTAAATTTACTTGTTCTTTATTTTAAATATTGTATTTGTTCCCGTTTTGTTTTTTTTTACTTTAAAATAAGATATGTGCAGTGTGCATAGGGATTTGTTCATAGGTTTTTTTACAGTCCGGCCCTCCAATGGTCTGAGGGACAGTGAACTAGCCCCCTGTGTAAAAAGTTTGGGGACCCCTGCAATAAACCAAAGCTACTGTTCACCCTACACTACGTCTACAGTAGAATGCAATATTTTCATTCAGTACTTTTTATTTGCCTACAGTTCAGTTCAGTTCTAGTCAGTGAAATATACAGAGCTTTCTAAGTTGAAAGCTCTATTTATGATATTGCTTTAAGAAGCTAAGGTAGCCTGACCGGGCGGTGGCACAGAGGATAGAGCGTTGGACTGGGATGCGGAAGACCCAGGTTTGAGACCCTGAGGTCCCCAGTTTAAGCAAAGGCTCATCTGGTCTGAGCAAAAGCCCAAGGTTGCTGGCTCGAGCAAGGGGTTATTCAGTCTGCTGAAGGCCCATGGTCAAGGCACGTATGAGAAAGCAATCAATGAACAATTAAGGTGTTGCAATGTGCAATGAAAAACTAATGATTGATGCTTCTCATCTCTCTGTTCCTGTCTGTCTGTCCCTGTCTATTCCTCTCTCTGTCTCTGTAAAAAAAAAAAAAAGAAGAAGAAGCTAAAATGGAGGAGAAAGACCACAGAGGATAATTCCTCCAATCTAAAAAGCAAGTAAAAGATACTAAATTTTAAATAAAAAAGTTTGAGAGGCATAAAGGAATCATCAACTTACCTAAACTATAACTGGAAACTAAAGATGCTCTGAGGTCAGTTGAAAATGGAAAAATTACACAGCTTCTTATGCTTTAAAAGTGAAAACAAAAGTGTAATTGTTAGCCAGATGCAACAGGGAAGACCCCAAAGCTAAACAGTGAGATAATGAGAAGGAACTGCTTTAGCAAAGAAACTGCTTCACACTAATGACAAACTAGCGTTCACCACAAAGGCAAGTCACTTCTTTCAAAACAAAATGTGTAAATTATCTCGGTTCCAAGTACTAAGAAACAACACATACCCTACCTAACATTATTCTAGGACTTAACAAAAGCATTCTGTTGCAAACCACAAATGTGGGGAAAAGGGTGGGGAGGGGGGTTGAGAAAGAAGAAGAAAATGCATGATAACTCAAGAGACTCATTTCACAAAGAACTTTCTTTACGTAACACTATTTACTAAGTTGACTATTCTTTATTTATTGACTCTGAATTAAGGGACCTCATTAACTTTCTTCTGGAAAAATTTTAATTCATCATTATTTTCAATTCACAGCAGCTAACATCTGCTAAAATAGATGTCATCTTAGTTATAAAAGACCCGGGATGCTAATGGGCACTGCATGCTACACAAGGTCTGTAGAGCTGCGCTGCTCCGGAGCCCATCAGCACTGCCCAGGATGGTGACCTGGAAGAGGGCACTGTCCACACTCTCTCCACATGAACCTCCGCAAAGGAACCAGGCCAAAATATTTCTGGTGTCCACATGTCATGGGTACATAAAAGATTGTGGGTGTTGGGAAATTATTTGGATAGTTTATTTTATTTTTTTTTCTTTCTGAAGCTGGAAACGGAGAGAGACAGTCAGACTCCCGCATGCGCCCCACCGGGATCCACCCGGCAAGCCCACCAGGGGCGACGCTCTGCCCACCAGGGGGCGATGCTCTGCCCCTCCGGGGCGTCGCTCTGCCATGACCAGAGCCACTCTAGCGCCTGGGGCAGAGGCCAAGGAGCCATCCCCAGCGCCCGGGCCATCTTTGCTCCAATGGAGCCTCGGCTGCGGGAGGGGAAGAGAGAGACAGAGAGGAAGGAGAGGGGGAGGGGTGAAGAAGCAGATGGGCGCTTCTCCTATGTGCCCTGGCCGGGAATTGAACCCGGGTCCCCTGCACGCCAGGCCGACGCTCTACCGCTGAGCCAACCGGCCAGGGCCTGGATAGTTTTTAACAGAAGGAATAACAATAAAACAAGATGAAAACACTCTTAATTAGAACAGATCACTAAACTACAGACAAACCTTTCATTACAGTTCACGTTTTTTTGTTTGTTTTTATTAATTTTTAGAGAGGAGAGAGAGAGAGAGAGAAAGAGAGAGAGAGAAGGGGGAGGGAGGAGCAGGAAGCATCAAGTCCCATATGTGCCTTGACCAGGCAAGCCCAGGGTTTTGAACCGGTGACCTCAGCATTTCCAGGTCAACGCTTTATCCACTGCGCCACCACAGGTCAGGCACAGTTCACGTTTTGTGCTTCGCAGATGTTACCTTTTTTTTTTTTTAAACAAATGAAGGGAAGACTCGTCACCAGCAAAAGTACTTGCTTTATTGTGATACCCACTTTGTTGTGACACTCACTTTATTGCAATACTTGCTTTATTTAGTGGTGTGGAGTAGATCTCACAAGGTATGACTCTATGTATATTTACCCTGCTAAAGGGACTCTAGATTAGCTGCTCTTCCACATCTGAGTATTAGTGACAGCCCTGAACCCTGTTTCTACATCACAGCAGGACTTCACTCCTATCAAGAAGAGCTACAGAGTCTACTTAATAATACAACAACTTAATCCATCCCTGGTCTCTTAGAATTTTAGTACTGAAGGGTTTACTCATATTACAGGCTGAAAAACAAACAAAAAACCATACCTAAAAATAAAATATCCTCCAGAACAATTTTACATGGAGAGATAGAAATATCCATGAGATATTTATCTTATTGGCTCATAATATTTATCAGAAGTGTAAGTTTCCATTTAAACCAAGTTTATTTTTAGTATGTTTGTGTTTTTCTCCTTTTTAAATTTTTTTAGCAAGACCGAGAGAGACAAACATGTCCCTGTCTTATCTCTTCAGGAAATTAGTGGTGGAAAAGATTCATTCCTCCTGTTTCTACTTCAATATTAGTAATTGAACAATTACTACATGCAACAAGCTCCTTTAATACCCCCGGGGATGCTTCCCAGCAGTAAATTCCACCCCCAGGACTGTCATGGCTCATTTAGACAGTACAGTGAGTTTCTTCTATAAGTTTGCTCCTAAAGCTTACAGAGTTTAAGATAGAATGAGATATGAAAAAGGTGTTTATTATGAGGTAGAATGGAACTCTGAGCCAAAGCAATAGGAGCTGGCAACCAGGGACAAGCAGGGGAAGAAACTTTTATTTTTCTTTAAAGCATACAGGAAAAATAAACTATTCTATATGATTTTAGTAAAAATAAAAGTTTCTAGCCTGACCAGGCGATGGCACAGTAGATAGAGCATCAGACTGGGATGTGGAGGACCCAGGTTTGAGACCCCGAGGTCGCCAGTTTGAGCGTGGGCTCATCTGGCTTGAGCAAAAAAAAAAAAAAAAAAAAGCTCGCCAGCTTGGACCCAAGGTCGCTGGCTCGAGCAAGGGGTTACTCGGTCTGCTGAAGGCCCGCGGTCAAGGCACATATGAGAAAGCAATCAATGAACTAAGGTGTCGCAACGAGAAACTGATGATTGATGCTTCTCATCTCTCTCCGTTCCTGTCTGTCTGTCCCTATCTATCCCTCTCTCTGTCCCTGGGGGGGAAAAAAAAAGTTTCTAAGCAGAAGTAACTCTTGGCCTTACAGAAATTTAAGAGAAGAAAATAACATTTCAGAAATAGAGATGATGAGGGGGAAGCATATCTTTCATTATTGTCCCTTACTACCTTTCCACATAAAATTTTGGTTCAAGAGAGTTGTAATTTACCTCATCCCATAATAAATAGCATAAATTTTGCAAGAGAAACTCTGATTAAAGAGTAGCAATCAAAATCCTCCTTATGGGCCTGACCTGTGGTGGCGCAGTGGATAAAGTGTCGACCTGGAATGCTGAGGTCGCAGGTTCAAAACCCTGGGCTTGCCTGGTCAAGGCACATATGGGAGCTGATGCTTCCTGCTCCTCCCCCTGTTCTATCTCTTTCCTCTCTCTGTCCCCTCTCTCTCTAATAAAAATGAATAAATAAAATCTAAAAAAAATTAAAAAAAAAATCCTCCTTATGGATTTTGAAGATTTTAGGAAGGAAAAGTAAAGGTTAATAAATATCAGCCTGTCCAGATGGTGGCGCAGTGGATAGAGTGTCAGCCTAGGATGCTGAGGACTCAGTTTGAAACCCCAAGGTTGCCAGCTTGAGCGCGGGCTCGGCAGCTAGAGCATGGGGTTGTTGTCTTGAGCGTAGGATCATAGACACGACCCCATGGTCACTGGCTTGAAGTCCAATGTCACTGGTTTGAGCAAGAGGTCACTGGTTTGGCTGGAGCCCCCCAGTCAAGGCACATATGAGAAAGCAATCAATGAACAACTAAGGTGCCACAATAATGAGTTGCTTCTCATCTCTCTCCCTTCCTGTTTATCCCTGTCTCGCTAAAAAAAAAATTAAAAAAGGAGAAAAACACAAACATACTAAAAATAAACATGGTTTAAATAGAAACTTACACTCTGATAAATATTATGAGCCAAGGATTCCCTCTTTTTCCAAGCTTATGACTACATAAATCAGAAAGTAACAAACAGGTATTAAGTATGGTCTAAAGCAGGGGTCTCAAACTCAACTCAGCATGTGGGCCGCAGAGCAAGATCACAGCGTTCGGCGGGCCGCACTAGGTCTACAAAAGGCAACTGTTACACAACACTTTTCTCACTGCAGTTGAAAACAAAAAAAAATCAGTACAACAAGCACAATCGTACATGCAGTTTACTCAGTGCCACAAAACGACCAGAAACTGTAGTTCGCATCACAACTGCTGTTAACTAAGCTAATATCTAGCTAGGATGCTAGAGAAATGAAAAATACAAGTAGGCCCCTAGGCTTACTTAATTTTATCCAAAATATTTTGAACTTCGTGGATTAGTCTGCGGGCCGCACAAAATTGTTCGGCGGGCCGCATGCGGCCCGCGGGCTGTGAGTTTGAGACCCCTGGTCTAAAGCATAAGTGCTGACAATGAAGAAATGAAGAGAGAACTCAAAGTCAAAGCATCGATGAGAGATTAAATGGCAATGATTCACGAGGTGTAACAAACTGGGTTATAGGCATTAATAGCTAAGGACTAAGGAGGAGATTCCAGGATTTGGGTTCAGGAGGAAATGGAAACAATCTATGTTTATAAAGCTAAAGAAAGTCACAAAAATTGGCTTTATCTGTTAAAATAGGGACCAAAAATACTCAGCCTACCAACCCAATGGAGCAGCAAATAATCCAGAGCTATGGGTGGGGAAAGAATGACCCATGAGAAATCACTGGTATCTGAAAAATACACAAAATTCCAGGCACAGAAATTCATATAACATTTGGTCTAGAAACAGTGAAACATATAGCTGAGAAAAACTCAAAGTTGATCTGAAGAAATAAGACTCCCAAGGAAAGTAGCCCCAAGAAGGTAAGCTCATAATCAGTGATTATATACAATATAAGAAAACAAATCCTCATGAAAAAAAAAACAGAGATTCTGGTCAAGATGACAAAGTAGGTAATGCTGTGCTCGCCTCTTCCCACGACCACATCAAAATTACAACTAAGTTATAGAACAGTTACCCTTTAGGACCACCTAAAGACTAGTGAACAGAACTCCTATAACTAAGGATGTAAAGAAGAAGCCATGTACTGGCTGACCGAAGGGACAGATACACAAAACAAGCTGGTTTCATACCTATGTGTGGCCGTTAAAAATTGAGACTGGAGGTTCCAGTCAAGATGGTGGCATAGGTAAACACAGAACCTCCCACAGCCACATCAAAATTACAGAATAATCATCATTCACAACCATCTGAAATCTAGCTGAACAAATGTCCTACAACTAAGGATTTATAGCAGAAGCCACATCAAGATTGGTAAGAGCGGCAGAGTGATGGAATGGGCTTGTCCCATACCCACAGTGTGGCAGATGAAAAATAGGGAGAGACACCTGAACTGTGGAAGTCCTCCAAATGGAGGTCCTCCACTAAGTAGCGAGGGGTCCCAACCCCACATCAGAATACCCAGCCTAGGGTTCTGGTGCAAGGAGAAGTCCCCATAAATTCTGGCTGTGAAAACAGCTGAGATAGTGGCTGAGTGAAATGGGGGCTGCTGAAGTCCCCACACTTTCCTCTTATTTCAGCGGTTCTCAACCTGTGGGTTGCGACCCCGGCGGGGGTCGAATGACCAAAACATAGGGGTTGCCTAAAGCCATTGGAAAATACATATTTATTATACATTTTTAAATAAAATATGTATTTTTCAATGGCTTTAAGCGGCCCCGATGGCTTTAGGCAGCAAAAAATTGAGAATCATCAATTTTTTTTTTGTTGCGACATCTTAGTTGTTCATTGATTGCTTTCTCACATGTGCCTTGACTGTGGTGCTACAGCAGACCGAGTAACCTCTTGCTCGAGATAGCAAACCTGAGTCCAAGCTGGTGAGCTTTGCTCAAACCAGATGAACCTGCACTCAAGCTGGCGACCTCAGGGTCTCGAACTTGGGTCCTCCACATCCCAGTCCGACGCTCTATCCACTGTGCCACCACCTGGCCAGGTTCTTAGTTATTCATTGATTGAGTTCTCATATAGGCTTTGACTAGGGAGCTATAGCAGAACGAGTGACTTCCTGTTCAAGCCAGCGACCTTGGGCTCAAGCCAGCGACCATGGGGTCATGTCTATGATCCCACGCTCAAGCCAAGCGACCCCATGCTCTAGCTCAGGGGTCCCCAAACTTTTTACACAGGGGGCCAGTTCACTGTCCCTCAGACCGTTGGAGGGCCACCATATAAAGTGCTCCTCTCACTGACCACCAATGAAAGAGGTGCCCCTTCCAGAAGTGCGGCAGGGGGCCGGATAAATGGCCTCAGGGGGCCGCATGCGGCAAGCGGGCCGTAGTTTGGGGATGCCTGCTCTAGCTGGTGAGCCTGCATTCAAACCGGCAACTTTGGGGTTTTGAACCTGGATCCTCTGCGTCCCAGTCCAACACTCTATCCACTGTGTTACCACCTGGTCAGACCCCCAGGCTTTCCTCTTAAAGGACCCATCCACTGACTTCCCTGGACTCACTTGCTCTGAGCTCAAGCACAGAAGCAGCAGTTCAAAAGGCACTGGGGACATAAGGGAAGAAACTGAATTGTCTGGCTTCACAGCGAAGGTTGGAAGGCGGCCTTTTCCCAGACAGAAGTGCTGGTAGGGGCCATTGTTCCTCTGCTGAGCCCTTCTCCACAGAGTTGGCAGGTGGGCACCATATCTGAGTCTCCATCAAACTTGCTGATATTGTTCACTGAGCCTTGGTGATCCCCTGAGACCAACGCCCCACCAAACCTGCTGGCTCACCAAGCCATTTCCAGTGGCTTTCCATACAAATGGCCTCTCTTACCTTGCCTCATGCTTCCGACTTTCCTAAAATCTCTCAAACAAGCAGCATCTAGCCTCAGTTTGCCCTGTATCTTTCACTAGGTCATCCCAGGCCAGGTCTGGCACTAGCAGCATTGGTCTTGGTTCTCAGCCTGACCTCTCCTGGGCTTCTCCAAGTCCAACACAAGTAGAAGCTATCTGCAAATTGTTCTGTAGCCCATGCCCAGTGGCACCAGGCAAGGCATAGCCAGCGGCTGACCTTGCATGTCACAGGCGGCCCCAGAGCCAGTGTATCCTGGGGATAGCTTCAAACCATGCCAAATGACCATCTTACCACCTCCACGAGCTTCACACTCAAGGGGTGAACATGGCGGGCACCAAAGCCCCACTGAAGCAAGTCCTGCTCTATAGCATTGACTCCTATGAAGCAGTATGTCCTCTGTAGTCATAATCAGTCCTCACAGTAGAGTGGTCGGATGATCAGTTGCTCCCAGTGACATGCCAACAGCAATCAAGACTCAACTACAACAGAACTGTGCACACATCTCATATAGAGGGTGCACGTGAAGTGCCCAGCTCGGGTAACCAAGGAGGCTGCGTCACTGGGCCCTATGGGACACCTACTACAAAATGCCATTCTACCAAGTGCATGAGACACAGTGCTTCTACCTAATACATTGAAACAAACACAGGGAAGCAACTAAAATGAGACAGAAAAGGAGGTCCTAAATGAAAGAACAGAAAATAATCTCCAGAGAAAATACTAAATAAAATGGAGGCAAGCAAACTACCAAATACAGAGTTTAAAATAGTGGTTATAAGAATGGTAAAGGAACTTAGTGAAAACTTCAACAGAAAAAATGAAAAAGACATGGAAACCATAAAAAAAGAACCAGTCAGAATAGAAGGATACACTAGCTGATTTGAAGAAAGAATCACAAGAAATCATCAGTAGAGTAGATGAAGCAGAGAATCAAATCAGCAACTTGAAATATAAGGTAGTAGGAAACACCCAATCTGAACAGCAAAAAAAGAATAAAATAAAATTAGAATAAAGAGCCTCTGGGACAACTTCAAGAGAACCAACATTAGCATCATCAGGGTACCAGGAGAAGAGAGAGAGAGAAAGAAATTAAAAATCTATTTTAAAAAATGATGAAGAACTTCCTTAACTTGGTGAAGGAAATAGGCATACAAGTCCAGGAAGCACAGAGAGTCCCAAACAAGATGAACCCAAAGAGGCCTACACCAAGCCACATCATAATTAAAATGCAAACAGTTACAGAAAAAGAGAGAATCTTAAAAGCAGAAAGAAAAGCAGTTAGTTACCTATAAGAAAGCTCCTATAAGACTGTCAGCTGATTTCTCAATAGAAACATTTTAGTTCAGGAGGGATTAGCAAGAAATATTCAAAGTGATGAAAAGCAAGGACCTACAACCAAGATTATTCTACCCAGCAAAGCTACCACTTAGAATCAAAGGACAGATAAAAAGCTTCCCAGACAGGGATAAGCTAAAGGAGTTCATCACCACCAAACTAATATTACACAAAATGTTGAAGAAGATGGTCTTCTTTAAGAAAAAAAAAAAAAAATATATATATATATATATATTTATAAATATATAAAATATGAATGAAAAATGGCCATAAAAGAGAAGGAAATTTTACTATTTGCGACAGCCAGGTTAGATTTAAAGGGTATTATACTAAGTGAAATAAGTCTATTGGAGAAAGAGAAATATAGAAAGCTTTCACTTACATCCAAAGAATGTATAACGGAATCCAAAGAACAGTATAACCAAACAAACAAAACAGAAACAGACTCACAGACACAGAGGACAGATGGCTGCCAGATGAGAGGGGTTAGACAACTGGGTGAAAAAGGTGAAGGGATTGAGAAATACAGATTAGTAGTTACAAAACAGTCATGGGGATATAAAGTACAGCATAGATGATACAGTCAGTAACTGTAATAATTTGCACAGTGCCAGTTGCTAGTGGAACTAACAGGGGGAACACTTTGTAAAGTATCTGACTGTCTAACCACTGCTGCACATCTGAAACTAACACAAAATAATTTTGGGTGTAAACTGTAATTTAAAAAGATACTTAAAAATCTCAAAAGAGGCAAAATTAAAACACTACTTGGTAATAAATAACCATAAAATTCTCAGTAGTGTTCATGTCTGGGAGTAGAAGGAAATTAAGTCAGAGTGGACACACTGTGCAGTCTAATATCTGCCCAAAGTCAATTGATTTTTGTGCCCTGTCTATAGCTTATATAATAATTAAAATTAATATAAAACATTTTATTAGATTTTCTCTAAGTATGACATACAACACTACAAAAATTTAAAAAAATATTTACAAGTGAAAAAAATGTACAATTTAAAAATACTCATTTTACCATATTATCTGACCTATCTAGCTTTGATTTCAGTTTGGAAGCGATTCTCAAGTCTTTTATACCGGACTCATTTAAGTTTAGATTAATTTGAGCAGGATTTGAGGAGCAAAAGAGTAGGAATGAACTCAGTGTCTATTTAGATAAAACCGGTTACATAAAAATACTGTGCAAACTTTTATAAAAATTAAAGAAGTCAGTTACTGATATGAGAACTGCAGGATTTATTTCTAATTGAACAAAGTGTATATCAATGTGTAAATGATGTTACCTTTGGTATGTCAAAGAGAAAAAAAAACATGGAATTGAAATTGCTTCTTTACATAAAGAAACACTGACAAGAAACTAATATAATTTGATTTAGGGGAGTTTGGTGCAAGTGGACATGAATGCTAAACAATAGGCCAGGTGCGAGTTTTAATGCAGACTTACAAATCTCAGGTTGATATATTTTTTAAATTTTGCATTTATCTTTAAATAAAAAACAAACAAACAAAAGGATTAAGAGGGATTTCCTTTGTTGAGTCCTCCCTTACACAGCCTACAGGAAAAGGCAAAAATTCTCTCAGGGGCCACTGTTTCTTTGTTGAGCCCTCCCACAACCCAGCCTGCAGGCTCAAAAGGGTACCACATCTGAACCTCCATCAGCCTGGTGAACATCACTTTCCCATTCCTGGTGATTCTCCGAGACCCACCACACCTAATTTGTGTGCCAACATGAACCACTAAAACCAGCTGTTCCTCATAAGCAGCTAGTCTCGGCCCACACCGCAGACTTTCCTAAAATTTCTCAAAGGTTCACAAAACTAAACTAAGCAATGGCTGGTCTTGATGTGCCCTGTATCCATTGCTAAGTATCTCCAAACTCAGTAATAGTGTCAGCTGAACTTGGTTCACAGCATGACCTCCTGAGAGCCTCCAAGCACAACACAGGCAGTTACCAACTGCCGATCACTTCATAGTTCCTACCAAGTGGCCCAGGCATAGGCAGCAACTGACCATGACCTGCCCTAAAGCCACTCACAAGAGGTGCCCCGGAACCAACACATCAGGTGGCCACCTTTACACCACACCAGAACAGAACCCAATTAGCCCAGAGCCCTACTAAAGTAAATCCTCCTCCATGGGGTCAACACTTGCACAACAGCTGTACACTGTTGTCATGACCAGTCCTCACAACCAGTCAGCCCAAGGACTAGCCCCACCCACTGGTGTGCCAACAACAATCAAGCTCATCTACAACAGAAGGGTGCACACAATGCACACAAGGGGTTCTCCTGGAGCACCTGTCTCAGGTGACCAGGGAAACTGCACCACTGGGCCCCACAGGACACCTCCTACAGAAGACCACCCTACCATCATTATTAGCAGATGTAGCAGATCTACCCACTACATAGAAACAAACACAGGGAGGCAGCTGAAATGAGGCAGCAAAGAAATATGTCTGAAATGAAAGGGAAAGACAAAACTGCAGAAAAGAAATAAACAAAATGAAGGTAAGCAAATCTACCAGATAAGAGTTCAAAACAATCGTTATAAGGATGTTCAATTAACTTTGGGAAAGACTAGATGAACTCATTGAGAACTTAGACAAAGAGATAGGAACCATAAAAAGCAAGCCATACTTTTCGCTCCATAAGATGCACCTGACCGTAAGACTCACCTAAGGTTTTAAGGAGAAAAATAAGAAAAAAAAATATTCTAAACCAAATGGTGTGTTAAATATTTAATAAAATATCATAATTTTTTGCTCCATAAGATGCACAGGCATTTCCCCCTCCACTTTTAGGGGGGAAAAAGTGTGTCTTATGGAGCGAAAAATATGGTAGTTTTCATTGTAGAAATCTACAACTTTAATTTATTCTGAAGTATTTTATACATTTTAATGGTATTATAAATAATATTTTCTAAAATTTCAGTTTCTATTTGCTTGTTATTAATATACTAAAATACAACTAATTTTTATGTATTGCTAGACAATCGTGTTGTCTGTGACTATTTTACCATTTCCTTTTGAAGTTTATATTTTCTTTTCTAGAAATATTTCGTTTTATTTTTGTTCTTTTTGTATTTTTCCGAAGTGAGAAGCGAGGAGGCAGACAGACAGACTCCCGCATGCGCCTGACTAGGATCCATCCAGAATGCCCACCAGGGGGTGATGCTCTGCCCATCTGGGTTGTTGCTCCACTGCAACCAGAGCCATTCTAGCACCTGAGGTGGAGGTCATGGAGCCATCCTCAGCGCCCGGGCCAACTTTGCTCCAATGGAGCCTTGGCTGCAGGAGGGGAACAGAAACAAAGAGGAAGGAGAGGGGGAAGGGTAGAGAAGCAGATGGGCACTTCTCCTGTGTGCCCTGGCCAGGAATCAAACCTGCGACTTCCACCCACCAGGCCAAGGCTCTACTGCTGAGCCAACTGGCCAGGGCTTGATATATTTCTTAACTAGGATCACCAATATAACACTGAAGAGAGGGGTAAAATTGAACATCTTTATATCTTATGTAATCTCACAGGGAAAGTGTTTAACTGTCATCATTAGGCATGATGTTAGCTATAAATTTTTCATATATGCCATTTAATGAGCTGAAGAAATTGCCTTCTATTCCTAGTCAGCTAAGTGTTTTTATTATGCATAAATGTTGCCTTCTATCAAAAGTATTTTCTGAATATACTGAGATTATATAATTTTTTTATTGTTAAAGTGAATTTAACTCATTTTTAAATACCAAACTAACCTTGCATACCAGAAATAAGCCTAGCTTGGTTATGATATATCAGTTTTCTTATTTGTGTTAAATTCAATTTGCTAAGACTTTGTTGGAGAAATTTATGCCAATGTTCATGAGGTTGATTGATCTTTTATTCTCCTTACATGATGTATCATATTTGACAGGTTAAAGTGTGAGAGTAATTCTGGCTTCATAATATTAATGATGGATTATTTCCTTCTCTATTTTCTGATAGAGTTTCTATAAGATTAGTACTACTTTTTTAAAAAATTATTTTTATTTATTTATTCATTTTAGAGGGGAGAGAGAGAGAGAAGGGGGGGAGGAGCAGGAAGCTTCAACTCCCATATGTGCCTTGACCGGGCAAGGCCAGGGTTTTGAACCGGCAACCTCAGCATTCCAGGTCGACGCTTTATCCACTGCACCACCACAGGTCAGGCCAAGATTAGTATTACTTTTTACTTAGATGTTTACTAGAATTCACCAGTAGAGACATCTGGGCCTTGAGTTTTCCTTATGGGAATGTTTGTGATTACAAATTTAATAGCTACAGACCTGGTCAATCTTTTTATTCCTTTTTGAGCTAGTTTTGATAAATTGTAGTTTTTAAGGAGTTTGTCTATTTTACCTAAGTTATGAGCTTTATTGTCATAAAGTTGTTCAAAATAGTCTTAATCCCTTTAGAATCTCAAGTGACATCCCCCTTACTCTTTTTCATTCCAAAAATTGGTAATTCATGTGTCTTTTTTTTTTGCCTTTATCAGTCTTTCTAGGGGCCTACCAGTTTTATCAATTCTTTGAAAGAAGCATGGTTGCTCTGAATTGTCTACAATGTCTGTTCTTCATTTCCTTAATTTCTGCTCTTATACTTATTATTCCTTTTATTTACTTTGGTTTATTTTGTTCTTCTTTCTCTAGTTTCTTAGTGAGGAAACATCACTGAATTTAAACTTTCTTTTCTAACACAGGCATATAAAGATATAAATTTTACTCTAAGTACGACATGAGCTGCATAACACAAAATTTCACATTTGTATTTTCCTTTTCTTTCAGTTCAAAATGTTTTCTCATATTCTTTACGGCTTCTCTAAGCTGTAGTTAGAACTGTATGATTTAATTTTCAAACATTTGGAGGATTTTCCAAAATCTTATTATTATTAAAATCTTAACTGCATCATGGTCAGAGAACAATTTTGACATGCAGTCTTCTAAAATTTATTGATTTATTTTTATGGCCTAGCATATGGTCTACATTGGTGAACATTCCACACATATTTTAAAAATATATTCTTCAGTTTTTGAGTATACTATTCTATAAATATGAAATATGTCAAGGTGATGATAGTCTTCAGATCTTCTGTTATTTCTGTGCTTGCTTTTTTGTTCACTCATTCTATCAATTTGTGAGAAATAGGGGTCATAATCTTTAGCAATGATGGATGACTACTACAGATTTGTCTGGTTTTCTCTTTAAGTCTGTCAGTTTTCTCTTTGTGAATTTTGAAGCATTAGGTACTTACATGTTAGGTACACATATATGATAAGTTGCTATTTCTTTCTGATAAACTGTCCTCTTTATCATAATGATATGTCTCTCTTTATCTTTGGGAATACTCTTTGCAAGTTTCTGTTATCTGATACTAATAGCCATACCAGGTTTCTTATAAAACTTCACAAGTGACACTTCATATTTTCTGCTTCACAAAGCAATAACCTTACAACAGTATAATTATACCCTCCAATCTTTTGCACGATGGTTGTCATATCTTTCACCTTTACAGAAACTATTATACATTATAAATTTGACCTTATAATGTTACTCTTGCTTTAAATGGTCAATTGTCATTAAGTAAGTAAGTTTTTTATGTCTATATCCACTTATTTACCATGTCTGTTGTTCTTCATTCCTGTAGATTCACACTCCCATCTGGTTTCACTTCCTTTCAGCCAGATGAACATCCATTAATATTTCTTACAGAATGTGTTTTCTAGAGATGAATTCTTTTCATATTGATCTGAAATGTCTATATTCAACCTTAGTTTTATAAGGATGTCTTTATTTAGCAACAGAATTCTCATAAAATTTTTTGACAATTTTTTTCCATACTTTAAAAGTTCCATTTCCTTTTGATTTCCAATGTTTCTGGTAAGATTAAAATCTTAGGCCCTGGCCGGTTGGCTCAGCAGTAGAGCGTCGGCCTAGCGTGCGGGGGACCCGGGTTCGATTCCTGGCCAGGGCACACAGGAGAAGCGCCCATTTGCTTCTCCACCCCCCCCTCCTTCCTCTCTGTCTCTCTCTTCCCCTCCCACAGCCAAGGCTCCATTGGAGCAAAGATGGCCCGGGCGCTGGGGATGGCTCCTTGGCCTCTGCCCCAGGCGCTAGAGTGGCTCTGGTCGCAGCAGAGCGACGCCCCAGAGGGGTAGAGCATCGCCCCCTGGTGGGCAGAGCGTCGCCCCTGGTGGGCGTGCTGGGTGGATCCCGGTCGGGCGCATGCGGGAGTCTGTCTGACTGTCTCTCCCCGTTTCCAGCTTCAGAAAAATACAAAAAAAAAAAAAAAAAAAAAATCTTAACCAGATTTCCCTTTACATGCTGTCTTTTTCTTTCTTACTGCAAGAGAGAGAGAGAGAGAGAGAGAGAGAGAGAGAGAGAGAAAGAGAGAGAAGGACAGACCAGGACAGACAGGAAGGGAAAGAGATGAGAAGCATCAAGTAGTTGCGGTAATTTAATTGTTCACTGATTGCTTCTCATATGTGCCTTGACTGGGGCGGGGGAGGGGGGCAGGGAGAGGCTCCAGCCGAGCCAGTGACCTGCACTCAAGCCAGTGACATCAGGGTTTTGTACCTGGGTCCTCAGCATCCCAGGTCAATGCTCTATCCGCTGTGCCACCATCTGGTCAGGTACTATATATTTTGTTACTAGCGATTAAGTTATAATAATTACAAATGTGATTTTCTTTGTATTTATCCTGCTTGGTTTTGCTAAATTTTTAGGATATGTAAACATGATTTTTTTCCCCAATGCCTGTAAACCTAATAGTATTTTTGTTACTATACTAACAGAAACTGAGACAAAATCACATAATTTAAAAAAATTACAGTATTCGACTTTCACACCATTCTTTATTCTAGAAATAAATAGTCTTAAACCATTCTTTGTTCTGAGTTCCAAAGATCTTGGCTGGCCATCTTCTGATTCACACAGCACTCTCATAACCATTTGTTCTCTCAAAGAATTCACATGTGTTTCCTCATCCTAACAGCAGCAATAATAGTACTCCTTTCCTCTATGTAAAAAGGCTGCAAAGTCTAGAAAGTTTCAAGTATAAAAGTTTCTTTTATTTTATTACAGATTATATGAAAAAAGCATTGTTAAACCCATTTTATAGATTAAAAAAACTGATTTTAAACAAGTTTAGTGATTTACTCAAGCTAAAATAGCCAGTAAATGAAGAGTGAGGAATTCAACCCTAGATCTTTCCATTTTTCAGACCAGAGCCCTTCTTACCTCACAATCTTGTCTCTGCACTCTTCTGGTCGACCTTCAGTGTTTGGACCACACACTCTCTCCCTAACACACATGCTTGAGGAAAAGAATTGTTTCTCCTTTTTCCCTATAAACTCATATTCAAAATTTTTTTTCCAAGTTAGTAGGAATAAGACATCTCTAAAGCAAAGACAAAAGGAGAAGTAATTTTCTTTGTATATGTACTTTATAATTCTACTTCTTAGGAGACATTACTGTGCAAATACTATCCAGTGCTTGTATGTTTGTGGAGGCTTGACACAGTTTCTACTCACCTAGGAATATAACATTAGACAGTATGTCCCTGAGGGAGAGAGTGTGAGGATGGAGGCATACCCCTGAACCTCCTGTCACTTCAGCATACACACAACAGAAACGGAATGTAGGCACCTTCTGACTGGGCTATAAGTCATCAGCATTCTCAGTTGTCTGGTGTATTCTTACACTAAAGGAAAGCCATAAACAGGACCTGCAGCACTGCACTTTCACTGGCTCCTGGGACAAGCCACACTCCTTCCTCAACATTTCATCCACTGATGGGCCATGCAGTTGAAACTTACTTTGTCAAAGAACAGAAACTCTAGCTGATTCTGAACCCAGGGATTATGTCTCATTTGTTTCTGTGTCTTCATGCCTCACTCAGTATCTAGAATACATAAAACTGACATTTTAAAATTTTACTGGAGAATAATTATAATTTAACTCTGTTTGCACAAATTTGTATACTGAGATGAATTTAGCAACCACCTAATACCTGGCCTTCCCAGGGCTTCCCTAAGTCTCAAATGGCCTTTTCAGGTAGTTTACTTAAATCAAGATACTTACTAGGATTTCTCTCAGTTGATTTCTACTACATGTTTTTCTTCACTATGGGTCATATGCTACTATTTCTTTTCATGTCTGGCAATTTTTAGAAATTCAACATAGCATATTGAGGATGACACATTGTAAAAACTCTGTATTCTGTTATTTTCTTCTGAAGAGCAATGAGTTTTAGTCTAGTAGGTAATTCAGCTAATAATTGATCTTGAACCTGTGTAGGCTATGGATTTATCCTTTATTAGAGTGATCTGTTGAAAGCTCAGGGTATTTTCCAGACCCCTCTATCTTGGTGAGATTTATCCTCAACTTCTATCTCCCCTATAGACTTTCTCAGGGCTTTAATTTTTGTTAGGCTAGGACTTCAGTAGGCTTTCTTATAGGTCATGAGGCCTACTCCTAAACTTTACCTTTTCTGTTATCTTGACAAGATGTCTGAAGTTTTAACAAGGATTTTGCTACTCTGACTGGGTTGTAAGTCCAAATTCCCCAGTATTGCTCTACCTCTAGTATCACAATTCCACTTTCATCCCTGTATCAGCCAATCTCTGCTAAGGTCTGGGTAGTCTCAGCCAGTGAATATGCACCCTAGTCCTCAGCCAAGAATTCTGATCCCCAGTTCCTTCTCAGTATACTGTTTATATGTAACTTTTCTGATTTACTCAAAATTTACAACTACACGATCAAGGAAACTGAGAAAGTCACCTCGTCAAAAAACTATATAATTTTTAAAACCATAGCGAGCTCTAAGATTTAGAAAATCCTTTCATTTCAGAATGAAAAATCTACTGACCTAAAAAATTAAGTGTGAATTGGATTTTCAGTTTTATCATGTCGTACAACTATTCAGCCTCACCAATTTCAAAGTGTTTTTATTATTTCATCTCATTTGAGCCTTATAACAACCTCCCAAGTGAGTCTAAGTATTATTATCCCTGTTTTATAAGTAAGTAAACTGGCTCAAAATGTAAACATATTCTTTGCTACAAAGAGCATCTTATAATACTGTTGCACTCAGGATCCTCTAATAGGAAAAGGTTAAGATTAAATGGATGAATTACTATCTTCTACTTTCAAAGCTTAAGGGAAGTTTTACCCATTTATAGAATGAGTAACTACCTATATGGTATTCTCTGAGGAACACTGAAAAGAAAGATCCTAAATGGAAAAGATTTAAACATAATCCCCAAACCCCAAACACCTTTCATATTGGTATATTAGTTAATAGAGTTTCTTTTTTTATTAACACTGATTTGTTTTTATTTTTCTTTTTTAAAAATTGATTTTAATTTATTGTGTTTATATAGATTCAAGTATCCCACCAAATACATTCCCTCCACCCCCGTGTTCTCAACATACCCTTTCCCCCCAACACCTACCCCCCTTCCCTCCAGGATTTGCTTTCCTGCTCTCTATAACGCTGTGTTATGTATATATAATTTCACCAATCTCTTTCCCTTCTCTGACGCCATCCTCTTATCCCCTTTCCCGCTGGTCCCTGTGATCCCGCCTCTGCCTCTATTCTGTTCCTCAGTTCACATTGTTGATTGGATTCCTCAAGTTAATAGAGTTTCTTAAAATGGGTATTGCAATTAGGTTAAAGCATTAGGTTATCTACATGTAAGAACCTTTTAATTGATTCATACAGAAGAGACAAGGGCTGATCCTACCTCCAGCAGAGGAAAAAATGAAAATTAAGAAATAGGTCAGTGATCCTATTCCTTTCCCCTTTTGGAGAAAGGATGACCTAGATTCTTAATTTAAATCCTACACAGGTGAGACATTCTTGCACACAGACGATATGCTAATAGAGAGAGGAAAGAAATGATAAAACCTGGAAAAAGGAGGTACTTTCAGAATCTTTTTCAGAAAGTCTCAGTGCTTTACTTGCTACTTAGAAATAATTCCAACCATTTGAGCCCCCACCCTTTTTTAAATATGAAAGCACACTGGAGATTATAATTTTTAAAAGAATGTGAAATTCTGTTTGGAAGTTGACACCTGACCCTAAATGGCTAAAAGGTGGAATGGACTTAGGCTTTAAGGGAGAAAAAAAGGAAGGAATAATTTGTAATTGTTTCCAATGTAGGTCACAAAAAGTAAATAAATAAATAAATAAAAATGCCTAAGAAAACATTTGTAACACAAAATGCTTCATCTTTTGAGAAGCTAAGCATCATGGTCACCTTCAGAGCCAGGGAGAGGTAAGAACTCTAACAATTACTATATTTCATGAGCCCATTTACACCACTGTTCTATAACCACTCAAAGCTCCTGTTAAAACATTAGTTCTAATGAGGAAATGTTAGGAACAACTGCGATCACACATTGTAAGGGGTGAGCAGAGAAAAGTTAACTATCAGGGTAGAAAAAGAGGATGCAGAACTAAAGAGTTAACCAAGACAAATTTTGCTTTATAATTTTAATTATGACTATTCCCATCAGTGGTATTTGTTTATAGCTATACTAAAAGTCTAGAATACTTTTTATTCTTTTTTCAAGTCAAGTGTAGAGAATTTTTATATTAATTTGTGATTTCCTACAGAATATTTAAACCATAGTATTTTAGGTCACTATGAAAAATGCTTCCAACTCTACTTAAAGTCCTTTATCATTTGCCTAATGACTCTCAAGGCATTTCATTGGAGTATAAATAAGTGTGGCTTTACAAAAAGTACAGATGTTCTTATACTGTTACTATTTATAAGTCACATAACTATATTCAATTTTGTGGTTAATCTGGAAGACCTATAAACCTGGAAATGTTTTTTTTTTTAATGCCAGCAACTCTACAATAAATTTTCAAATGAAATACTGTAAGACATCAGGAGATAAAATAATTTAGAAGAAAACTTTAATTATTCAGGATATAATAGATCAACCACATAATTATTCCATCCTCAAATAGCCTGAAGATGATCCAGTAACCATTTTCTACAGCTTTCTTAATCCCAAGGACAGTCTATTTTCTCTCTAAACAGACAAAAAATGTTTAAGTGTAAGAATTTAGATTATATTATTGGACTCTTTTTAGGTACATATAAAAACTATTTTGTTTGTAGGATGTCAGATCTTTATTTAGCCAAAAGGCATCTTAAGAGTATAAAATTTAGCCCATAGAGGTCTGGTTCTTCTGCCAACTTTAATAATGAGATGCTACCTGTTAAACAGCTCGGGATTCTCAGTGAAACTCAAGAGCTCTCTAACTACTTCCCCCAACAAATCAGTTTTCAGAGTAGTCAAATTCACAGTCTGACAAAAATTTTATTCCAAATGAAAGATTAGTCCTTTAAGCTTTATTTTCAATGCCAATATAGAGTGAGACTGCAGTAGGAGTTTGAATGCAGGGCAGTAAAAAATGAGTCAGCTCATCTAGACATCTTAATAGTAAGGCTCTAAACTTCAACAGATACAGGTACTTAAAATTTGTTGTGGTTATTATAGTTGTTGTTTATTATTTTTCCACTTCTCCCACTCATCCGTTCTTTCTTAGGGGAAGGGACTAACATAAAAGTGGAATAAGAAAAAATAATGGCTAACAAAACTACAGCATGAAGAAAAAAAGAACCAGTGTGGGAACTGCCAATAAAAACATTCCTTCTCTTTAGTTCTAGCTCACCAACTCAGCTTGTTTCTACTGAATAGTCACTGGCAGACTGCCAAGTGAACAGTACACATTTTCCCAAACTCAAGGCTACCAAGTATCTGTAACAGACACTCAAAACTTATCATCAGAAATGCTAGAGATAGAAAAGAACTATTAGGACATTCCTTTTGGTTTGACTAGAACAGGATTATTCTAGTGCCTAACTGAAGAATTTCTATACAAATAGGCCCACAGCGTTTCCTCAGAAAAGATCTTATCCTAAATTCAGAGTCACACAGATGTATGTTTTGGTCTCTGGCACATTGCACTGCCCTCATATTTCTTCTATGTTGAAAGTTCTTTGGTTATAATGAACAAAGTCGTTTTACTTGCTCAATTATCAATAATTAAACAATGTATACATTTAAAATATGGTGGGCCCTGCCACAATTATAGAGTGAGGAATCTGATTGTCACTGCCAACAGCCAAAGTAAGATACTGCCTTTCTCCTTTTAAAGTCTGCTTAAATAATTTTGTTTTCCTACAAATCATCACCAGAAAATCCTTATGTAAGCTAATAATACCCACTATTAAGTGCTCCCTGTGCCAGGCACTCTTCTCAATTCGTTATTTTAATAATTGCTTATGTTATTATCATGAAAACTCTACAAAGCAGGAAAAATTATTATTGCCATTTTAAAAATGAGGAGATTGCCTGACCGGTGGTGTCGCAGTGGATAAAGCATCGACCTGGAAACGCTGAGTTCACCGGTTCAAACCCTGGGCTTGCCCGGTCAAGGCACATATGGGAGTTGATGCTTCCTGCTCCTCCCTCCCCCTTTTCTCTCCCTCTCTCTCTCTCTCTCATTCTCTCTTCTCTCTAAAAATTAATTTAAAAAATTAAAAAAAAATAAAAATGAGGAGACTGAGGTATGGAGAGCTTAAATAACTTGAAGTCGTAGAGCTCATAAATGGGGGAGTCAGAATACAGACTCAGACTCTTGTTCTGGGAAGTATGCTCTTACTAGTTGCTGTAAGTAATTAGAGGCAGACCTGATGGAGAACTACTTGGAGAGAGTAAACTCCTTACAAACTAACATGGAAATAAAGTGAATTCTAAGTAATGTTGTAGAAATTGAGACACTCACAACCCTGAATGGATGATTAGCACACCTTGTTCAATAAATGTAGAGGCCTGAATAAAGCAGAAAAATGTCTATTCCCTTGGTCAGCTTCATAGTGAAAAGGAAGCGAAAAGCCACTCTATCAGAATCACAATGTCATTCATAGTGTTTTATGTGTAATTACTCTTAAGTTAATCTCTCACAGTTTTTGACTGAAGTTTTATAAATCATTACTTCATATTTATTTGTATGCCAAACTTTAAAAATCTACATTTAAAAAAATAGGGGTTTTATTTCACTGTTCTAGATAAAAAGAACTGAGTAGCTGCTGCTGCTCATACTGGGTAGAACTCTGTGGGCTGGCTTGCAGGGCAGTGCAGAGCTCCTCTGGTGAGAATCATCCCTCTCTCAACAGATTAAGGATAGGGGCTAACGTGCTGAGATAATTTATTAAAAGGAAGGCATTAAACAACCATTATAAGATAGAAAATGAAAACAAAAAACCCCCCAGCAATTTAAGTAAAAAATAAAGCAGGGACTACTTCAAAACTTTAAGTTGGTAAATCTTATAGAAAATCTAAGAAAATCACAATGCTACAGGAATAAATCCAGAGCAACTGAAGAAGGTGATACAAGGTTTTTATACTTTATTTCTATAACTCTTATTAATGTTTATTAAATTTCTATATTATTTACATAAATGCCTCTATATACTTTAATTACCCCATGCCTTATTGTATAAGTGCTTGATCCTACCAAAAAAAGTTTTGCTAATAATAGTATTTTTTGGAAATGTAATCTCCAACCTAGGTTAGCAAGAGAAGTACATACTGGAGTCTAGTACTGGAGTGTAAGAAACAAATTACACACAATTCCCTCTGCATAAAGTCAAGCATTCTTTAAAAAATTTTGCCATATCTTTTCAAAGTCCTAATAATAAAGGAAAATTCTTATACAAATACACCACTGTCTTGGTATAAATAGTCATTTGAATTGAATGGGAAAGATCTGACAAGTAAAGTCAAGATATTGATACACAAAGAAAACAAAATGAACAAAAATATACACATACATACACTATTGCTTTAGCAGGACCAGTTTCTGCTTAGAAAAAAAACATATAATACCTTTCCCCCTCTAACATATTGCTCACAAAAATTAGGGGATATTTCAGAATGAATATGAAGCAATAGAATATTTCCTAATTTTTGTGAGTAGTGTATCTATTCTATTTTCTTAATTATATTAAACCCTACTTTAATATTCTTCTCAACTCTATTTTCTACCATGTACTAGAAATGGTTCCCAGATCTCTTCAAATCAATGATTTTACTCTTGATCACCCAAGAGTTATTTGTACTACTCCATCTCCAAAATATCAAGCTTTGAATTTTACTACCAATGACAAAAAAACCTTTTACTAATTTACTCCTATGAAGCTCATTTGTAACCTTTTTTCTCATGATGATACTCAAAACCCTAACCTCTCCCTATTCCCAGCATATTAATCTATTTCTGCCTCAAATAATTCATCACTTCCAAACCAGATCATCTGTAATGCTTTGCTAAAAGTTAGAATCTCTTAACCTTGAACTGTGCCCTAATAATTCCTAACTAAGCACAGGTGACACCCAACATGTGCTTCCTTAATTATTGGACTGCTGTCATGATATCACAATAATCATGTACCATGAGAATTCATACTATGGTATGGCAAGATCATCTACTATTCTATAATTCTTTTATTCAAAATTCACTGATACTTGAAAAAAGCATAAAAGAGGAGGTAATGCTAGCTTAAAAGACAGGCTAGACTATGGAACATTTGTTTATATTAGGTAAGAGAGATTGCATATTTATGCAAGAAGAAGGATCTAATAGAAAGTGAACAAGGATCCTGTGAGAGGGAAATTAGTGGAGTAAGGCTGCAGAGGATGGACCAGTGTTTAACATCTGTGACAAAGATAAGAAGCAAGCCTTATGAAGGAGAAAGAGCATCTCCTCTGAGACAGAAGAGAAGACAAAAAATAAAACCTAACTGCTGAGGTAAAAGTAACTGAGGGACCCCAGGATAAAGTTGGTTTCAGTAAGATGAGAGTAGAATAATGAGGTAGGTGTGAGGGTTGGGAATATAAATGGAGACAGTTCTATTGGACTTTCAAGAGATACACGTGTTCTGAAGAGGACACCAGAATTTTTCAGTCACAGAGAAGAACAAAGAAGCATCTATTATGTACTAGCAGATGTATATATGCTTTACTACAGGTTATTATCTCAGAAGCCACAAGATGTGGGGGCCAGGTAGGAAAATAATGTACGGCGAAATTTTGCTAAACGTGACAATTTTGTAAAAAGTGACTAGTGAGTATACAAAGAGTTCATTGTTAAGTATGGGGATAGGTGTATGAGGGTTCATTATATTACTCTCTCTACTTTTGTGCACCTTTGGAAATGTTTATAATAAAAAAATATTTTTAAAAATTACCTAGCCATCCTGTGACCTCAGGACCAACAGTCATCTCAATAAACTCAACAATTTGATAACTTTCCAGATTTCAGAAGTTTCAGAAATGCAACCGAATACAGATACATATACTCTAATCCAGTGGTCCCCAACCTCCAGGCCATGGACCAGTACCAGTCCGTAGGCCATTTGGTACCGGTCCACAGAGAAAGAATAAATAACTTACATTATTTCCGTTTTATTTATATTTAAGTCTGAACGATGTTTTATTTTTAAAAAATGACCAGATTCCCTCTGTTATATCCGTTTAAGACTCACTCTTGATGCTTGTCTCGATCATGTGATACATTTATCTATCCCACCCTAAAGGCTGGTCCGTGAAAATATTTTCTGACATTAAACTGGTCCGTGGCCCAAAAAAGTTGGGGACCACTTCTCTAAAGGACTTTAAAATTCAATGAAGAGGAGTCAAAAACAATTCTATATGACCAGGTTTTGTTCCAAATTTGTTTTAGGGAGTGAGAAATATAAGTTAATATTAAAAGTAGGCTAAGTATGCCAGGGCTAATAAACGGCTAGAAGAAGAAAGCAAAGAGGAAAAGCACTTCTAAGCACACGTACGAAGAATAAGATTAAAATACTTACTTCATCTCCAGAACTTCCTCTAAGTGTTTCCTTCTCTCTGCCCGAAGATTGGTCAAGTGAGTTTCCTTTTCTGCCAGAGACTGCTGAGTAGAGGACAGTTTTGCTTTCATGGACTCTAGTTCCTGCTTTACTTTCTCCATGGCCATCAGTAACTCCTCCACCTGCAACAAATGTGGAAAAGAGAAAAACTGAACTTCTTCATCAGTTACAGTGAGAGGACTGGACACTGGGCGTCTCCTGGACCCACAAAATTGAATACACACACACAAAATTTCTGTACTCTTTATGGATCAGACACATATATTAAAAATACATATCAAATAATTAAACAAATCTCTGGTCATCCTTCCACTATAATTCTTTCCAGTTCCAGTCATAAAGAACTTCATTTTCTTTTTGATAAATGCAAAGACATATATGTTCAAGAAGAAACCCTCACCTGACCAGGTGGTGGCGCAGTGGATAGAGCGTCGGACTGGGATGAGGAGGACCCAGGTTTCAGACCCCGAGGTCGCCAGCTTGAGAGTGGGCTCATCTGGTTTGAGCAACAGCTCACCAGCTTGGACCTAAGGTAGCTGGCTGGAGCAAGGGGTTACTCGGTCTGCTGAAGGCCCACGGTCAAGGCACATAAGAGAAAGCAATCAATGAACAACTAAGGTGTCGCAACGAAAAACTGATGACTGATGCTTCTCATCTCTCTCCATTCCTGTCTGTCTGTCCCTATCTACCCTCCCTCTCTGTCTCTGTTAAAAAAAAAAAAAAAAAGAAGAAGAAGAAACCCTTTGCCATAGACAATCCATTTTAAGGAATTTATTTAGAAATGGCCCAGAAATTTCCATAGAAATAACAATATAACATAGATAAAAATATAAAGAACAAAATTATAATAAATATTTATAGAAGAACTTTAGAAAATAAGAGACATAGCCTTAATAACAGATTTAGTATAAACATACAAGATTTTTGTTTATACCATTAAAAAAGAATTTCTTTAAAAAAACCCCAGCTAGAGTGCAATCAGATAATTCCTTGCTCTAAAAGCAGAAGTAAAGTTTTTTCAAGGAAGTCAGGAATAAAACACACACACACACACCCAGATAGACAGGAGACAGAATGCTTTAAAAAGACCTGAAAAAACACTCAGGAGAAGATAGAATGCTAAGACATGAAAATCCAAGAACTAGGTATGTTCTTTACAATTCTTTCCACTTCCTCCAATGGTTCCCAAATCAGATTTAAATAAATATGTTCATTTTAAGCCCTGGCCAGTTGGCTCAGTGGTAGAGCGTTGGCCTGGCATGCAGGAGTCCCGGGTTCGATTCCCGGCCAAGGCACACAGGAGAGGCGCCCATCTGCTTCTCTACCCCTCCCCCTCTCCTTCCTCTCTGTCTCTCTCTTCCCCTCCCGCAGCTGAGGATCCATTGGAGCAAAGATGGCCCGGGCGCTGGGGATGGCTCTATGGCCGCTGCCTCAGGCGCCAGAATGGCTCTGATTGCGGCAGAGCAACGCCCCAGATGGACTGAGCATCACCCCCTGGTGGGCATGCCAGGTGGACCCCAGTCGGGCGCATGCGGGAGTCTGTCTGACTGCCTCCCCGTTTCCAACTTCAGAAAGATACAAAAAATAAAAAAATTAAATAAATAAATAAATATGTTCATTTTAATGCAGAAGCAGAAAATATGCTGATAAAATATCTGTTATTACCAAAAACTAACCTCAATCAAATAATCAACCAGCCAACTGCACTTATCATAAAAGAGTTTTAGGCTGCTGCTTGTCAAGAAACAATCTTGCTGAGAATAAACCTTTCAGGGATAGAGGTGAGTAGAGGCAGAGATTGGGGATCTGCCACTTAGTGACTTCTACATGAAACCAATTGTTTTTTTTTTCCCCTGAAGTTGGAAACGGGGAGGCAGTCAGACAGACTCCCGCATACGCCCAACCGGGATCCACCTGGCATGCATTGACTGATGATTGCACATCTTATTAGCAATACTCAAAAATAAGGTTAAGGAGGTTAGTCATCACACCCCTAAATCAATACTAGAAACAACAAAATAATTCTCTTATGTTTTCTTTTTTTGTATTTTTCTGAAGTTGAAAACGGGGAGGCACTCAGACAGACTCCTGCATGCGCCTGACCGGGATCCACCTGGCACATCCACCAGGGGGTGATGCTCTGCCCATCTGCAGTACAAAAAAATCCGAGTTGGTCAAGACCTCTTCCACACCTCATACCTAACCAGTTTCCATCTTGACTCTAGTAATAAGCAGCTACATTTTGGGTTTTGGCACCTGAATTACTTTACTTTGTGTATCTTTTCAGAAGTGATCAAGTTTTGTTTGTTTTTTTACAGAGACAAAGAGAGTCAAAGAAAGGAATAGTTAGGGACAGACAGGAACGGAAAGAGATGAGAAGCATCAATCATCAGTTTTTCGTTGTGCATTGCGACACCTTAGTTGTTCATTGATTGCTTTCTCATATGTGCTTTGACCGTGGGCCTTCAGCAGACCGAGTAACCCTTTGCTGGAGCCAGCGACCTTGGGTTCAGGCTGGTGAGCTTTTGCTCAAACCAGATGAGCCCGCGCTCAAGCTGGCGACCTCGGGGTCTCGAACCTGGTTCCTCTGCATTCTAGTCAGACGCTCTATCCACTGCGCCACTGCCTGGTCAGGCTGGAAGTGATCAAGTTAATGTTCTCAGCTCACAGTATCTCCAGTCCCAGTTCCTGTGACAATATTATGCAAAGTTCTGATATGTATGCACATCTCTGCTAGCTTTATATACACATATATTATTGTCCACCCTTTTGAAAACTGCCAATAAAGTTGATTTCATTCTATCATGTAATTCATGTAAAACCTTCTCTAAAACTGTATTGAACTGATATACCAAGGTATGTTCTTATGACACAAAATCAGTAATGGATAAGACCCTTGACACAAGTGCTACTGAAGTGTGGGATGTGTCTTTTTTAACTCACCTTAAACTTATCTCAAAAATATCTCCCTCCCATTCTGTCTTACACTACTTCAGGAAAGAAATATTATCAGTCTCTTATATAACTTGGAGACATATTTTGTACGTATACAACAACTATTTATAAATAACTTATTTCACCTTTCTACACAAAAGGAAGCCTACTCTACACATACTCAATATCTAAACTTTTTTACAAACTTTTTATTGAAATACAATATAAGTACAGAAAAATACACAAATAATAAACATGTAACTTGAAGAAATTTCTCAGAACAAATATACCTATGTCATCAGCACAGTAAATAAACAGAACGTAGAAACCCCCTCCTTATCCCCTTTTCCACATAAAGAATAATTATTATTCTAATATTTTAGGTTAGTTTTGGCTATTTGTTTCAACTTTATACAAATGAAATTACATAGTATATAATGTTTCTCCCTCAGTGATATGTCTGTGAGATCCATCCACATTGTTGGGTATAATTATAGTTCTATAATTCTCATAATTGCATGATATTTCGCTGTGTAAAGATAGCAAAATTTACTGAAGGTACTTTTGAGAAAACAAATTTTTTTTATTTTAATGGAGTTTACTTTTTTCCTTTATATACAGAACTTTTCACATACTAAATATGAAAATATTGTCTACCTCAAGGGATACAAGGATATTCTCCTAGTCTTACTTCTAAACCCTTTATTGAATTACATGTTCCACATTTAACTCTACAATATATATGCAACTGACTTTTGAATATGGTATAATGATCAAAATTCATTTTTATTTTTATCAATATGAATATCCAATTGACTCAGCATTATCAACAGAAGGACTTAAACTGTCATGGTAGGAAGGTACTTTAGGTCTATTTGGAAAAATATCAAAAAATTATTTACAGAATACTTACAAATTATAAAAAAACATAATTTAACTATGCTTTATATTGCATATAACCAACATTAAATTTCATAAATTAGCAATGTGATAGTCTAGGTATATAAAAAAGGAACATGTGTATAACCCAGAACATCTGTTTACTCACTACCCAGGAATGACTGACTTTAAGTCAGTTATCCAAATATAAGTCCCCTGTAATAAGCTCTTACCATTAATTTGTATTACATATTTCCTTGCATTTCTTTACTTTCACCTCTGATGCATATATTCTGAAATGAATCACTATTTAGTTTTACCAATTTATGAACACTATATAAACGGTATCTTCTTTCTTGTTTCATCCAACATTATATTATCATGCATAAAAAAAAAAGGCCTACCATGTGTGCCTACTCCAGAACCAAGAGCAAAACAGGCGCAAAGGAAACAGCAGCCAAGAGCATGGAGCCCACAGTCCTCAGGTTAGGGTTTCCCGCTAAGCTGCCCTAGCTCTTTGGGAAAATGGCTGATCTTAGAATTGGGGCAAGAAATGTACAGAAGATGAACTTTGCACATTTTATGCCAGAAAGCAGAAGTAGGAATCATGGAAAATAAGGACCATGATGGAAACATCAATAACAAAACCAGAAAAATACATCGTAAGAAAGGAAAAAGAAGAGTTCAGAGGAAGACAAATGCAAAACAAAACAAAAACTAGAAAACCAAACCCACAAATTTAACCCAAGAATGCAATAAAATCCAATGTACTAAACTATATTAATAGAATATAGACAAAAACCACATCATCTCAGTAAATGAAGGAAATCCTTTGACAATTTCTAATAATTTTTCATGAAAAAAACAGTCAACTAACCAGAGACAAAGGAGAACTTCCTCAATCCAACTGAGGGAATATATGAGAAACCCACAGCTGACATAATCTTTAATGATAAAAAAAATGAACGCTTTCCCTCTAAGACAAGGACTGAGAACAAGAGATCAGAATGTCTGCTCTCATCACTTTCATTTATTACTGTACTAGAGACTACAGCCAAGAAATGTGGCCACCCAAAAACCTAAAAGGCATCCATCCATTGGAAAGACAAAACTTTGTCAAGCCAAAGATGACATGATCTTATATAGAAAAAAAAACAATGAATCTATTTAAAAATGATAATAAGTATACAAAGTTTGCAGAATATAAGACCATGATACAAAAAATAAATTATATGTCCATACATAAGCAATGAACATTCCAAAGATAAAATTAAGAAAATAATTACATTTAAAACAGTATCAAAATATTTCTTGTGAAATGTCCAAAATATTACTATGTTTTCTTCTAAAATTTTTATGGTTTTGGATCTAACATTTAAGTCTTTAATCCATTTTGAGTTTATTCTTGTGTATGGTGTAAGAAAGTGGTCTAATTTCTTCCCTTCCTTCCCTTCCCCTTCCCCTTCCCCTTCCCCTTCCCCTTCCCCTTCCCCTTCCCCTTCCCCTTCCCCTTCCCCTTCCCCTTCCCCTTCCCCTTCCCCTTCCTTCCTTCCTTCCTTCCTTCCTTCCTTCCTTCCTTCCTTCCTTCCTTCCTTCCTTCCTTCCTTCCTTCCTTCCTTCCTTCCTTCCCCTCTCTCTCTCTTTCTTTCTTTCTTTCTTTTTTGCATGCTGTCCAATATTCTCAACATGATTTATTGAAAAGGCTGTCCTTACCCCATTACATGCTTTTTGCCTCCTTTGTCAAATATTAATTGACTATAAAGGCATGGGTATATTTCTGCATTCTCTATTCTGTTATATTGATCTACTGTAATTTCTCGATGCATTATTTATTTCTGATATATGCCCTCAGCCAAGGAAAACAAAGCAAAAGGGAATATATCAAACTAAAAAGATTTTTGCACAGCTAAGGAAACCATTAACAAAATGAAAAGACAATGAGCTCACTAAATGGGAGAACTTATTCACCAATACAGCCAATAAGGGGTTAACACAAAATTTATAAAGAGCTTATATAACTAATCAAAACACACATACACACACACACACACACACACACACAATTTAACCTTTTGAGTAGTGAGTTTCTTGTTAACCCTTTGAGTAAGGACATACATGAACATTCATACTAATCAAAGGGTTAAAAATGGCTGAAGGACCTGAATAGACATTTCTCCAAAGAGGACATATACAAGATGGCCGACAGACATATGAAAAGATGCTGAAGCCTGACCAGGCAGTGGCGCAATGGATAGAGTGTCGGACTGGGATGCAGAGGAACCAGGTTCGAGACCCTGAGTCTCCAGCTTGATCATGGGAACATCTGGTTTGAGTAAAGCTCACCAGCTTGGACCCAAGGTCCCTGGCTCGAGCAAGGGGTTACTCGGTCTGCTGAAGGCCCACGGTCAAGGCACATATGAGAAAGCAATCAATGAGCAACTAAGGTGTTGCAATGAAAAACTAATGATTGATGCTTCTCATCTCTCTCCGTTCCTGTCTGTCTGTCCCTATCTATCCCTCTCTCTGACTCTCTCTCTGTAAAAAAAAAAAAAGAAAAAGAAAAGATGCTCAACATCAGTAATAATCAGAGAAATATAAATTAAAACAATCAGATACCACCTCGCACCTGTCAGAATGGATATCATCTCACAATTTTTCTTTGTTTTTACTGCAGTCAAGATTAAAAATTTGGTTTGCCTAAATGAGTGACTCTGAATAACATTAGCAATATACTTCATCTATTTAATTTGAGATTCTTGTTCAATCTTAATACAAAATAGTGAACATAAACTTAAGTCTTATAATAATTTTTCAGTGTGAATGACTAATAATTTATTCTTTTCTTTGGACAACACCAAGTTAAGCTCAATTACTGAATTAGGGATTGGAAAATAAAATGGATTTGTAATCCAAGTGTTTTTCTTTAATGTCTGAATTTCTTTATTGGAAAGTTAACTGAAAAATTTGGAGTAGAAGAGAATTGTAACAAATTCCAAATTCTATTTCATTTGGGCTATGTTCATTGGTAATGTTCTCTTTGATATGTTGTAACAATATTGAGAACATTTATACACTGGACGATTATTTAAACCTCACTTACTATGCCAATTGTTATCTTTTGAAAATGAGGGGGTGGGGAGCAGGGAAGAATGGCTATCATCAATAAATCAACAAACAACAAGTGTAGAGAAAAGGGAACCCTTGCCCACTGTCGGTGGGAATGCAGATTGGTGCAACCCCTGTGAAAAGCAATATGGAGTTACCTCAAAATATAAAAAACGGGCCCTGGCCGGTTGGCTCAGTGGTAGAGTGTCGGCCTGGCGTGCAGAAGTCCCGGGTTCAATTCCCGGCCAGGGCACACAGGAGGAGCGCCCATCTGCTTCTCCACCCCTCCCCCTCTCCTTCTTCTCTGTCTCTCTCTTCCCCTCCTGCAGCGAGGCTCCACTGGAGCAAAGATGGCCCGGGCGCTGGGGATGGCTCCTTGGACTCTGCCCCAGGCGCTAGAGTGGCTCTGGTCGCAACAGAGCGACGCCCCGGAGGGGCAGAGCGTCGCCCCCTGGTGGGCGTGCCGGGTGGATCCTGGTCGGGCGCATGCGGGAGTCTGTCTGTCTCTCCCTGTTTTCAGCTTCAGAAAAATACACACACAAAAAAAATAAAATAAATTTAAAAAATAAAATAAATAAATAAATAAAAAACGGCTGTCAGGGTACATACAGGAACTGGACAGCTCCATGTTCCTGTCTGTCTGTCTCTCTCTCCCTGCCACTCCCTAAAAATCAAAACAAACAAACAACAAAACAAATAAACAAACAAAACGGACTTAAGACCTAGCAATTCCACTCTGGAAATTTATCAGAAGAAATCCAAAATACTAATTCAAAAGAATATATGCACTCCTATGTTCACTGCAGCATTATTTACAATAGCCAATATTTAGAAGCAATCTAAGGGCTCATCAGTAAATGAGTGGATAAAAAAAAAAAAGCTGTGATATGCCTGACCAGGTGGTGGCACAGTGGATAAAGTGGTGACCTGGGATGCTGAGGACCCAGGTTACAAACCCTGAGGTCTCCAGCTTGAGCGCAAGCTCATACAGCTTGAGCACAGGCTCAACAGCTTGAGCGTGGGATCATAGACATGACCCCATGGTCACTGACTTGAGCCCAAGGTTGCTGGCTCAGCTGGAGCCCCCCCCCCCCACCTGTCAAAGCGCACAGGAGAAAGCAATCAATGAACAACTTAAGTGCCACAACTACAAGTTGATACTTCTCACCATTCTCCCTTCCTGTCTGTCTCTTTTTCTCACTTAAAAAATAAAAAACTGTGGAACATTTCCACAATGGAGTATTACTCAGCTGTGAAAAACCTTACCCATTTTGGTGACAGCATGGAGGGACCTGGGAAGCATTATCTTAAGTGAAATAAGCCAGTCAGAGAAAGAGGACGTACTATATGATTTCATTCATATGTGGAATCCAATGAACAAAATGACCTAACAAGTAAAATAGAGACAGACTCACAGAGATCAGGCTGATAGCTGTGAGGGGCAGGCTGGGTGGGAAGGTGGATGGATTGAGCAAAAACAAACAAACAAAAACTCATGGACAGCCTGACCAGGTGGTGGTGCAGTGGATAGAGCATTGGACTGGGATGCAGAGGACCCAGGTTCGAGACCCCGAGGTCACCAGCTTGAGTGCGGGCTCATCTGGTTTGAGCAAAAGCCCGCCAGCTTGAGCCCAAGGTCGCTGGCTCCAGCAAGGGGTTACTCGGTCTGCTGAAGGCCCACAGTCAAGGCACATATGAAAAAGCAATCAATGAACAACTAAAGTGTTGCAACACGCAATGAAAAACTAATGATTGATGCTTCTCATCTCTCCGTTCCTGTCTGTCTGTCCCCAACTATCCTTCTCTCTGACTCACTCTCTGTCTCTGTAAAAAATAAATAAAATTTTTAAAAAACCCCAAAAACTCATGGACAGAGACTACGGCGTGCTGATTGCTGGGGAAAGGGTGGGATGGGTAGGGGAGATGCAGGAATGTGCAAGGGGGATAAATGGTAATGAACTGAGACTTGACTTAGAGAAGTGAGCATACAACACAGTGTACAGATGATGTGTTGTGGAATTGTGAACCTGAAAACTGTATAATTTTGTTAGCTAGTATCACCCAAAAAATAAAATAAATATCATCAAAACGAACGAAATACCTAGATATAAATTTAACAAAAGAAACGCAGGATATATGGACTACAGATTACAAAAGATTGTTTGAAGGAATTAAAGATGATTTAAATAAATGGAATGGAAAGATATCATGGTCATGGGTTGAAAGTCTTAATCCTGTTAAGATGGCGATCCCCCCAGCCTACCTGCATGGTCAGTGTAACCCTTGTACACACATTAGCTGTCCCTTTGTGGGGGGGGGGGGCAGAAATTGACACAAAAAGGAGCTAGAATAACACAAGTAATTTTGAAAAGGAAACTAAAGTTGGAGAACTCATACTTCTCGACTTCAAAATACACTAAAAGAGACTCGTGATTTTATGAAGGACCACATATAAATAGAAGTCTAGATACACAGTGAAGAGGAAACTATGAAAACCCATATTCCCACAATTCAACTTCAGAAGTCACTAAATTTCTTCACTTTTTATATAAGTCAACACTGCTAAAGGCTTTATGAGAACAAATAAAATCTACAAATGACACTTTAAACAATATGCTCCAGGGGTGAAAAATTCACAAAATCTTTTTACCATCTCTCTCTAAATATGGCTGACATTCCCATAG
The DNA here is from genome assembly GCF_036850995.1 of Saccopteryx leptura. NCBI lineage: Eukaryota > Metazoa > Chordata > Mammalia > Chiroptera > Emballonuridae > Saccopteryx > Saccopteryx leptura. The sequence continues at coordinate 180,438,114 of NC_089504.1, forward strand.
AACATTTAATAATGCAAGATATTTTAATAAAAGAATATGGTTTATAAGTATCCACAAAGTTAAGTCTGACTTGTAGATGAGGTAAACCAACATTGATTGGCTGGACCCCTTCATTGGCAACCTCTTTTATGTTTTAAGAAATATTAGGCTGTGGTAACAAATCTTGAACTGAAGAGAAATTTTAAAAGAATGGAAACATGACAATGTGAAAGAAATGTTTCTTTTTCAAGCATCTGGGGTGGTTTTTTTTTTTTGGATTTTTTGTTTTTGTTTTTATTTAATAAACTCAGAGAGCTTTGGTAGAAAAGCTTTACTACAGTAAGCATTCACCATTCCTAGGTGAAGCCTGAAAAATCAGGTATCAATAAAATTTGCAGACACACTTTCAAAGCAAAGGAAACATCCCTCTGCTGCGATGACTCTCATGTCACTGATGTCTGAAAGAGGCTTTAAGAAAGGCCAGTGCCGCCTGACCAGGCAGTGAGGCAGTGGATGCAGTGTTCCACTGGGACGCGGAGAACCCAGGTTTGAAACCCCGAGGTCACCAGCTTGAGCGTGGGCTCATCTGGTTTGAGCAAGGCTCACCAGCTTGCGCCCAAGGTTGCTGGCTTGAGCAAGGGGTCAGTCGCTCTGCTGGAGCCCCATGGTCAAAAGAAATCACTGAACAACTGAGGTGCTGCAACGAAGAACTGATGCTTCTCATCTCTCTCCCTTCCTGTCTGTCTGTCCCCATCTGTCTCTCCCTCTCTGACTCTCTGTCTCTGTCAAAAAAAAAAAAAAAAAAAAAAAGGCCAATGTTTATCTCACTGCCAACTCTATTTAGGTCACTTTTTTGGTAAGAAGTATCAAAACTAAAACTAAAAATCTGAATGAAAGCACTGAACCTATTTTTCAAAAGATTGTTACTTGATTAATATATCCTATAATTTGCTTATTTTTAGCAACAGACAGGCTGTACCAGAATCAAGTAAACCAAAAATTAGTAATTTCCTGGGTCCACATGAACTCCATAGTTCCTCTCTAATTCTTTTAAGAAAGGACAGAAATAATCTAAATGACATCATGTTTTCTTTCTCCAACAGCAGTGACAAAGGGGATGTGCTAATCATCATTTTACACCTCTGCATTTGGGTCTGAGACCTCTTTATATTTCCTTAGGGCTTGTGAGAAATAAGTAGTTTAGGAAAAGAAATACAAATAGAGGTGGAATGACAAGACTGTCCTTGAACTTCAAGCTCTTGTCAGTTCTTTACTGAAAAAAAATTTTTCCCTGCATTTCTAGGAAGTCAGGATAACAGGATAAACAGAGCTCTAGAATTTGTCCAGGTTTTATAAGAAGTTTCTTTCTTAGTTGAAATTATTTCACAGGGAGAAAACATTAATTCCATTTTATTACAGAAAACAGCAAACCCCTCACTAGTATAAAGTTACCAACATAGAACAGAGCATTTAGGGCTTGAACCCTTTCTCTAAGACCAGATAAACAATTTAAATAAAAGTTTTCTGGCATTTTAACTAAAAATTTTAATCTTCATTTGCATTGCTGAAAAATAAATCAAACAGCTACCTAGAAGTAGAGAGAGTGATATTTCATTAAGTACAAACACATTTTTGTGGACAAAACATTATTTCAATAGAACTCCTGGAAAATGGTTACAAAGAAAATATTAGTAAATGAAATGACAGCTACAGTGTGTCTGTAAAGTCATGGTGCACTTTTGACCAGTCACAGGAAAGCAACAAAAGACGACAGAAATGTGAAATCTGCACCAAATAAAAGGAAAATCCTCTCGGTTTCTGTAGGATGATGTGGCAGCATGTGCACATGCGCAGATGATGACGTAACACCGTGCATACAGCGGAGCAGCCCAAGGCTATGCCAGTAGAAATGTGAATGGTACAGAAGAAACTTCAGTGTGTTCTGTGGCTCGCTAAATTCGAATCCATGACCAAAGTGCAACGTGAATATCGGTGCGTTTACAACGAAGCGCCACCACATAGGAATAACATTACTTAGTGGGATAAGCAGTTGCAGGAAACCAGCAGTTTGGTGGAGAAACCCCGTTCTGGTAGGCCATCAGTCAGGGACGAGTCTGTAGAGGCTATACGGGATAGCTACCTAAAGAGCCCTAAGATATCTGTGTGTGAGCCCACATTGAACTGCACTGAATAGGAATGAAACTGGGAGAGTTTTCCTTTTATTTGGTGTAGATTTCACATTTCTATCGTCTTTTGTTGCTTTCCTGTGACCGGTCAAAACTGCACCATGGGTGGATGACGTCAGAGTAATGGCAAGGTAGGAAGCGATACCGATAAATCTCCCCAAAAACTCAACAAGATCTTCAAACAGAAACAGAAAAACCTATACTTGGAGCCTCCAGATGTTTCGCAATACACCCGAAGGTCCACAAGTAAAAGCTCCAAAAAGAACACAATAAAACCAAATTTAAACTGTGACAACAACAAAAAGAAAGGGGGGGGAGAAGGTGGAGATTAACAGTAGCAAAGGATGATGGAGTGCAAAAGTACTCACAAAATAGTTCGCTACAATGAACAGGGTAGGGACCCTTTTCATTACTCAAAGGTAACCACCATTGAAAAAACCACCACAGAAGCACATGAGATAAAAAAGATAGCAAAAGAGGAAAGATGTATGGAATACAACCAAATAAAAACAAAAGATAGAAAAACGAAAGATAAGGATCAAACAAGACACAAAACTAACAGAAAGCAAGATATAAAATGGCGATAGGGAACTCACAAGTGTCAATAATTATACTAAATGTAAACGGATTAAACTCACCAATAAAAAGGCACAGAGTAGCAGAATGGATTAAAAAAGAAAATCCAACTGTATGCTGCCTACAGGAAACTCATCTAAGTAACAAGGATAAAAACAAATTCAAAGTGAAAGGCTGGAAAACAATACTCCAAGAAAATAACATCCAAAAAAAAGCAGGTGTAGCAATACTCATATCGGATAATGCTGACTACAAGACAGGAAAAGTACTCAGAGACAAAAATGGCCATTTCATAATGGCTAAGGGGACAATGAATCAAGAAGACATAACAATTCTTAATATATACGCACCAAACCAAGGAGCACCAAAATATATAAGACAGCTACTTATTGACCTTAAAACAAAAACTGACAAAAATACAATCATACTTGGAGACCTCAATACACCACTGACGGCTCTAGATCGGTCATCCAAACAGAGAATCAACAAAGACATAGTGGCCTTAAACAAAACACTAGAGCACCTGGATATGATAGACATCTACAGGACATTTCATCCCAAACTGACAGAGTATACATTTTTCTCCAGTGTACATGGATCATTCTCAAGAATTGACCATATGTTGGGTCACAAAAACAACATCAGCAAATTCAGAAAAATCGAAGTTGTACCAAGCATATTTTCTGATCATAAAGCCTTGAAACTAGAATTCAACTGCAAAAAAGAGGGAAAAAAACACACAAAAATGTGGAAACTAAACAACATACTTTTAAAAAATGAATGGGTCAAAGAAGAAATAAGTGCAGAGATCAAAAGATATATACAGACTAATGAAAATGACAATACGACATATCAGAATCTATGGGATGCAGCAAAAGCAGTGATAAAGGGAAGTTCATATCACTTCAGGCATATATGAACAAACAAGAGAGAGCCCAAGTGAACCACTTAACTTCACACCTTAAGGAATTAGAAAAAGAAGAACAAAGAAAACCCAAAACCAGCCGAAGAAAGGAGATAATAAAAATCAGAGCAGAAATAAATGAATTAGAGAACAAAAAAACTATAGAAAAAATTAATAGAACAAGGAGCTGGTTCTTTGAAAAGATCAACAAAATTGACAAACCCTTGGCAAGACTTACCTAGGAAAAAAGAGAAAAAACTCATATAAACAAAATCCAAAATGAAAGAGGAGAAATCACCACGAACACCGTAGATATACAAAGAATTATTGTAGAATACTATGAAAAATTATATGCCACCAAATACAACAATCTAGAAGAAATGGATAAATTCCTAGAACAATACAACCTTCCAAGACTGAGTCATGAAGAAGCAGAAAGCCTAAACAGACCAATCAGCAGGGAGGAAATAGAAAAAACTATTAAAAACCTCCCCAAAAATAAAAGTCCAGGCCCAGACGGTTATAATAGTGAATTCTATCAAACATTCAAAGAAGACTTGGTTCCTATTCTACTCAAAGTCTTCCAAAAAATTGAAGAAGAAGCAATACTTCCAAACACATTTTATGAGGCCAACATAACCCTCATACCAAAACCTGGCAAGGATGGCACAAAGAAAGAAAACTACAGACCAATATCTCTAATGAATACAAATGCTAAAATACTAAACAAAATACTGGCAAACCGAATACAACAACATATTAAAAAAATAATACATCATGATCAAGTGGGATTCATCCCAGAATCTCAAGGATGGTTCGACATACGCAAAACGGTTAACGTAGTACACCATATCAACAAAACAAAGAACAAAAACCACATGATCTTATCAATAGATGCAGAAAAGGCTTTTGATAAAATACAACACAATTTTATGTTTAAGACTCTCAACAAAATGGGTATAAAAGGAAAATATCTCAACATGATAAAGGCCATATATGATAAACCATCAGCCAACATCATATTAAATGACATAAAACTGAGGACTTTCCACCTTAAATCAGGAACAAGACAGGGTTGTCTACTCTCTCCACTCTTATTTAACGTGGTGCTAGAAGTTCTGGCCAGAGCAATCAGACAAGACAAAGAAATAAAAGGCATCCATATCGGAAAAGAAGAAGTAAAGGTATCACTTTTTGCTGATGATATGATCCTATACATCAAAAACCCGAACGACTCCACAAAAAGATTATTAGAAACAATAAACCAATACAGTAAGGTCGCAGGATACAAAATTAACATACAAAAGTCCAAAGCCTTTCTATATGCCAACAACGAAATATTAGAAAACGAACTCAAAAAAATAATCCCCTTCACGATTGCAACAAAAAAAACAAAATACCTAGGAATAAATATAACAAAGAATGTAAAGGACCTATATAACGAAAACTACAAGGCATTATTAAGAGAAATAGAAAAAGACACAATGAGATGGAAAAATATTCCTTGTTCTTGGATAGGAAGAATAAATATAATTAAAATGGCCATATTACCCAAAGCAATATATAAATTTAATGCAATTCCCATCAAAATTCCTATGAGATTTTTTAAAGAAATGGAACAAAAAATCATCAGATTTATATGGAACTATAAAAAACCCTGAATAGCCAAAACAATCCTAAGGTAAAAGAATGAAGCTGGGGGCATTGCAATACCTGACTTTAAACTATATTATAGGGCTACGATAATCAAAACAGCATGGTATTGGCAGAAAAATAGACACTCAGACCAATGGAACAGAATAGAAAGCCCAGAAATAAAACCACATATATATGGTCAAATAATCTTTGATAAAGGGGCCAACAACACACAATGGAGAAAAGAAAGCCTCTTCAAAAAATGGTGTTGGGAAAACTGGAAAGCCACATGCAAAAGAATGAAACTCGACTACAGCCTGTCCCCGTGTACTAAAATTAATTCAAAATGGATCAAAGACCTAAATATAAGACCTGAAACAATAAAGTACATAGAAGAAGACATAGGTACTAAACTCATGGACCTGGGTTTTAAAGAACATTTTATGAACTTGACTCCAATGGCAAGAGAAGTGAAGGCAAAGATAAATGAATGGGACTACATCAGAATAAAAAGTTTTTGCTCAGCAAGAGAAACTGATATAAAAATAAACAGACAGCCAACTAAATGGGAAATTTTATTTTCAAACAACAGCTCAGATAAGGGCCTATTATCCAAAATTTACAAAGAACTCATAAAACTCAACAACAAACAAACAAACAATCCAATAAAAAAATGGGAAGAGGACATGAACAGACACTTCTCCCAGGAAGAGATACAAATGGCCAACAGATATATGAAAAGATGCTCAGCTTCATTAATTATTAGAGAAATGCAAATCAAAACTACAATGAGATACCACCTCAGCCCTGTTAGATTAGCTATTATCAACAAGACGGGTAATAGCAAATGTTGGAGAGGCTGCGGAGAAAAGGGAACTCTCATCCACTGTTGGTGGGACTGTAAAGTAGTACAACCATTATGGAGGAAAGTATGGTGGTTCCTCAAAAAACTGAAAATAGAACTACCTTATGACCCAGCAATCCCTCTACTGGGTATATACTCCAAAATCTCAGAAACATTGATACGTAAAGACACATGTAGCCCCATGTTCATTGCAGCACTGTTCACAGTGGCCAAGACATGGAAACAACCAAAAAGCCCTTCAATAGAAGACTGGATAAAGAAGATGTGGCACATATACACTATGGAATACTACTCAGCCATAAGAAATGATGACATCAGATCATTTACAGCAAAATGGTGGGATCTTGATAACATTATATGGAGTGAAATAAGTAAATCAGAAAAAAACAAGAACTACATGATTCCATACATTGGTGGAACATAAAAACGAGACTAAGAGACATGGACAAGAGTGTGGTGGTTACCAGGGGTGGGGGGAGGGAGGACATAGGAGGGAGGGAGGGAGAGAGTTAGGGGGAGGGGGAGGGGCGCAGAGAACTAAATAGAGGGTGACGGAGGACAATCTGACTATGGGTGAGGGGTATGCAACACAATTTAATGACAAGATAACCTAGACATGTTTTCTTTGAATATATGTACCCTGATTTATTAATATCATCCCATTAACATTAATAAAAATTTATTTAAAAAAAAATAAGACTCTCAACAAAATGGGTATAGAAGGAAAATATCTCAACATGATAAAGGCCATATATGATAAACCATCAGCTAACATCATATTAAATGGCACTAAACTGAAGGCTTTCCCCCTTAAATCAGGAACAAGACAGGGTTGTCCACTCTCTCTACTCTTATTTAATGTGGTACTAGAGGTTCTAGCCAGAGCAATCAGATAAGACAAAGAAATAAAAGGCATCCATATCGGAAAAGAAGAAGTAAAGGTATCACTTTTTGCAGATGATATGATCCTATACATGGAAAACCCCAAAGAATCCACAAAAAGACTACTAGAAACAATAAGACAATACAGTAAGGTTGCAGGATACAAAATTAACATACAGAAGTCAATAGCCTTTCTATATGCCAACAATGAAACAATTGAGAACGAACTCAAAAGAATAATCCCCTTCATGATTGCAACAAAAAAATAAAATACTTAGGAATAAACATAACAAAGAATGTAAAGGACTTATATAATGAAAACTATAAAGCATTGTTAAGGGAAATCGAAAAAGATATAATGAGATGGAAGAATATACGTTGTTCTTGGCTAGGAAGAATAATCAAGATGGCTATATTACCCAAAGCAATATACAAATTTAATGCAATTACCATCAAACTTCCAATGACATTTTTTAAAGAAATAGAGCAAAAAATCATCAGATTTATATGGAAGTATAAAAAACCCCGAATAGCCAAAGCAATCCTAAAGAAAAAGAATGAAGCTGGGGGCATTACAATATCTGACTTCAAACTCTATTATAGGGCCACGACAATCAAAACAGCATGGTATTGGCAGAAAAATAGACACTCAGAATAATGGAACAGAATAGAAAGTCCAGAAATAAAACCACATATATATAGTCAAATAATTTTTGATAAAGGGGCCAACAACACACAATGGAGAAAAGAAAGCCTCTTCAATAAATGGTGCTGGGAAAACTGGAAAGCCACATGCAAAAGAATGAAACTGGACTACAGTTTGTCCCCCTGTACAAAAATTAACTCAAAATGGATCAAAGATCTAAACATAAGACCTGAAACAATAAAGTACATAGAAGAAGACATAGGTACTCAACTCATGGACCTGGGTTTTAAAGAGCATTTTATGAATTTGACTCCACAGGCAAGAGAAGTGAAGGCAAAAATTAATGAATGGGACTACATCAGACTAAGAAGTTTTTGCTCAGCAAGAGAAACTGATAACAAAATAAACAGAAAGCCAACTAAATGGGAAATGATATTTTCAAACAACAACTCAGATAAGGGCCTAATATCCAAAATATACAAAGAACTCATAAAACTCAACAACAAACAAACAAACAATCCAATAAAAAAATGGGAAGAGGATATGAACAGACACTTCTCCCAGGAAGAAATACAAATGGCCAACAGATATATGAAAAGATGCTCATCTTCTTTAGCTATTAGAGAAATGCAAATCAAAACGGCAATGAGATACCACCTCACACCTGTTCAATTAGCTATTATTAGCAAGACAGGTAATAGCAAATGTTGGAGAGGCTGTGGAGAAAAAGGAACCCTCATCCACTGTTGGTGGGAATGTAAAGTAGTACAACCATTATGGAAGAAAGTATGGTGGTTCCTCAAAAAACTGAAAATAGAACTACCTTATGACCCAGCAATCCCTCTACTGGGTATATACCCCCAAAACTCAGAAACATTGATACGTAAAGACACATGCAGTCCCATGTTTATTGCAGCATTGTTCACAGTGGCCAGGACATGGAAACAACCAAAAAGCCCGTCAATAGATGACTGGTTAAAGAAGATGTGGCACATATACACTATGGAATACTACTCAGCCATAAGAAATGATGACATCGGAACATTTACAGCAAAATGGTGGGATCTTGATAACATGATACGAAGCGAAATAAGTAAATCAGAAAAAACCAGGAACTGTATTATTCCATACGTAGGTGGGACATAAAAGTGAAACTAAGAGACATTGATAAGAGTGTGGTGGTTACGGCGGGGGGGGAGGGGGGGGGAATGGGAGAGGGAAAGGGGGAGGGGGAGGGGCACAAAGAAAACAAGATAGAAGGTGACAGAGGACAATCTGACTTTGGGTGATGGGTATGCAACATAATTGAACGACAAGATAACCTGGACTTGTTATCTTTGAATATATGTATCCTGATTTATTGATGTCACCCCATTAAAAAAATAAAATTAGTATAAAAAAAAAAACTGCACCATGACTTTACGGACACACTGTATATGACCTCATCAAAAGTTTACTATTAGCCAAAGGAGAAAAGAAAAAGGGTAGAATTAAATGTCTGGCAACCCAAGGATACCAAGAAGGAATTCATAAGCATCATGTGTGTGTATCCATGTACACACACAGACATATACAGAATAATTGTGGCCATAATAATAAGGCTCAACATTTATATACCATCTTTATGACTACAAAAACATATGTGGGGATAATAATTTACTCCATACAGATGAGGCTAGAGGATTAAAAAGAATACCGAACTTACTCTAAATCACACTAGTAAACAGAAGAAATAGAGCCCACATCACATAATTTCTGCTTTAATACACTTTACACTAACCCTTATTGGCTCTTTATTCATTAAAAAGAATAGATATAAAAGGAAGGGTCAAATGAGTGCCAAAAGAGATTTTGGGACATGCCACACACAAAAACTATCTGTTGTGCAGGAGAAATCCTGCTGTGCTGATTTCTCTAGGAAAATATGTTTCACTGAAAACACCAGGAAGGTGCAGCCAAGGAGAACATAAACTGCATATAAAAATCAGTGGGAAGTCATCTGGCTCTCATAACTTCACCTTTGGCTTTACCTTGGATGACTGCCTCTATTGTCAATAACTTGGTTTATCAAACTTCTCAGTAGGACATAACAGAATAAAGGTCAAACACCCCAAGAACTCATTACAAACAAACTAAATATCATCTATTATAGATCTACCACGTAGATTCCAAAACTGCTTCCCAATGTAGTAGCAGTTACTTAGACAGAATTATATAAACATATCTATTTTGAAAACTAATACCTATAGACTCTGGCACTCACCTCTGTAGTTCAATTTTAGTGCCAAGGTTTTATTTCTTTACCACTGCAGTTATTTTTTTTATTTGATTATAACTTTTGAAAATAGTTGAATAGAAAGGAAGAAATCAAGCCGAAATTCAGAGATGCAGATATTGCCTAAACTTCTATGACAATATAATCATGTATCAAAATTTTTTCAAGAGAAAGAAACTATGATAATAAAAAAGACAAACACAAGTGCAGTATTTTAAGAACTACTGTTATGAACTACTCATGTAGATAAGATTTTTTTTTTGATCATACCATCCCATGTGGTTATTTCATGGTGGGGGGAGGGCTTCAGTTTTCCTTTATATTTCTTTAGTTGTTGTCTACTGACCCCATCTGGTGAAATTATAGAGGAACTTACACTGGCTAACACTTCTGCCAAGTCAACTTTTTAATTTTATGTAAAAAAAATTTTTAAGAAATAAGGAAACAGGAGATGAGGGCAAAAGACTCTAAGGATTCTTAGCTTTCTATTGTTATATAATACATAGGACGAGAAATAAAGTATGTAATTAAGACCATGTCATTGAGTTATAATAACATCAAATTCTAGCTAATCCTCACTCACTTCACATCACATATAAAATCTCCATATTTTTACCATCATATTACTTATCAAGTTTTTTCTTATTTAAGTATACTAAATATGACTCCATCAAAGGGATACCTTTTAGAGCTTTCACTATTCTAAAAGAAAGAATTTATGTTCCTGCTTTTGCCTTATTATTTTTTGAAGATGCTTGTTAATATTCTGATATTTTATTTTAAAAATTCCATTAAAACTGAGATCCTTTTTTTGTTTAATACAAAAATGAAGTAATTATTTCAAAATTGTATCCAGCATAACTAAATAGATTTTAAGTTTAAATGTTTGTCTACAGAGTTACTAAAAGTAGAGAAATGTCATAAGTTAAAACTGCAAATCAGCTTCAACAGTTTATAGGTTTAATTGTCAGCCATTCTTACTATAAACATTCAAAATCTGATTCTACTAAAAGGGATAAAAATTACAAGTAGTAATTGAAAGAGAGTTTGAAAAATACATTGTTCCATTTTATCCACCATCTTACTTATTCCACATTTGTGAAGGTGGCTACTAAAACATTAATATGAAGTTTCAACTCTTCTTTTGAACATTCATCCTCTGAGACATTTTGAGTTTTTACACTTGCTGTTATTTGAACATATCTGAGTAATGTCCATTAATAAGTAAAGTAAAATGCAGAATATTGGGTTGCCATTACTATAAACTATATCATTCCTTTAACTTAAAGCCCATTTCATACATTTTTCTAAGATCAAAAGAAGGAGAAGTCTAAATATGGAGATTTCTACTTGGGCAGGGTACAGCCATTTAACTTCTTTCAACAAGCCAGAAATGGCAGAATTCTCTTTGAAGTGGCAGCCCTGTTGGCCTTTGAAGTCCCTTGTCAATTGCAGAATGGCTTTTGTGGGGTTTGCTTTGTAGCCAGCTGTCACACCAGGAAGGCAGACATGACGTATTTCCAGCAGTCTCACTTCAGAGTCTGTCAAGTGACTGATTTCATAACCAGTCACCATAACAAAGGAGATTCAAACTCACTGATATTACACTAAGGGTCTACGATGAAACTTACTAGGTTCCTCTTGATAGAGTTTGATTTAAATACTGAAATGATCATACAATAGCAAAGAAAATGATTGTGAAATTAACTATCACATCTCCTCATATTCTTGGAACATTAAAAAGTACTCTATGTTTATCAACAAAATGTTACAGAATAGCATCTTTTAAAAAATGAAATATCTGAACAACAGCAGCTTCAATCTTTACACTGACAAAATAATGACTTCTACAGAAATCAGTAAACTACTTAAAAGCAGAGTTTATATTGCTAATTTACAACTTGACTTTTTAGTAAGACTGACTGATTCTATCCAGTTCCGAGAAACATGTTTGAATTTGTAATACTTTTAGACTGCACAGCTACTCACCTCAGAAACCTACCTCACTACTGACACAAAAGTCAGTTTAAGACATTTAAGGGTAAGTAAAGAAAAAATATTGAGATATGTTAATGAACTTCTAAATGTAGTTCATTATAGCAGTATATAAAAGGAAACGATCTCAATAATATACTGCTCACAAAAATTAGGGGATATTTCAAAATGAATATGAAATGATAAAATATTCCCTAATTTTTGTGAGTAGTATATTATAAATCTATGTTTAAGGTGAGGAGAGATGAGACAAATGTTGATAAAACTAATGTCAAATTTATCAGTGATGACTAGAAGTTATTAGTCCAACTGGAAGAAAATAAAGTAGGATCAAAAAAGATTTTCAGCCCTGGCCGGCTGGCTCAGTGGTAGAGCATTGGCCTGGCAGGTGGAAGTCCCGAATTCAATTCCCAGCCAGGGCATACCGGAGAAGTGCCCATCTGCTTCTCCACCCTTCCCCCCTCCTTCCTCTCTCTTTCTCCCACTCCCACAGCCAAGGCTCCACTGGAGCAAAGTTGGCCCAGGTGCTGAGGATGGCTCCATGGCCTTCACCTCAGGCGCTAAAGTAGCTCTGGCTGCAAAGGAGCAACGCCCCAGATGGGCAGAGCATCGCCCCCTGGTGGGCTTGCTGGGTGGATCCTGGTCGGGTGCATGTGGGAGTCTGTCTGACTGCCTTCCACTTCTAACTTTGGAAAAATACAAAAAGAAAAAAAAAAGATTTTCAAACTAATTGATCACACTTTTATCTGTTTTGTGGAATGTTTTGAAGTTTTACATGGTTTTATGAACATGGCTTACTGTTACGTATTTCAGAGTTGAAGACTATATGCTACATAAGACTTCTAGCTAGCTCCCATTAGCCAAAAGATTAACAAGAGCAGGGCTAGAGTTCTTCACATCATCCTATAAGACACAGTAAGTCCTTTGTTACCCACTAGAATAGGTAAGGAAACTAAATTTTCCAATTTTTCTTACTTCTAGTAATAAGGTCTGATAATAATGTTCTAAAATCCATATTTTGTTTTAGTGCTAATATTTTTTTTTTCTTTCCTTCTTTCCTTCCCTCCCTATCTTGCTTCCTAAAGGAAACACAGAATACCTTTTTTGTAAAACAAAAATAGCATTAGGATTGACTATCGCAGTACATGTTTCTAGCCATTTAATAAAGCTCCCCAAACTATTTTTATGAGTAAAACATAAAAATAAGTGAGCCTTGGACGGCTAGCTCGGGTGGTTAGAGCATCACCCCAAGCAGAGGTTGCAGGTTTGATCCATGGTCAGGGCACATACAGGGACAGATTGATGTTCCAGTCTCTCTCTCTCTCTCTCTCTCTCTCTCTCTCTCCCTTCCTCTTTCTCTTAGCTAAAATCAATAAACAAAAATTTTAAATAAAAAGTAAATTGAAGAACAATGGACAGATTAATATTCTACAGTGACCTAAGGCAGACTCTCAGAAAATAACCAGATGACAAGAACAATGCCCATATAACCAATCTATTAACCTATTAGTTGGCTGTAGCATTCTCGATTGATGCAGATACTATACATTCCAAGCTGGGGAAGGGAAGGGCACAAGGATTTCCTTAAGTCATAAGAATTAAATCTTGATACATGTAAATGGACACTTCTAACAATAAGCATGTCATCACTGGTTCTGAATCCACCAGGTAGGGTCTACAGATACCAAGAATCTCTGAGGCCTTAACTGGTCAAAACAACCTGTTCCCTGGGAGCTACTGAAGGCAGTGGTAGGAAGAACAGAAGTATCTTAAGAAGCTAACATTTATTGAGTGCTTGTTTTACGCTAGACTCTGTTATAAGTGCTTTTATACATATAATCTCCCTTTTATGTGGCAGATACAATAAGTATTTTTTCTTTGATAGCTCAAGGAATTGACACAGAAGTAACTTGTTTAAGATCACAATTTAAGTGATGAAACCATAATTCCAATCAACCCTTCTAACTCCAGGACCACTTTCATAGCCACTGTGTAATGTGGTTTCCCTAAAGTTCTGGAGTGGCCTTCTGAATGAGAGAACCAGGGGATAAAATCTCTGTGCCTCATCTATCAATTCTACCTTTCTTGGACTTGATTCTCTTAACACTCACTATGCCTAATTTCAGTTTCATAAGAAAAAAGTGTTTTCTCCAATGAGATGGAAAAGCCTGTGAGAGAAGAACTAATTTGAGGGTAGGAGTCAAGATTTCTCGGTTTAGATGGTTTCAGGCTGACATAACTGGAGTAAAGATATGAAGTGGACTTCATCTGGATCTCAGAAGAGGAAACTGGGCTGAAAATATAAATCTGAGGTGGTAAGAATTCTGCTCCTAATGATAATATACTAACATTTCTTTAGCATAAGTTCTTGGTTCTTATCCTCAAACAAGTTTTTCCATCAGGCTTTCTCATCTCAGTTGTCCAGTCAGAAAACAGACGACTTGGTTTTCTGTTTTATCCTTACCCATACATATAATTCACCAAAATTTTTTAGCTCTATTTCCAAAAAACAGTCTAAAGCCACTCACTCTTTTCTATGTCCACTGTCACTGTGGAATTCATTCAACCATTGCCTAATCTGTTCAACCTCTTCCTAGACCAGGAATCTTTACACAATGTCTAAATTATCTCTAAATCTCTAACAGTTAATATAACTATGATTTTAACTTGATGTCTAATTATTTTCCTCATAAGTTTAAAGAATTTAATTTCATAAGTATTTTTTAAAATTGTTTTTAGCTCTGGCTGGTTAGCTCAGTGGTAGAGCGTTGGCCTGGCATGCAGGAGTCCCGGGTTCGATTCCCGGCCAGGGCACACAGGAGAAGTGCCCATCTGCTTCTCCACCCCTCCCCCTCTCCTTCCTCTCTGTCTCTCTCTTCCCCTCCTGCAGCCAAGGCTCCATTGGAGCAAAGTTGGCCTGGGTGCTGAGGATGGCTCTGTGGCCTCTGCCTCAGGTGCTAGAATGGCCCTGGTTGCAACAGAGCAACGGCCCAGATGGGCAGAGCATCGCCCCCTGGTGGGCATGCCAGGTGGATCCCGGTCGGATGCATGCAGGAGTCTTTCTGACTGCCTCCCCGTTTCCAACTTTAGAAAAATACAAAAAAATAAAAAGAAATTTAAAAAATCAGAAAAATAAAAAAAAATTGTTTTTAGCCCGACCTGTGGTGGTGCAGTGAATAAAGCATCAACCTGGAATGCTGTGGTCACCAGTTTGAAACCCTGGTCTTGCCTGGTCAAGGCACAGATGAAAACTGATGCTTCCTGCTCCCCCCACCCTTCTCTCTCTCTCTCCATCTCTCTCTCCCCTCTCTCTAAAATGAATAAATAAAACAAAGTATATTTTTTAAAAATTGTTTTTAAAAAGTAAAAAAATCACTTTTTTAAAAAAGAAATTATCTAAAGAAATATAGATACTATGGTGATCTGATATCCATTATTATATATTTTAAAACTATAAGACATATTCTTTAATGATTAAGTTCTACATTTTCCTTTTTCTCTCTACGCATGTGTTTCCATTCCACTTCTCCTTAAAATTTTATACTAATGAAATTTATTTTATGCTAGACTGTTTATGAGTATACTTTTCTGCAATAAGAATATGTATATAAATGTAAATTTCATAATTATAAATTTTCCTGTGCTAATAAGTCTGTTAAAACTCTTTTGCATTATCATTACAATTACTAGAATAATACAATAATCACAATTAATATAAATATTAGCTATTTTGAGACTATTAGACATGAAAAGTGAAATGTTATTAAAGTGTATCTTATAATTAAACATTTATTTTAATGAGATTAATAGAACTTGTATTTTTGTTAGTTTAGATATCCCTTAATATTATTTATTGCTAAAAAGACCCAGAGTTCAGTGTCAATTTCATGGAATGTTTCATTTTCACAGTTGTAAGCACTAACAAACTTTCATATAAATAAATAAATAAGAATTAAAGAGTTTTTATTATACCAATATAACTCAGTCTTTTTGTACTTCTTCAGAATTATATGCCTCAAATCTCATACTAGTCTACCATCAGAAATTATTTATAATGCATGTGGGAGTCTATCTCTGCCTCCTCTCCTCTCACTAAATTAAAAAAAATTATTTAAAATTATCTCTGAGCTGGCAACTTAGTTAGGTTGTTCCTCAGTTCCGTTGAAAACCAAGAATTGTGAACAATCTGATTTTTCTCATCCATTTCTCAAGACCAACATTTGAATTGATTGCTGCTGTTGTTCCAGAGGTTTTTTCCCTCCTCAGAGGAAATAGGAAAGTAAGATTTAAGAGAGGTCTGCCTATCATAGTGAGGGAAGCATGACTCTGAAGAGGGAAGAATAAAAGCGAGTCTGTACATCTTAGGTGCCTTCTTGAGGAGATCAGTCTGAGGGAAAAGTATGTTTAGAAGCAGAGGAGCTGTGCCTTGTACCCTTTGGGGAAATGTTTGTACATTTCCAGCCATCTGATCTTGCTTTCACGCTAAGCCCTGTTGGATCCATTTCCAACTAGCAGCCAAAATAAACTTTTAAAACCATAAATCAGGAAACACTCTAAAAAACAAAAACTATTAACATTATCTAATGAGGCCCTGGATGTCGTGTGTCCTTCCTGCCCATCAGTCAGACTAGTTGTCCTCACATGTGTCCAAGTTGTTCCCACCTCACCACCAGCACAAGTGTTGGCTCCACCCCATTCTTCACACAACAGCTTCTCTTCCTGCAGGACCCAGGTTAGATGTTACTTTCTCAGAGCACGCTCTCAGCACTCAATCAAAACACATTCTAACTTCTCCAACCTCCTTCAAATTATTGGCTATCACAGAAAATCTGCTTTATCCTTAGAACTTTGTGATGACTTGTAATTAAATGCTATTTGCCAGGTTAGTGCCTGGGTCCCCTGCAGCTGCTTTGCTCATCATGATTTCTTACCCAGGACCACTACGACACCACTGATACTCAATAAAGATCTGCTGAATGAATGAAGCAGCAGCAAACTCATGGATAAGTATTGTTCTCTGGTTAAAATGCTTCAGTAGTTCTCCATTGACTTGACTATAAAAAGCAAAATTCCACAGTATAGCAGGTCCTCAAATAATGTTGTTTCATTCAGTCATTCCATTGCAACATTAATGAGATGCCACAGGAACTTAACTCTTGTTTATTATCAATCAGCCTATGGTAAAATTGGTTAAGTTTCATTCACTTAAAGTCACAGAACCTATTGATGACATTCAGTGAGGATGTACTGAATAAGATTAAATATGCTTCAGCATGACCTGACTGCATGCACTCCCCTCTCCCTTCCTCCGCCCTCTCTCCCAGCTTGCCATTCATATTTTTCCTGAACTGTAGCTGCTAATCACCACTTAAAGCTCACTGGATGCTTCCAGCTTTTACCTATGCTCATCCCTCTACATGTAATACATCAAATATCCTTCACCTCTTCTTTGTCTAACTTTTTCCTTTTGAGGCTCACCTTAAGCATCAGCCATCTCCTCCAGGAAGCCTTCCATGACCCTCCAATCTGGATTATATGCCTGCCCTTCCATGCTATCCTTGAAGCTACTCTATTCAGATCACTACCATGCTACTTATTGAATGAAGCTGTAATAACAGTTTTTCTTTCTTCAGATGAACTTTTGAGGCACTGCTTAGTGTAGCAACATATTCAATAAATGTTTATAGAAAAAATAGCATAAGTAAGAGGATCATTATTTTATTTTGAGCATTATTGCCATTTAATTTTAAAATGAAGAAACTATTATAAATATTCAGATTAGTACAGAATTATGTTTATAAAATCAAAGAATAAACTGTCCACTCTGGGAAGAGCTGGAAGTCTGAAGGCGGGGGGGGAGCTGGGGAGCAAGGCTGCAACTCCGTCACCACACACCATCCTCTGTGGGCTGCCAGGCGCCGGGGCTGCTGCAGGAGTGCCACCTGCTCTGGGCATCATGGTGACAACTGCTGTATAAGTGACTGGGTAGATCGGGAGCCAACAGAGAATAGGAATTTTTATTTTCAATAAATCTTTAAGAATAAAAATAAAACGGGACACTCAGCAGCAGCTGCTGCAGAGATGGAATGCCACTTGCTCCTGCATCTAGCTCCGCTTCCTATGCAGCCACCGTCTGACAAACCAGATAGGGTGGTGACTGAAAAATTTGATTAAATTGAAGATCAAGATGGAAACACATGAGAAAAATCCGCTACCTTCAAAGGAAACAACTGAACAGAAGGAGCAAGATGGTGAATCATAAGGAGGTGCATGTAGCACTGTCCACTCCACAAAGCACTGCCTTCCTGTTGTGCTCTTTTAGTTGTTTCACAGTGAGATGCCTATTTTCCCAGCACAGAACCAAGAACTGCTGACAGTGAGGCTGCGCCCACCTCTCCCACCTGCCTGCTGGCTGACAGGAAGGAACAGAACCTCCATGTTGGTGAAGGAGGAGGCTGGTGGAACCACAGTGAAAGCTAGCTACAAACCAAGCTGGTCTTGTACGCTATAAAATGCAGTTTAATCAAGACTGCCATTTTTTTTTGGTTGTTCAAATTATTTTAATTATTAAAATGTATAATTTTTAATATGCCAATAAAGTTTAAAGACCTGGATTTAAAAAATTATGTAATCCTTAAAAATGTTCATTAATCTATACCTAGCAAATCAACAGTAAAATCTTATGATCTTCTAGGTAGAAAATTTACACTTCCCTGGCCGGTTGGCTCAGCGGTAGAGCGTCGGCCTGGAGTGCGGGGGACCCGGGTTCAATTCCCGGCCAGGGCACATAGGAGAGGCGCCCATTTGCTTCTCCACCCCCAACCCCTCCTTCCTCTCTGTCTCTTTTCCCCTCCCGCAGCCAAGGCTCCATTGGAGCAAAGATGGCCCGGGCGCTGGGGATGGCTCCTTGGCCTCTGCCCCAGGCGCTAGAGTGGCTCTGGTCGCAGCAGAGCAACGCCCCGGAGGGGCAGAGCATCGCCCCTGGTGGGCGTGCCGGGTGGATCCCGGTGGGGCGCTTGCGGGAGTCTGACTGTCTCTCCCCGTTTCCAGCTTCAGAAAAATCCAAAAAAAAAAAATATATATTTACACTTAACATATAAGACAAATAATGTCAATATGGTAATATGAAGAAAATGAGTATCACTATCAAAAATGAGCCTTTAAAATAAAAATGAGAACTCATGTGCAAATGTTAATTATATTGAGAGGATATATCTTTACTCAAAATACTCAAAAACATTCTTTAGGAACAAAATAAATTCACTTTATTAGGCAAAAAGAGAAAGTCTCATTACTTTTAAGGCATTTTTAAAAATTAGTTACCAATTCATTTTAAAATGGCTCCCTCAAAAATAAATTTACTCTCAAAGTATACCAGTTGTAAGGTCGGTGGATAGAGGGATGGTCACGTGGGGAACCTAGGCCCGCGAACTTTGGCTAGGACCGCCCACAGCCAAGCACGCCAAAAGAAACTTCCTAGAAGTCCTTGGAAAAAAAGCGACTGACTTGTCAGCCAGTGAGATTTCTCATCATATTAGCCCGACTTCCCTAGAGGGATCCCTTTTTTTAAATATACCCATGCAGTCTCTCCGTGCGCGATTTTCCTGACCTCCATCTTCCAGGCCACTGAGTCTCGTCCGAGGAACGCTGTGTACTGAATAAAGCCTTTTGAACTTACCACACTTGGTGGCTCCGAGACCTGTTCCTTCCTTCTCAGTGGGGAAAAAATACCTTACACCAGTGAAGACATTCTTATCAAATGCAAAAAACCCCAACAAAAACAAACAAACACCTGGCCGGTTGGCTCAGCGGTAGAGCATCGGCCTAGCATGCGGAGGACCCGGGTTCGATTCCCGGCCAGGGCACACAGGAAAAGCGCACATTTGCTTCTCCACCCCTCCGCCGCGCCTTCCTCTCTGTCTCTCTCTTCCCCTCCCACAGCCAAGGCTCCATTGGAGCAAAGATGGCCCGGGCGCTGGGGATGGCTCTGTGGCCTCTGCCCCAGGCGCTAGAGTGGCTCTGGTCGCAACATGGCGACCCCCAGGATGGGCAGAGCATCGCCCCCTGGTGGGCAGAGCGTCGCCCCTGGTGGGCGTGCCGGGTGAATCCCAGTCGGGCGCATGCGGGAGTCTGTCTGACTGTCTCTCCCTGTTTCCAGCTTCAGAAAAATGCAAAAAAAACAAAAAAAAACAAAAAAAAACCCCACCCAACAACAACAACAAAAAAACCCATTTAAGTTTACAGCAGCACTGCTGAACTAAGAATACTGCCCCTTGCCTCCTGGTAATTCTGAGACTCAGATATTTTACTCTGTGCTCATTTTAAGAAAATGAGTAAAGGGGGCCAAATATATGGTGACAGGAAATTATTTGACTCTGGGTCATGGGCACACAATACAATACACAAATCATGTATCATAGAGATATACACTTGAAACCTGTGTTGTCATTAACCAGTGTCACCCCAAACAACTTATTTTTTAAAAACGGCCTCTCACACTCAACAAAACACAAAGCCTGCCACAACCTGAGCAGAGAGAATTTCAGAAGAAGAAAACCACTTGGAAAGGAACCCTGGGGTTTCCTCATGGGATTGTTCCCTTTCATCTCTTTATTTGCCAAAATAGTTAGTTGAGAAGACCTCTTCCTTCACAGGATCATTACACAACTTATCTGAATCAGAGGCTCAAGAGAACGCAGCATATAATAGGAACAAAGATACTGTAAGAGATACTGTAAAGAATATAGGATAGGCATCAAGAAATGTTTTCCTTTGACAGTTCTGCCCTGCTCAAACTTTAAAAGGTTCTGTACTTTATTTTAATAAGAGATATGGTCCCCAAACAATTTTACTTTGCGCTTTGAGAAATCAAGATATGCAGATATCCTCCTCATATCAGAGGTAGTCATTCCTTCTCAGAGGCTAAATTTAGGCAAGAGACTGATACATTTTGGACTTGAGAAAGATAAGTATAATGTCCCTAGCCAAAGAAAGCTTCCCCCATTTTAGATATTGAAATGAATATTTGATGCATTCAATTAATAAACAGTGGCTTAGAAGAAACAAAAAGACAAAAAAGGAAAGAAGATGAATGCAGGGGGGGACAATGACTGAAGTTTAACACAACCCCAGAAGTATAAAAAACATGAAAGCAGTTTCTTCATACCTTAAACCACTTAAAGCCTAAATGACTAGTCTCATGCAATATTTCACTCAACAGTTTCAGATAGGCAGTGAGTAGCAGAATGGCACAAAGAAGATAAACAGAGAAGAGAAAAAGAAAAAAACATGCAATTAAAAGAAATTATATATAGCCACTTCGGACGATAGTTTTGCAGTTTCTTACAAAGCTAAGTATAGTCTTACCATATAATCCAGCAACCACATTCAGGTATTTGCCTAAATGACTTGAAATTTTATGTCCATACATAATGAATATGTTTATAGAAGCTTTATTCATAATTGCCAAAAATTGAAAGCAATCAAGACGTTCTTTAATAAGTAAAGAAACAAGTAAATTGCCCTGGCCGGTTGGCTCAGTGGTAGAGCGTCGGCCTGGCGTGCAGAAGTCCCAGGTTCGATTCCCAGCCAGGGCACACAGGAGAAGCGCCCATTTGCTTCTCCACCCCTCCCCCTCTCCTTCCTCTCTGTCTCTCTCTTCCCCTTCCACAGCCGAGGCTTCATTGGAGCAAAGATGGCCCGGGCGCTGGGGATGGCTCCTTGGCCTCTGCCCCAGGCGCTAGAGTGGCTCTGGTCGCAACAGAGCAACGCCCCAAAGGGGCAGAGCATCGCCCCCTGGTGGACAGAGCGTCGCCCCTGGTGGGCGTGCCGGGTGGATCCCGGTCGGGCGCATGCGGGAGTCTGTCTGTCTCTCCCCATTTCCAGCTTCAGAAAAATACAAAAAAAAAAAAAATACAAAAAAAAAAAAAAAGAAACAAGTAAATTGTGGCCCAGTCATACAGTGGAATACAATTCAGAGATAAAGTGAGTTTTCAGGCAGGCCACAAAAAGACGTGGAAGAACCTTAAATGCGGAGGCTAAATGAAAGAAGCCAGTCTGAAGACACTGCATACTGCACGGGCCAAACTGAATGACATTGGAAAAGGCAAAACTACAGAGACAGGAGAAAGATAAGAGACTGGGGAGATGAGGAAGGGATGACCAGGTGGAGCACAGGTGATTTCTAGGGCAGTGAAGCTATTCTGCATGATACTGTAATGGACACGTGACATTATATATTTGGTAAAACTCATAGAACTGTACAACTCGAAAAGTGAACTGAAACGTAAACTATGTACTATTTAATAATGTACCAATATTGGCTCATCAATTTTAACAAATGTACCACATCAATGCAAGACATTAATTAAAAGGGGAAACTGAGGTGGAGAAAGGAGTTTATAGGAACTCTCTGTATTTTCTACTAAAGTTTTATGTAAATTAAACCCTGGCCAGTTGGCAGAGTGGTAGAGCGTCAGCCCAGTGTGTGGAAGTCCCAGGTTCGATTCCCTGTCAGGGCACACAGAAGAAGTGACTGTCTACTTCTCCCCCTCCTCTTCTCTCTCTCTTTACTCTCCTCCTGCAGCCATGACTCAACTGATTCAAGTGCATTGGCCCCAAGCGCTGAGGATAGCTCTGTGGAGCCTCCACCTCAGATGCTTAAAAATAGCTTGGTTGTGAACACGGCCCCAGATGGGCAGAGCATTGGTCCCAGATGGGTCACCAGGTGGATCCTGGTAGGAGTGCATGCGGGAGTCTATCTCCCCTCCTCTCACTTAAATTTAAAATAAATAAATATATATATATACACACACACACACACACACACACACACACATATATATATATATAAAACCAGTTTACATAATAGATTCAAAAATAACACACAACAGTAGTCTATAGTCCATAATGACATGATCTATTATTAATTGCAAAAATTTCTGCACAATCTCTAATATGTAAGACTTGTAACTAACTAATGATTCCTAATGCAGAAAGAAACTTTTGCAGGAAGAAAAAAATGAGTAACATTTTGAAGATAAAGGAAAGTGTGTAAAAAAGATAAAATCAGGCTAAAAAAAGATTCCTCCTCATTCCTGAACAATCCTGTCTGGGAAGCACTCCACTACCCAAATTCTACTCAACCGCACATTAGGAAATACTCAAATAGAATGTAGATGAAGGCACTTATCTGAGGACAGGGCACTGAAAGACAGTCATTCTGTGAACAGATAGATTTTCCTTCAGCTTTGCTAATGCTAATGAGTCTTTCTTTCTACACTTGACACTAAAGAAACTGTATCCTCATGACCAACAGAGTTAGAAGGTTCCCTTGTAGCACAGACTACACTATGCCTCTTTGAATGTACTGGTCTTCCCTGCTGTGCAATTACCTTCACTTACAAGGTAATTACCAGACCACTCACTGGTGGTCTGGTCACCCCAAGGAGGCTACCCCCAAAATTCATGTTACCCTCTCTCATTGAACTCTTTTTGTCACATGTTTAACATTTATATTTTTCCAACAACGAAATAGAAAACAAATAATCACTGAAAAACTGTCATGAGTTTCTCTGTGTAAGACAGGTTCAAACCCTCCAATCATACTCTCAGATTTGAGCCTTCACTGGTTAATACTATTTTGTCCATTCACATCTCCTATCTTTAGTTATTCTTCCAAATAAAAAGTTAAAAGCAAGGATATGAGGATCTAAACAGGCATAGAAACAAATTTTTAAAAGAATAACAAAAGAACCCTTTAACAAGCCACCTCAAAAGACATGCTGATCTGGGACTCATGTGTCATGATAACTTTCATACTTAATATTAACCTTAACTTGTTATAACATAATCTGCTCTTTTGAACAAGCCAGGATATAAAATAAACTATTTTCTATTTAAAGTTAATGTCTTTAACTCAGAAATGTCTGTGCTGTTTTATTTTCTGTAAAAGCAGGGCTGTGCCCAGTTTTGTAACAGAGAAGTTCTATTTCATCGCATCAGATATATGAGCATATACTCATAAATGTATCTGAAATCAGTACCAAATTATTCATGGAGAGACCTCTGCATTAACACAAGTCAATTCTTATATAATAATTTTTCAATTCTCATTTAAGTCTAAGTACTTACACCTGATGAGTGTTTCTGAAACCCTACAAGCATACTTTATGTACAGTTTTCCTGTAGACTACACAGCTTGGGTTTTACCTTTTGTTTAACCAGCTACATTGCCAGTAACTGTATAAAATCGCAGACCTGTTTTTCAGCATTGGTCCTGGCTGATTCCTCTTGTGCTAGCACCATTTCTCGTTCTGCAGTTATCTGTACACTCTCTCTTAATGCTTCTTCCAGCTCTTCAATTCTGTCATCCTTCTTACGGAGACTGTCCTGGAAAACGATGGAAGACTCGGTGAAGTAGACTAATTAGTGAACCCAAGGAAAGCCCTTTATCAAGGGCTATTTGTAGATTAAATGTTCTTCCCTTCAAAAGTAAATCTAGGCCATAAGATATCACAGAGGAAAAAATAAAACGAGAAGAAGTAAATGAGTTGAATAAGTATATTATTTAGAGCAAAGGGTCAAGTTATTAAGCAAGAGAAACATGTAATGGACTACTTCTGCACAACAGAGAGAATAAAATTGTGCTAGGCAGCACAGGTAGCAAGAGCTTGATTACTTAGAAACACAAAGCTATCTCTGAACTACTCTCTAAACTGGCTTACAGCCAGCTCTGATGAAGCCTAATTAATAAGACTCAATGCCAAAACATTCTCGTTTCCAGCGAAGTTAAGCATAGATGAAAAGTTAGGTAAACAGCATGATCTTTCGGATTATAGTCTTCATATAGACAACTACTGGCAAACTAATTTTAAAAAAGAGAAATGAAAAGGGAGTTTTTCCTAATGAATTCAAGAAAGCAAAGTTTTTCCTTAATCTTATATGAGAAAACTGGAAAAAGAAAACTGATATAAATGACTGGTCTGGTTAAGAATGAGCAATTTAGTTTGCCATCCAAAATCCACTGCTGTGATACTCTAAACAAGTTTAAAAAGTAGATTTTGGGGAGGTAACTATGGATTTCTAAGAGATAGACAAGCAAAATCCTATAGGACGTTAACAGATCGTGTAATATGGGAGATCTTAGAATAAGATGGATAAATTAAGCATTCAAGTAGGATGAAAAATTTAACTCACGATGTTACATGCATTTCCTCTTTAGATTCTTACAGAACCAGAAGTTTAAAAAGAAACAAAAGAACAAGATTTGCTAAACCATTCTCTAACTTCCACAATGTTCATGTCACTAAGATATCAAAGAATTTTGTCTTTTATCTGTGATTCTCATTTAATTATACTGTAGTTCACTTGTATAAGTACAAGGTATAAGTAAGTCCTTTTTGACAACTTTGTCTTCAGAAATCTAGAACTTGAAATCTTTCCAGTTTTAAAATGTCAGACTTTCCTTCCAACTTTGAAGAAATGACATCTATATTTAACATCCTTCCTACTAAAATGTTGATAAATCTTTTGCTCTAATTTCTCTCAATTTCAAAACAAATGATATTTAGAGAAGGATATTCACATTTCAGTGATGTATGCTATGTTCATTTTTGTTTAAGTTTTCATTATTCTTGGAGATAATGTCATAAAATACTATGATTTAATCTCATAAGTAAGGGGCTGTTTCACGGGAGCTGTTTAGCTGTATCAGAAAATGCCCTATGTTGAAATCTTAATGCTTTCAGTGTACTTGCCATGGACAGTGGAACCCAGATAGCATTTCTAAAACAATGGCCAAGCAGAGAGTCAGACAGTGATGTCAGTAAAAACAAAGCCCAACGTAGTTTCTAGTAATTCAAATAAAATGAAATATAACAGAAGAACTATGTGGAAAGAGATGGTTTCAATGATCAGTTCATTCAATCCTCTCAAACCTTCCCAGAAATAACTATATTTGTAATGACGTGGGATTGTGAACTACAACTGCTGTAAACAAAAAGGAACAGTAATGTTTCCCATTATCAACTTGTGAATAACTTAATACTACATATATTTTTGTCCAGTCTATTCTACCCTTCACTCTTAAACTGTCTTCTGGGGGATGTCCTGAGAGGTTGCTGTTATCCTAACCTGAACTGAGATTGAAAAAGTAATTCCAAATAAATTCACAGAAGCCAATTTCAAGCAAATGAATTTATTTCCACATGGACTTAAAAACAGCCTGGCCCTTTATCAGTAAAATTCTTTAAGAGAGAGGACAATTAGTAATTGGTCACAATGCAGATAATCAGCACAGATTTTCATGTTAAAAGTTCCCTCAAAGCCAGCAGTGAAATCTGTTCACCAGAAGCGCTCAATGGGCGGGACCATCTACTTAAGGAAAGTTCTCTGGACTTGATGGCAGAGCCTGATTCAAAATCCTCTCTGTCATAAGGATGAAGAACAAAAACCAAGTGAGGTCGCAGATGAAATGAAAAGGAGAGGACTAAACATAATATATTATAAATTGCAAAATATCTCGATGTAAAACTACATATGGAACCATCAGCTCTAAGGAAACTGTATTAAAACCAGGGCAGTAACAAGAAGAGGAAGATAAATACCCTATCACCTTCAACAACGATTTCCATAACTACTGAATCCATCTAGTAAGTAAAATTTGGCTTCACGTTTATTTTCAGAATCTTAATAGATATCTACTATGGTAAAACAAGGAAGTTTTCTTTGTACTGAACTACACCTTGACTCTACTTCATTTAATAAAATATTGAGCCAATGCCAGAAATAAACAGAATCCTTTAGTTCTACAAACATTGGAGCCCTAAACAGATGGTTAGGTCATAACTATAATTATTCTCTCTTGTCTTCACTCTCTCATGAAGATTAATGCAATTTTCTATACTTAGATTATACACACTCTATTTCTAAGTTTAGAACACTAGAGAAAAGATCTTAAAATGTTTTAGAAAGACCAAAATTAATCACCCACAAGGAATAAAAACTGGGAAGGCTCTGGAATTTTTAAGGGCAACGCAGAAAGCTAGAAGACAATTGAAGTAGTGCCTTTAAAATGCTGACAGAAAAAACATTTCTTTCTTTTTTTTGTTTTTTGTATTTTTCTGAAGCTGGAAACGGGGAGAGACAGTCAGACAGACTCCCGCATGCGCCCAACCGGGATCCACCTGGCACGCCCACCAGGGGCAACGCTCTGCCCACCAGGGGGCGATGCTCTGCCCCTCCGGGGCGTTGCTCGGCCGCGACCAGAGCCACTCCAGCGCCTGGGCAGAGGCCAAGGAGCCATCCCCAGCGCCCGGGCCATCTTTGCTCCGATGGAGCCTTGGCTGCGGGAGGGGAAGAGAGAGACAGAGAGGAAGGAGGGGAGGGGGCTGGAGAAGCAAATGGGCGCTTCTCCTATGTGCCCTGGCCGGGAATCGAACCCGGGTCCCCCGCACGCCAGACCGACGCTCTACCGCTGAGCCAACCGGCCAGGGCCTAGAAAAAACATTTCTGATGAAGAATTCTATATCCAAATTATCAATCAACTATGAGGGTAGAATGCAAAGTCTGAAAATTTTTATGTCACATTACAAACACAGAAAGCTACCAGGAATGTGCGCTATCAAACGAAAGAAGTAACCTAGACAGAGGAAGACATGGGATGCAGAATAAAGGGGAAAACCACAGTGAGGGGTGAAGGAACCTGGAGAGTTGCAATAAGCCTGGAGAGATACAGTTCACAGCAGAGAAGAGAAACCTGAGGAAAGATCCCCCCCACCTCTGGTAAAGTGGATGTAAAGATTGCTTGGGTTAATTAACAAGGGACAATGTATAGTAACAGTATCAGGATGTTATAGTTTGAGAAAGGAAACTGGGAATAAACCAGTGATATAAATACAAATAACAAATAAAAAAACAAAAAAACCCAAAGCAATTACCTCTAGGAAAAACTAAATGTATACTAAAGGAATGTAATCATAATATACTATGTGCCTTAGACACAATAATGTAAAACTTGATATTACTATATTAGAAAGATGAAAAGAGAGAAATGTGTATGGTGGCTTGTTTAAAGAAGCTAATTCCTCATCATTGATAATAAGAAGTTAATAGGTAACAGCACTGGCTGGTTGGCTCAGTGGTAGAGCATCAGCCCAGCGTGTGGAAGTCCTGGGTTCAATTCCCGGTCAGGGCACACAGGAGAAGTACCCATCTGCTTCTCCACCCCTCCCCCTCTCCTTCCTCTCTGTCTCTCTCTTCCCCTCCCGCAGCCAAGGCTCCACTGGAGCAAAGCTGGCCCGGGCGCTGAGGACGGCTCCATGGCCTTCACCTCAGGGGCTAGAATGGCTCTTGTTGCAGTGGAGCAATGCCCCAGATGGGCAGAGCATCGCCCCCTGGTGGGCATTCTGGGTGGATCCTAGTCTGGTGCATGAAGAAGTCTGTCTCTCTGCCTCCTCGCTTCTCACTTCAGAAAAATACAAAAATAAAAAAAAGTCGTTAATAAGTAACTAATGTCAAATAAAAAAAATAACAAAACAACAGTATAAGAATGTCATTGGAAAGGTGGTGGTAAACAGCAGAAGAAACAACCAAAAGTGGTTCAAGTGATTTTCTTAGGAAATCAGCAATCAAGGTTAGATAAGAATGAGGTCAATGACTATTATTATTTACTATAAGTCACATAATATTATTTCACTTTGTACATAATATAAATATATATATTGTTCTGAAAAAAACAAAATCAGTTTTGTTTTGTTTTTTCTTCTTTTCCAAGTGAGATGAGAGGAGATGGAGACACAGACTCCCGCATGCGTACTGATTGGGATCCAGCCAGCAACGTCCATCTGGGGCCAATGCTCTGCCCATCTGGGGATATGTTCACTACCAAGCTATTGTTAGTGCCTGAGGTGGAGGCTCCACGGAGCCATCCTCAGTGCCCAGGGCTAATGCACTTGAACCAATCAAGCCACAACTGCGGGAGAGGAAGGGGGAGAGAGAGAGTGAGAGCGAGAGCAAGAGAGAGACAGAGAGAGGGAGGGAGGAGGAGGAAGGGGAGGGGTGGAGAAGCAGATGGTCATTTCTCTTGTGTGTCCTCACTGTGAATCAAACTTGGGACATCTACATGCTGGGGCAACACTTTATCACTGAGCCAACTGACCAGGGCCCCAAAATCAATTTTAAAATATGTTAAAACTCTGCAAATAAATTAAAGAACTCCTAAAAACAGTTATAAATGTGGTGACAGTTTTAGATACTCAAACTCTAAACATACTAGGTTATTTACTGTAGAAAGAGAAAAGTAGACTGAGAAAATAGATTTCAGGACAGCGTTAACTGCAAATAAAAATGGTTTAAGAGAAAAAACATACATGAATTTTAAGTCATTGTGCTCTTCAGTTTTTTATTCACAATCCCCATGAATTTCTTCATGCCAATAATTTTCATGAGTGAGTCAAAATTATGAGAAATTCCCTCCTAATCTTCAGGTAATCAGAGGATATTCCAAGTAACATTTTTTAAAAGGACAATAAAATACAGAGGAGTGACATCAGAGTAATGACAGCATGAGAGATACTCCTGACCTCTCCACTTGAAATTTCAACAAATTAAACAAATATAACACAGCAAAGGAACCCCACCAGGGCTCAAAGGCACACCTGAAAGATTCAAGCATGGAGAGGACTAAAGGTGGGACAGGGTGAGAAGGGGTTAGGAGATAAAATGCAATTGTAAGGCCCTGGCCGGTTAGCTCAGCGGTAGAGCGTCGGCCTGGCGTGCGGGGGACCCGGGTTCGATTCCCGGCCAGGGCACATAGGAGAGGCACCCATTTGCTTTTCCATCCCCCTCCCCTCCTTCCTCTCTGTCTCTCTCTTCCTCTCCCGCAGCCAAGGCTCCATTGGAGCAAAGATGGCCCGGGCGCTGGGGATGGCTCCTTGGCCTCTGCCCCAGGTGCTAGAGTGGCTCTGGTCGCGGCAGAGCGACGCCCCAGAGGGGCAGAGCATCGCCCCCTGGTGGGCAGAGCGTCCCCCTGGTGGGCGTGCCGGGTGGATCCCGGTCGGGCGCATGCGGGAGTCTGTCTGACTGTCTCTCCCCGTTTCCAGCTTCAGAAAAATACAAAAAAAAAAAAAAAAATGCAATTGTAGTGGGCTTTGGAGAGAAGACACCAGGTTTGTATCCGGATTTTTTTTTCTCTGCTGGGCTCTCTAGATTTTGTCTGAGGAGTTTGGAGAGGGAAACGCAGAGTGACTGGGTCTGCTTCTACTGGGAGGAGTGGTGAGATAGAGGGGCAGAGGAAAAATAAACCAAAGCTGCCAGAGCACAAGGTCACAGCCAGTGTTCTTGTGGTCTGCCTGCAGCCCACACTCGGCAGAGACAGAGAAAGCTAAAGTGTGGCCCCCAGCCTCCCAGATCCCACTTTCCTCACCTTGCGGTAAGGAGAGTGGCAGAGACAAACCCCACAGCTAGTTACCCAGAGCCGCTCTCTCCCCTGAAGAACAGATGTACTCCAATTCAGGTACCCAGGTCTGTTGAGACTTGGGAAGGAGCAACTGGAAGTCTGAAATTGCCATTGCTGGAGTCATATGCTTTATGCCACTCACACCAACACGACTGCAGCCCGGCCTACATCTCTGCAACAGCAACATCTCAGTGGACAACCCATGAAATTCACATAGTGAAAAGTTGTAACACAGTGACACCTACTAGAAGAAACAACTCAAAACTAAAATTTATTTTTCTTTCATTATATTTTTTAAAATTTTCAAATATTTTACGGGCTTTTGTTTTGTTAGGGTTCTTTATAATACCACTCTCAAATGCCATCAAGGAAAAAGAAATCGAAAACCATGGCTGCACAAGACAGAGATGTATTTCAAAAAATAAAAATAAAAAATCTCCAGAGAAATATCTCAATTACATGAAAGCCTTGGAGTTAAATGATAGTTCAAAACTGAAGTTCTGAAAATACTCAATGAACTACAAGAAGACACCAATAGGCAACTTAATGAACAAAACGATCACCTTTTGAAACTTTAAAAACAGAGATGAAAACTTAATACGTGAATTGAAGACTAATAGCTAATATAACAAGCCAACTAGAGGAAAGAATCAGTGACATCAAAGACAAGCAACTAGAGATACTACAGAGAGAAGAGAAGAGAGACTCATTAACTGAAAAAACTGAGAGAGTTCTACAAGAATTGTCTGACTTCATCAGAAAGAGCAATATAAGAAAATGGACAGGCCCTGGACAGTTGGCTCAGAGGTAGAGCGTCAGCACGGCATGTAAAAGCCCTGCATTCAATTCCTGGCCAGAGCACACAGTAGAAACGCCCATGTGCTTCTCCTCTCTTCCCCCTTTCCTTTCTCTCTGTCTCTCTCTTCCCCTCCCGCAGCCAAGGCTCCACTGAAGCAACGTTGGCTGGGAGCTGAGGATGGCTCTATGGCCTCTGCCTCAGGCATTGGAGTGGCTCCGGTTGCAATGGAGCAGCGGCTCAGATGGGCAGAACATCGCCCCCTGGTGGGCGTGCCGGGTGGATCCTGGTAGGGTGCATGCAGGAGTCTGTCTCTCTGCGGCCCTGCTTCTGACTTCAGAAAAATAAAAAAAATAAAAAAAAATAATGGATATATTAAAAGAAGAAGAGCAGGAGAAGGGAATGGAGGGCCTATCCAAACAAATTATTGATGAGAATTTCCCAAACCTATGGAATGAGTTAGAGCCTGAAATCCAAGAAGCAAAGAAAACGCAGTTACCTCAATGTAAACACACCTATTCCAAGGCACATCATAATAAAATTGTCAAAGATCAGTGACAAAGAAAGAATCCTCAAGCAGCTAGGGAAAAGAAGATAATAATATATAATGGAAAATCCATTAGATTATCATCACACTTCTCAGCAGAAACTCTACAAGCTAGAAGAGAGTAAACCCAAACTTTCAAAGTACTGAAAAAGAAAGTGACGTCAGAGAAATGGCGCAGTAAGGAGCGATACCAATAAATCTCCCCGAAAATTCAACAAGATCTTCAACCAGAGACAGAAAAATCTATCCTTGGAACTGCCAAAAGTTCCACACTAAACGCGAAGTACTATCAACAAAACCACCTTCAGATGCCATTAAGGAAAAGGAAATCAAATATCATGGATACAAAAGACAGAGAGGTAGC
The DNA here is from genome assembly GCF_036850995.1 of Saccopteryx leptura. Taxonomy (NCBI): domain Eukaryota; kingdom Metazoa; phylum Chordata; class Mammalia; order Chiroptera; family Emballonuridae; genus Saccopteryx; species Saccopteryx leptura. Next base: position 180,470,221 of record NC_089504.1, read on the forward strand.
ACAGACAGATGAAGAAAAATCTATGGAAAAAAAATTTAATATATTGGAAACCTTGGAGCTAAATGAAAGAGAATTTAAAATAGAAATCCTAAAAATACTCAGAGATATACAACAAAACACAGAAAAGCAATTTAGGGAGCTCAGAAAACAACTCAACAAACACAAAGAATATATTACCAAGGAAATTGAAACTATAAAAACAAATCAAACAGAGATGAATAACTGAATTCACGAGCTGAAAAACGAGGTAACACGCTTAGCTAATAGAACAGGCCAGATAGAAGAGAGGATTAGTGAAATAGAAGACAAGCAACTTGAGGCACAACAGAGAGAAGAAGAAGAAGAAAGAGATTCAAAAATTTAAAAAAATAAGAAAGCACTACAGGAAATGTCTGACTCCATCAAAAAGACTAACATAAGAATAATAGGTATATCAGAGGGAGAAGAGAGAGAAAATGGAATGGAGAACATATTCAAACAAATAATAGAGAACTTCCCAAGCCGGTGGAAAGAACTAAAGCCTCAAATTCAAGAAGCAAACAGAACTCCGAGTTTTATTAACCACAACAAACCTACTCCAAGGCACATAATAAAATTGGCATAAACCAACGACAAAGAAAAAATTCTCAAGGGAGCCAGGGAAAAGAAGAATACAACATATAAAGGAAGGTCCATTAGATTATCATCAGATTGCTCAACATAAATTCTACAAGCTAGAAGAGAGTGGACCCCAATATTTAAAGTCCTGAAAGAGAGGAACTTTCAGCTACGAATACTATACCCATCAAAACTATCCTTCAAATACAAAGGAGAAATAAAAACATTCAGAGATACAGAAAAGATGAGAGAATTTATTATCAGAAAACCCTCACTCCAGGAATTACTAAAGGGGGTTTTCCAACCAGATACAAAAAACAAAACAAAACAAAACCACAAGTAAAAGCTCCACCAAGAACACAATAAAACCAACTTTAAACAAAAAAAGGGGGGGGGGCGGAGATTAACAGTAGCAAAGAATGATGGAGTGCAAAAGTACTCACAAGATAGTGCACTACAATGAACAGGGTGGTGACCCTTTTCATTACTTAATGGGAACCACCCTTGAAAAAACCACCACAGAAGCACATGATTTAAAAAAGACAGCAACAGAGGAAAGATGTATGGAACCAAAAAAAAAAAAAAAAAGGATAGAAATACGAAAGAGAAGAATCAAACAAGACGCAAAACTAACAGAAAGCAATGTATAAAATGGCAATATGGAACCCACAAGTGTCAATAATTACACAAATGTAAACGGATTAAACTCACCAATAAAAAGGCACAGAGCAGCAGAATGGATTAAAAAAGAAAATCTAACTGTATGCTGCCTACAAGAAACTGATCTAAGCAACAAGGATAAAAACAAATTCAAAGTGAAAGGCTGGAAAACAATACTCCAAGCAAATAACATCCAAAAAAAAGCAAGCGTAGCAATACTCATATCTGATAATGCTGACTACAAGACAGCAAAAGTACTCAGAGACAAAAATGGTAATTTCATAATAATTAAGGGGACGCTGAATCAAGAAGACATAACAATTCTTAATATATATGCACCAAACCAAGGAGCATCAAAATATATAAGACAGCTACTTATTGACCTTAAAACAAAAACTGACAAAAATACAATCATACTTGGAGACCTCAATACACCACTACGGCTCTAGATCGGTCATCCAAAGAGAGAATCAACAAAGATATATTGGCCTTAAACAAAACACTAGAGCACCTGGATATGATAGACATCTACAGGACATTTCATCCCAAACTGACAGAGTATACATTTTTCTCCAATGTACATGAATCATTCTCAAGAACTGACCATATGCTGGGTCACAAAAATAACATCAGCAAATTCAGAAAAATCGAAGTTGTACCAAGCATATTTTCTGATCATAAAGCCTTGAAACTAGAATTCAACTGCAAAAAAGAGGAAAAAAAACACACAAAAATGTGGAAACTAAACAATATACTTTTAAAAAATGAATGGGTCAAAGAAGAAATAAGCGCAGAGATAAAAAGATATATACAGACAAATGAAAATAACAATATGACATATCAGAATCTATGGGATGCAGCAAAAGCAGTGATAAGAAGAAAGTTCATATCACTTCAGGCATATATGAACAAACAAGAGAGAGCCCAAGTGAACGACTTAACTTCATACCTTAAGGAACTGGAAAAAGAAGAACAAAGACAACCCAAAACCAGCTGAAGAAAGGAGATAATAAAAATCAGAGCAGAAATAAATAAATAGAGAACAGAAAAACTATAGAAAAAATTAATAGAACAAGGAGCTGGTTCTTTGAAAAGATCAACAAAATAGACAAACCCTTGGCAAGACTCACCAAGGAAAAAAGAGAAAGGACTCATATAAACAAAATCCAAAATGAAAGAGGAGAAATCACCACGGATATCATAGATGTACAAAGAATTATGGTAGAATACTATGAAAAACTTTATGCCACTAAATTCAACAATCTAGAAGAAATGGATAAATTCCTAGAACAATACAACCTTCCTAGACTGAGTCAAGAAGAAGCAGAAAGCCTAAAGAGACCAATTAGTAGGGAAGAAATAAAAAAAACTATTAAAAACCTCCCCCAAAATAAAAGTCCAGGCCCAGATGGTTATACTAGTGAATTCTATCAAACATTCAAAGAAGACTTGGTTCCTATTCTACTCAAAGTCTTTCAAAATATTGAAGCAGCAGCAATACTTCCAAACACATTTTATGAGGCCAACATAATCCTCATACCGAAACCAGGCAAGGACAGCACAAAAAAAGAAAATTACAGACCAATATCTCTAATGAATACAGATGCTAAAATATTAAACAAAATACTGGAAAATAGAATACAACAACATATTAAAAAAATAACACATCATGATCAAGTGGGATTCATCCCAGAATCTCAAGGATGGTTCAACATACGTAAAACAGTTAACATAATACACCATGTCAACAAAACAAAGAACAAAAACCACATGATCTTATCAATAGATGCAGAAAAGGCATTCGATAAAATACAACACAATTTTATGTTTAAGACTCTAAACAAAATGGGTATAGAAGGAAAATATCTCAACATGATAAAGGCCATATATGATAAACCATCAGCTAACATCATATTAAATGGCACAAAATTGAAGGTTTTCCCCCCTTAAATCAGGAATAAGACAGGGTTGTCCACTCTCTCCACTCTTATTTAATGTGGTGCTAGAGGTTCTAGCCAGAGCAATCAGACAAGACAAAGAAATAAAAGCCATCTGTATCGGAAAAGAAAAGTAAAGGTATCACTTTTTGCAGATGACATGATCCTATACATAGAAAACCCCAAAGAATCTACAAAAAGACGACTAGAAACAATAAGCCAATACAGTAAGGTCGCAGGATACAAAATTAACATGCAGAAGTCCATAGCCTTTCTATATGCCAACCATAAAACATTTGAGAACGAACTCAAAAAGAAATCCCTTTCACGATTGCAAAAAAATAAACTAAAATACCTAGGAATAAACATAACAAAGTGCCCTGGCCGGATGGCTCAGTGGTAGAGCGTCAGCATGGCATGCAGGAGTCCCAGGTTCAATTCCCGGCCAGTGCACACAGGAGAAGTGTCCATCTGCTTATCCACCCGTCCCACTCTCCTTCCTCTCTGTCTCTCTCTTCCCCTTCCTCAGCCGAGGTTCCATTGGAGCAAAAGTTGGCCCGGGCGCTGGGGATGGCTCCATGGCTTCGCCTCAGGCACTAGAATGGATCTGGTTGCAACGGAGTGATGCCCTAGATGGGCAGTGCGGCGCCCCCTGGTGGGCGTGCTGGGTGGATCCTGGTTGGGCGCATGCAGGAGTCTGTCTGACTGCCTCCCCATTTCCAACTTCAAAAAATAAAAAAATAATTAAAAAAATAAAACAAAACAAACAAACAAAAAACATAACAAAAAATGTAAAAGACCTATATAGTAAAAACTATAAAGCATTGTTAAGGGAAATCGAAAAAGATACAATAAGATGGAAGCATATTCCTTGTTCTTGGATAGGAAGAATAAATATCATCAAGATGGCCATATTACCCAAAGCAATATACAAATTTAATGCAATTCCCATTAAAATTCCAATGATATTTTTTAAAGAAATGGAACCAAAAATCATCAGATTTATATGGAACTATAAAAAACCCCGAATAGCCAAAGCAATCCAAAAGAAAAAGAATGAAGCTGGGGGTATTACAATACCTGACTTCAAACTATATTATAGAGCCATGACAATCAAAACAGCATGGTATTGGCAGAAAAATAGACACTCAGACCAGTGGAACAGAATAGAAAGTCCAGAAATAAAAGCACATATATATGGTCAAATAATTTTTGATAAAGGGGCCAACAACACACAATGGAGAAAAGAAAGCCTCTTCAACAATAGGTGCTGGGAAAAAGGGAAAGCCACATGCAAAAGAATAAAACTCGACTACAGTTTGTCCCCTTGTACTAAAATTAATTCAAAATGGATCAAAGACCTAAATATAAGACCTGAAACAATAAAGTGCATAGAAGAAGACATAGGTTCTAAACTCATGGACCTTGGTTTTAAAGAGCATTTTATGAATTTGACTCCAAAGGCAAGGGAAGTGAAGGCAAAAATGAATGAATGGGACTACATCAGACTAAAAAGTTTTTGCTCAGCAAGAGAAACTGATAACAAAATAAACAGTCAGCCAACTAAATGGGAAATATTTTCAAACAACAGCTCAGATAAGGGCCTAATATCCAAAATATACAAAAAACTCATAAAACTCAAAACAAACAATCCAATAAAAAATGGGAAGAGGACATGAACAGACACTTCTCCCAGGAAGAGATACAAATGGCCAACAGATATATGAAAAGATGCTCATCTTCATTAGTTATTAGAGAAATGCAAATCAAAACTGCAATGAGATACCACCTCATACCTGTTAGATTAGCTATTATTAACAAGACAGGTAATAGCAAATGTTCGAGAGGCTGTGGAGAAAAAGGAACCCTCATACACTGTTGGTGGGAATATAAAGTAGTACAACCATGATGGAAGAAAGTATGGTGGTTCCTCAAAAAACTGAAAATAGACTACCTTATGACCCAGCAATGCCTCTACTGGTTATATATAGCCCCATAACTCAGAAACATTGATACATAAAGACACATGCAGCCCCATGTTCACTGCGGCATTGTTCACAGTGGCCAAGACATGGAAACAACCAAAAAGTCCTTCAACTGAAGACTGGATAAAGAAGACGTGGCACATATACACTATGGAATACTATTCAGCCATAAGAAATGATGACATTGGATAATTTACAACAAAATAGTGGGATTTTTTTTTTTTTAATTTTTCTGAAGCTGGAAACAGGGAGGCAGTCCGACAGACTCCCGCATGCGCTCGAGCGGGATCCACCCGGCACGCCCACCAGGGGGCATCGCTCTGTTGCGACCAGAGCCACTCTAGCGCCTGAGGCAGAGGCCATGGAGCCATCCCCAGCGCCCGGGCCATCTTTGCTCCAATGGAGCCTTGGCTGCGGGAGGGGAAGAGAGAGACAGAAAGGAAGGATGGGGGAGGGGTTGAGAAGCAGATGAGCGCTTTTCTTGTGTGCCCTGGCCGGGAATTGAACCCAGGACTTCTGCACGCCAGGCTGATGCTCTACCACTGATCCAACCAGCCAGGGCCTGAATGGTGGGATCTTGATAACATTATACAGAGTGAAATAAGTAAATCAGAAAAAACCAAGAACTGCATTATTTCATACGTAGGTGGGACATAAAAACGAGACTAAGAGACATTGACAAGAGTATGGTGGTTACGGGGGGGCAAGGAGAGGGAAAGAGGGAGGGGAGGGGCACAAAGAAAACTAAATAGAAGGTGACGGAGGACACCTTCTGACTTTGGGTGATGGGTATGCAACATAATTGATTGACAAGATAACCTGGACATGGTTTCTTTGAACATATGTACCCTGATTTATTGATGTCAACCGTGTAAAATGAAGAAAACTGTATCTATCAAAGTTATCCTTCAAATATGAAGGAGATATAAAAACTTTTATAGATATACAGAAGCTGAGGGAATTTATCACCAAAAAATCGCATTGCAGAAAACATTCAAGGGGGTTACTTGACCAGACACAAGACCAAAACAAATCAAACTACAAGTAAAATGTCCAACAAGGTCACAATAAAAACCAGGATGATCTGTGACAACAATAACATAAAAGGAGGGAACATAAAGATCAGCACAAGCAAAGGAGGATGGAGTACGGAAGTACTCAAATGACAAAGGACTCTTGTACATATGAACATTTTTTTCTTAATAACCTAATGGTAACCACCTACGAAAAAGTCACTACTGAAACACACAGTTTTAAAAATAGAAGAAATGGAGGAAATAATTATGGAAGAAACAGGGGAAAGAAGAAGAAACAGAGGAAACAAAAACAACTGACAGACAGAAACACAAAAGAGAAGAACCAAACAAGACACAGACTACCAAAAAAACAAAACATAAAAGGCCTCTAGAAATCCTCAAGTGTCAAAAATTACCCCAAATGTAAATGGACTGAACTCACCAATAAAGAGGCACAGAGTAGCAAATTGGATCAAGAAGCAAAACCCAACCATATGCTGCCTTCAAGAGACACAGCTACGCTGCAAGGACAAAAGTAGATCCAAAGTGAAAGGTTGAAAAATGATTCTCTAAGCAAATAATATCCAAAGAAAAGCAGGTGTTGCCATACTCATATCTGACAATGCTGACTTCAAGACAATAAAGGTAACCAGAGTCAAAGATGGACATTTCATAATGATAAAGGGGGCACTGTATGAAGAACACATAACACTTCTTTTTTTTTCAGAGACAGAGAGTTTGAGAGAGGGATAGACAGGGACAGACAGACAGGAACGGAGAGATGAGAAGCATCAATCATTAGTTTTTTTGTTGCGTATTGCGACACCTTAGTTGTTCATTGATTGCTTTCTCATATGTGTCTTGACTGCAGGCCTTTAGCAGACCGAGTAACCCCATGCTTGAGCCCGCGACCTTAGGTCCAAGCTAGTGAGCTTTTGCTCAAACCAGATGAGCCTGTGCTCAAGCTGGCGACCTCGAGATCTCAAACCTGGGTCCTCGGCATCCCAGTCCGACACTCTATCCACTGCACCACCACCTGGTCAAGCTACACACTGCTTAATATATAAGAACCAAACCAGGGACACCAAAATATATAAGACATCCCCTACTTGATCTAAAAATAGAAGCAGACAAAAATGAAATCATGATTGGAGATTTCAACACACTATTGATTGCTGTAGAAAGATCATCCAAACAGAAAATCAGTAAAGAAATATTGGCCTTAAATTACACTCTGAATCAAATGGACATAATGGACATTTATAGGACATTTCATCCCAAAATGTCAGATTATACATTCTTTCCCAGTGTGCATGGAACATTCTCAAGAATAAACCACATGACTATATGTTGGGCCTCAAAAGTAACATCAACAAATTCAGAAAGATTGAAACTATACGAAGCCTATTTTCTGATCAGAACGTATTGAAATTAGAATTGAATAGTAAAAAAGAAGTAAAGAAACCCACAAAAATGTGAAAATGAAACAACATACTTCTAAAAAGTGAAGAAGGAATAAAAGCAGATAAATACAGAAAAATGAAAATAACAACACGACATATAAAAATTTCTGGGATGCGGCCCTGGTCAGTTGGCTCAGAGGTAGAATGTTGGTCCAGTGTGTGGAAGTCCTCGGTTCGATTCCCAGTCAGGGCACACAGGAGAAGCGCCCATCTACTTCTCTACCCTTTCTCCTCTCCTTCCCCCCCCTCTCTCTTTTTCCCTCCCACAGCCAAGGCTCCAGGCTCCATTGGAGGAAAATTGGCCCTGGTGCTGAGGACGGCTCCATGGCCTCCACTTCAGGCGCTAGAATGGCTTTAGCCGCAACACAGCAATGCCCCAGATGGGCAGAGCATTGCCCCCTGATGGGCATGCCAGGTGGATCCCAGTCGGCGCATGCAGGAGTCTGTCTGCCTCCGCACTTCTAACTTCGGAAAATTACAAAAAAAAAAAAAATTAAAAAATTTCTGGATGCAGCAAAAATGGTAATAAGGAGAAAGTTTATATCATTACAGGCTTATGTTAAGGAACAGGAGAGATCCCATGTAAACAACCTAACATCACACCTCAAGGAACAAGAGAAAGAAGATAAGAACAAGACAACCCAAAGTCAGCAGGAGAAAGAAAATAGTAAAAATTAGAGAAGAACTAAATGAAATAGAGAACTAAAAACTACAGAAAAAATTAATATAATAAGGAACTGGTTCTGAGAGAAGACAAGATGGTGATGGGGTAGGCGGACATACCAACATCCACCTCCCAGAACCAAAGTGGATTACAAACTAATTTTAAGAACTATCATCTGGAAAAACCAACTTTGGACTAAACTAAGAGGACTCTTCAACCAAGGAACACTGAAGGCGGCACACTGAGACTGGTAAAAAAAAAGCGGAAACATGGAGAGGGCTGCCCAGCTCCCCGGAGCAAACGTCACCGGGGAGAGACACATGTGGTGGGAAGTGAGTTTAGCAGAGAGGGGAGGGTCCTGAGTCCCAGGAACAAAGCCCCAGCCAGCAGCACCAGAGCTTAGAAGAGGCGTATGGACAGTATTTAGCTGGAAACAAGACAGGATACCGTTTGTGAGAAAGCGACTGATTTCTCAGACCCAGGATTCTTCGTAAAGGGACCCCACAGAAAACCACTCTCACAACCACTCACCCGGGGCTCCAGGGGACGGGGAGAGAGGAGAGATCCAGAGTAGCAGGAAGAGAGTGTAATCTAGGAGGCACAGGGAGAAACATTTTGGGAGACAGCCATTCTAACCCCTGGGACGAGTCACTCCCCAAATCTGCAGTGAATATTTCCCCTGGAAACAGCAATACCAGCAAAGGGAAGCAGGACACCAAACAAGCTCTCCCGCGGCACACAGAGCAGAGTTGCTTAGGAGGGAGCTTTCGGGAATACAATAGTGAGAGTTAGTGTCTGAGCTGCAGCGCCCCCACCCACACGGCTAAGGGCTCGCCCGAGGGTGGGCGGTAATGACGTGGAAGCGCCATTCTGTCGGCAAGAGCAGAAGCCGGCTGGCCACCATTGAGGCCCAGGTGTGAGCTCAGTCTTGCCCGGCTGGGGAGAAGGAGACATGCAAAAGAGGTTAAGGACAGCTGTGGGCTGCCTGCAAACCAGCCTGCGGGGGGGAAGGGCGGGAACCCAGAAGGGGTGGAGACCCGCCCTTGAGCAAGGACGCAGGAGCACAGCCTCGCCCCGCCCGTGGAACTGAAGCTTGTGGCCTGACTTTGGAGCCCTCTCCTCCAGCAGAATTGGGGCCAAAAGCCCAGAACAGGCAGAGTCATGCTACTGAGCATGGGCACGCAGTCCTGCCCAGCCTGTGGAGCCAAAGCTTGCAGCCGTCTCATGAGCGAGCTCTTCCTACAGGGGCGGGGCAAAGCCTGGAATCAGGCAGAGACCGACAGCTGAGCAAAGGTGCTCACCCCTGCCCTCAGGGCCGAACATAATGCCACCCGTGGGGGAGGGCGAAGGCCAAGGCCACCGAGGCTTGTACACCCGAGCACATGATCACGGCCACTCCCGTGAAGGAGAGGTGGAAATCACAGCAACAGCTCCACTGGGCTGGCACCAGCAAAGCCCATACTCGAATGCCCTAGGCAGCAACAGCAGAGGGGGTGGAAGGCCTGCAGACAGACCACACCTAGGAAACACAGAGGCCACACCCAGTGGACTCCAGTGGCCAAATTCTTCTTTTACACAGAAAAAATGAGAAGGCATAGAAATGCAACACAAATGAATCAAGAGAAATCCCAGAAAAGGACCTGAATGAGTCAGATATAACCAAATTACCAGATACAGAGTTTAAAATAACGATTGTTAGGATGCTCAAAGATACTAGAACAACAATAGTCATTACAAATACCTAAATAAAGAGATAACAAATATAAAAAAAAAGACATTGAAATAATAAAACAGAATCAGTCAGAAATGACAAATACAATATCAGATATGAAGAACACAACGGAAGGAACTAAAAGCAGAATGGATGAAGCTGAGAATTGAATCAGCGAGTTAGAAGACATGATAAATAAAGGCACGGAAGCAGAGCAGAAAAAAGAAAAGAGACTCAAAAAGTCTGAGGAAACTCTAAGAGAGCTATGTGACAATATAAAGAGAAATAACATCCGCAGTATAGGGGTTCCTGAAGAAGAGAAAGAACAAGGGATAGTGACTTTGTTCAAACATATCATAGCTGAAAACTTCCCTCAATTAAGGCAGGAAAACATCTCACAAGTTCAAGAAGCACAGAGAATTCCACTAAAGAGAAACCAAAAAAAATCAACACCAAGACACATCATAATTAAAATACCAAAGCTAAATGATAAAGAGAAAATATTAAAAGCTCCTAGAGAAAAAAAAGACTATCACCTACAAAGGAGCCCCTATAAGGATGACTTCCGACTTCTCAACAGAAACACTTGAGGCCAGAAGGGAATGGCAAGAAATATTCAAAGTAATGCAGAACAAGAGCCTACAACCAAGACTACTTCATCCAGCAAGGCCATCGTTTAAAATTGAAGGAGAAATAAAAAGCTTTTCAGACAAAAAAAAAACTCAAGGAATTCACTACAACCAAACCAAGGCTGCAAGAAATGCTAAGGGGACTGTTGTAAACAGATCAAAGGAGAAGAATATAGCAAAAGAGGAATACAGTTTTAAAGAATAAAATGGCAATAAACAATTACATATCAATAATAGCCTTAAATGTAAATGAATTAAATGATCCGATCAAAAGACATAGGGTAGCTGCGTGGATAAGGAAACAGGACCCATACATATGCTGTCTACAAAAGACACACCTTAAAACAAAAGATGCACATAGACTAAAGTTAAAAGGATGGAAAAAATTACTTCACGCAAATGGAAATGAAAAAAGAGCTGGGGTAGCCACATTTATATCAGACAAAATGGACTTTAAAACAAAGACTATAGTAAGAGACAAAGAAGGTCACTACATAATGATAAAGGGAGCAATCCAACAGGAAGATATAACTGTTATAAATATTTACGCACCTAATATAGGAGCACCTAAGTATATAAAGCAGACTTTGATGGATTTAAAGGGCGAGATCAACATAGGGGATTTCAATACCTCACTAACATCACTAGATAGATCCTCAAGAAAGAAAATTAACAAAGAAACAGCAGACTTAAAGGACACACTAGATCAACTCGATTTAATAGATATCTTCAGAATCTTTCACCCTAAAGTAGCAGAATATACATTCTTTTCAAGTGCTCATGGTACATTCTCTAAGATAGACCACATGTTAGGGCACAAAAGCGGTCTCAACAAATTTAAGAAGATTGAAATCATATCGAGCACTTTCTTTGATCATAATGGCATTAAACTAGAAATCAACCACAACAGAAAAACTGAAAAATACTCAAACACTTGGAAAGTAAATAGCATGTTATTAAATAACGAATGGGTTAACAATGAGATCAAAGAAGAAATTTAAAAATTCCTAGAAATGAATGATAACAAGCATATATCAACTCAAAATTTATGGGACACAGCAAAAGCAGTCGTGAGAGGGAAGTTCATAGCATTACAGGCACACCTCAAGAAGCTAGCTCAAATAAACAACTTGATCTTGCATCTAAATGAACTAGAAAAAGAACAGCAGGTAAAGCCCAGAGCTAGTAGAAGGAAGGAAATAATAAAGATCAGAGCAGAAATAAATGACATAGAGGCTAAAGAAACAATACAGAGGATCAATGAAACCACGAGCTGCTTCTTCGGAAAGGTAAACAAGATCGATGAACCTTTAACCAGACTCCCCAAGAAAAAAGACAGAGGACTCAAATAAATAAAATTAGAAATGAGAGTGGAGAAATAACTGACACAACAGAAGTACAAAATATTGTATGAAAATACTATGAAGAACTGTATGCCAAAAAACTAGACAACCTAGATGAAATGGACAAATTCCTTGAAACATATAATCTTCAATAAATTAATCTGGAAGAATCAGAAAACCTTAACAGACCAATTACAACAAATGAGATTGAAACAGCTATCAAAAAACTCCCCAAAAAGAAAAGTCCTGGGCCTGATGGCTTCACAAGTGAATTCTACCAAATATTCAAAGAAGAACTAACTCCTATCCTTCTCAGGCTATTTCAAAAAATTCAAGAGAAAGAAAGACTTCCAAGCTCCTTTTATGAGGCCAGTATAATTCTGATTCCAAAACCAGGTAAAGACAACACAAAGAAAGAAAATTATGGGCCAATATCCGTGATGAATTTAGATGCTAAAATCCTCAACAAAATATTAGCAAACCGGATCCAGCAATATATGAAAAATATCATACACCATGATCAAGTGGGGTTCATTCTTGGGAGGCAAGGCTGGTACAATATTTGTAAATCAATCTATGTGATTCATCACATAAACAAAAGGAAGGAGAAAAACCACATGATAATTTCAATAGATGTAGAAAAAGCATTTGATATAATCCAGCATCCATTCATGATCAAAACTCCCAGCAAAGTGGGAATACAGGGAACATACCTCAACATGATAAAAGCCATCTATGACAAACTCACAGCCAACATCATACTCAATGGGCAAAAATTAAAACCATTCCCCTTAAGATCAGGAACAAGGCAGGGGTGCTCCCCTTTCACCACTCTTATTCAACATAGTTCTGGAAGTCCTAGGCACAGCAATCAGAGAAGAAGAAGAAATAAAAAGCATCCAAATTGGAAAAGAAGAAGTAAAACTATCATTATTTGCAGATGATATGATATTGTATATAGAAAACCCTAAAGTTTCAGTAAAACAACTACTGGATCTGATAAATGAATTCAGCAAGGTGGCAGGAGATAAAATTAATACTCAGAAATCAGAGGCATTTTTTTTTTAAATTTTATTTTTTTACAGAGACAGAGAGAGAGTCAGAGTGAGGGACAGACAGGAACAGACAGACAGGAACGGAGAGATGAGAAGCATCAATCATTAGTTTTTCGTTGGGACACCTTTGTTCATTGATTGCTTGCTCATATGTGCCTTGACCATGGGCCTTCAGCAGACTGAGTAACCTCTTGCTTCAGCCAGCGACCTTGGGTCCAAGCTGGTGAATTTTTGCTCAAACCAGATGAGCCCACGCTCAAGCTGGCGACCTCGGGGTCTCGAACCTGGGTCTTCTGCATCCCAGTCTGACACTCTATCCACTGCCTGGTCAGGCTCAGAGGCATTTTTATACACTAACAATGAACTGTCAGAAAGAGAAATTAAGGAAGCAATCCCCTTTACCATTACAACCAAAAAAATAAAGTACCTAGGAATAAATTTAACCAGGGAGATTAAAGACTTGTACTCAGAAAATTATAAAACATTTGATAAAAGAAATTAGGGAAGATACAAACTAGTGGAAGCATATACCGTGCTCATGGTTAGGAAGAATAAACATTATTAAAATATCTATATTACCCAAAGCAATTTATAAATTCAATGCAATACCAATTAAAATACCAATGACTTACTTCAAAGATATAGAACACATATTCCAAAAATTCATATGGAACCAAAAGAGAACACGAATAGCCTCAGTAATCTTGAAAAGGAAGAATAAAGTGGGAGGCATCACACTTTCAGATATCAAGTTATACTACAAGGCCATTGTAGTCAAAACAGCCTGGTACTGACATAAGAACAGGCATATAGATCAATGGAACAGAACTGAGAACCCAGAAATAAACCCACACTTTTATGGACAACTGATATTTGACAAAGGAGGTAAGAGCATACATTGGAGTAAAGACAACCTCTTCAACAAATGGTGTTGGGAAAATTGGACAGCTACCTGCAAAAAAATGAAACTAGACCACCAACTTACACCATTCACAAAAATAAACTCAAAATGGATAAAAGACTTAAATGTAAGCGGTAAAACCATAAGCATCTTAGAAGAAAACATAGGCAGTAAGCTCTCTGACATCTCTCACAGTAATATATTTCCGAATTATCTCCACAGGCAAGTGAAATAAAAGACAGGATAAACAAATGGGACTATATCAAACTAAAAAGCTTCTGCACAGCTAAAGACAATAAGGACAGAATAAAAAGACAAACTATACAATGGGAGAATATATTTGACAATACGTCTGATAAGAGTTTAATAAGCACAATTTATAAAGAACTGGTAAAACTCAATACGAGGAAGACAAACAATCCAATCAAAAAATGGGCAAAAGAGCCTAACCTGTGGTGCTGCAGTGGATAAAGCGTCGACCTGGAAATGCTGAGGTCGCCGGTTCAAAACCCTGGGCTTGCCTGGTCAAGGGAGTTGATGCTTCCAGCTCCTCCCCCCCTTCTCTCTCTCTCTCTCTCTCTGTCTCTCCCTCTCCCTCTCTAAAAATGAATAAATAAAAAATAAATAATTGTAGCAGGAATTCTTTAAAAAAAAAATAGGCAAAAGAAATGAATAGACATTTCTCCAAAGGTGACATTCAGATGGCCAATAGGCATATGAAAAAATGCTCAACATCACTAATCATTAGAGAAATGCAAATTAAAACCACAATGAGATATCACCTCACACCAGTCAGAATGGCACTCATCAACAAAACAGCACAGAGTAAGTGCTGGCGAAAATGTGGAGAAAAGGGAACCCTCCTGCACTGCTGGTGGGAATGCAGACTGGTGCAGCCACTGTGGAAAACAGTATGGAGATTCCTCAAGAAATTAAAAATCAAACTGCCTTTTGACCCAGCTATACCACTTTTAGGAATATACCCCAAGAACACCATCCATAGCACTGTTTGAAAAGAAGAAATGCCCACCCATGTTTATGGCAGCATTGTTCACAATAGCGAAGATCTGGAAACAGCCCAACTGTCTGTCAGTGGACGAGTGGATTAAAAAGCTTTGGTACATATATACTATGGAATACTACTTAGCTATAAGAAATGATGACATCCGGCCTGACCAGGCGGTGGTGCAGTGGGTAAAAGCGTCAGACTGGGATGTGGAAGACCCAGGTTCGAGACTCCGAGGTCGCCAGCTTGAGCGTGGGCTCATCTGGTTTGAGCAAAAGAACCCCCTGGCTCAAGCAAAGGGTTACTCGGTCTGCTGAAGGCTTGCGGTCAAGGTACATATGAGAAAGCAATCAATGAACAACTAAGGTGTTGCAACATGCAATGAAAAACTAATGATTGATGCTTCTCATCTCTCCGTTCCTGTCTGTCTGTCCCTGTGTATCTCTCTCTCTGTCTTTGTAAAAGAAAAAAAAAAAAAAAAAAGAAATGATGACATCGGATCATTTACAACAACATGGATGGACCTTGATAACATTATACTGAGCAAAATAAGTAAATCAGAAAAAACTAAGAACTATATGATTCCAGACATAGGTGGGACATAAAAATGAGACTCAGAGACATGGACAAGAGTGTGGGGGTTACAGGGGGGGGAGGAGAGGGAAGGGGTTGTGGGAGGGGAGGGGCACAAAGAAAACCAGTTAGAAGGTGACGGAAGACAATTGGACTTTGGGTGATGGGAATGCAGCATAATCAAATTTCAAATAATCTAGAGATGTTTTCTCTGAACATATGTACCCTGATTTATCAATGTCACCCCATTAAAATTAATTAAAAAAAAAAGAACTGGTTCTTTGAAAAGATCAATAAAATCGACAAACCACTGGCTACACTCAATAAGGAAAAAAGAGAAGAAACTCCTATAAACAAAATCCAAAATGAAAGAGAAGAAATTACCACAGACATCATAGATATACAAAAGATCACAGTAGAATATTATGAAAGATTATATGCCACCAATTCAACAAGCTAGAGGAAATGGATAAATTCGTAGAACTATACAATCTTCCTATACTGAGCCAAAAAGAAGTGGAAAAAAACCTAAATAGACCAATAATCAGGGAGGAAATAGAGACAACTATCAAAAACCTCCCCAAAATCAAAAGTCCAGGACCAGATGAACTTTTGTTACACTAGTGAATTGTGTCAAACATTCAAGAATATTTCTTACCTATCCTTCTCAAAGTTTTCTAAAAAACAGAAGAATCAATACTCCCCAACATATTTTATGAGGTTAACCTAACCCCTCATACCAAAACGTGGCAAGGACAACACACACACACATACAAATACAGACCAATACCTGAATACAGATGCAAAACAAAGAACAAAAACCATATGATCCTATCAATAGGTGCAGAAAAGGCATTCGATCAGATACAATATCCTTTATGTTTAAAACACTCAATAAAACTGGAATAGAAGGAAAGTACCTCAACATAATAAAGGTCATATATGACAAACCATCAGCTAATATCATACTAAATGGTGAAAGAATGAAGGCTTTTCCTCTAAAATCAAGCATAAGACAAGGCTGTCCATTCTCTCCACTCTCATTCAACATAGTTCTGGAAGTTTTAGCCAGAACAATCAGGCAAGAGAAAGAAATAAAAGGCATCCATTTCTGAAAAGAAGAAATAAAGGTACCTTTTTTGAAGATGACATGATCCTGTATATAGAAAACCCCAAGACTCCATTAAAAAACTATTAGAGACAATGTACCAAGACAGTAAAGTCACAGGATACCAAATCAATATATAAAAGTCCACTGCTTTCCTATATGCCAACAATGTAACATTGGTAAATGAACTCAAAGGCAAGGGAAGTAAAGGCAAAAATAAATGGGACCATATCAAACTAAAAAGCTTCTGCACAGCAAAAGAAACTGACAATAAAACAAACAGGCACCCAACTAGATGGGAGATGATATTTGCAATCAATACCTCTGATGAGATTAATATCCACAATATATAAAGAACTCACAAAGTTCAGCAACAGACAAGCAAACAATCCAATTAAATATGGGGAGAGGACCTGAACAGACACTGCTCCTAAGAGGACATACAAATGGCCAACAGATATATGAAAAGATGCTCATCTTCACTAGCTATTCAAGAAATGCAAATCAAAACTATAATGAGATACCACCTCACACCTGTTAGATTGGCTATTCTCAACAAGACAAGGTAATAACAAGTGTTGCAAAGAAAAAAACTCCCTCATTCACTGCTGGTGGGAATGCAAATTAGTACAACCACAATGAAAGAAAGTATACTGGTTCCTCAAAAAAGTAAGAATACAACTCCTATATGACCCAGCAATCCCTCTACTGGGTATCTACCCCCATAACTCAAAAACATTAGTAAGTTAAGACACATGCACCCCCATGTTCATCGCAGCATTATTCACAGTGGCCAAGACATGGAAACAACCAAAGTGTCCCTCAATAGAGGATTGGATAAAGAAGATGTGGTACATATACACAATTATGGAATACTACTCAGCCATAAGAAACGATGACAGTGACATTTATGATAACATGGATGGACCTTGAGAACATTACACTGAATGAAATAAGTAAATCAGAAAAAGCTAAGAACTGTATGATTTCACACATAGGTGGGATATAAAAACCGAGACTCATAGACATAGACAAAAGTGAAGTGGTTACCAGGGGGAAGGGCATATAGGGAAGGGATAAGGGGACTTGAGTGAATGGGGAGGAGGGAAGGGGGAAGAGGTGGTAGGAAAGGTGTAAAGAGGAACAAATATAAGGTGATAGAAAATGATTTGACTTTGGGTGATGGGTACACAACATAATCAGTAGTTCAAATGCTATAGACATGTTCACCTGAAACCTATGTACTCTTATTGATCAATGTCACCCTGTTAAAGTCAACTTTCTAAATAAAATTTTAAAATTATAAATAAAATACACCTCAAAAAATAAAAAGGACAATACATTGCAGTAAGTTCTGCTATTATTCTTAAGATCTGAAAATACTTAAAGTTTATTTTCTTTTATTTTTATTATTATTTTCTTTTGTATTTTTCTGAAGTTGGAAACGGGGAGGCAGTCAGACAGACCCGCATGTGCCCAACCGGGATCCACCCAGGGTGCCCACCAGGGGGCGCTGCTCTGTTGCAACCAGGGCCATTCTAGCGCCTGAGGCAGAGGCCATGGAGCCATCCTCAGCGCCCAGGCCAACTTTGCTCCAATGGAGCCTTGGCTGCGGGAAGGGAAGAGAGAGACAGAGAGGAAGAAGAGGGGGAGGGGTGGAGAAGCAGATGGGCGCTTCTCCTGTGTGCACTGGCCGGGAATCGAACCGGGACTCCTGCACGCCTGGCCGACGCTCTACCACTGAGCCAACCGGCCAGGGCCTAGATACTTAAAGTTCAAATAGCCCAATAGTAGATGTCTGAACAGTAGCAGGGACAGCCTAAGGTACTGAATATGTGATTCAGAGTCTTAACTACAGTTTTTCTTTCAAACGTATACATTTAGCAGTCTTCAATTTAATGCATGAGGTAGTCATGCCATTATGAGCCTATAATCCTGGAGAAATCTACATAGAACCTCTGATATCCCTAATCTCTTCTATCCTTAGGAAATTCCACAGGTTTCAAGGCTCTGAGGCATCCAGAAAATAGAAAGATGACTTAGTGGAACCAAATGTAGATAGGATTACAGTTAAGTTAGGATACATCACACTTAAGTTTGAGAAAATCATTTCTGTTATTTATATGCATTACTGATTTGCTGCTAGCTTGGAATAGTCTTCTAAACTTGAAGCTAAATTCAATCTTTGTGCTGTTGAACATGATAGACACTAGCCACATGTAGCTAATGAGCACTCAAAATGTAGCTAGTCCAAATTGAGATGTGTTGTAAACACACACTAAATTCTGAAGACTTAGCACCGACAAAAAAAGAATGCAAAATATTTCATTAATAATTTCTCATATGTCAAAACGACAATATTTTGGATTGAAAATACATTATTAATTATTAATGTCATCTGTTTCCTTTTAGTTTTTTTTATGAAGCTATTACAAAATTCCAAATCATATTCATGCTGCCATTATAGTTCTATTGGACAACACTGCTATAGCAAGAAGTTTGTACATATGAAATGTATCCATAGCTGACCTGTGGTGGCGCAGTGGATAAAGCGTCGACCTGGAAATGCTGAGGTCGCCGGTTCAAAAAAATCCCTGGGCTTGCCTGGTCAAGGCACATATGGGAGTTGATGCTTCCAGCTCCTCCCCCCTTCTCTCTCTCCGTCTCTCCTCTCTCTCTCTCTCTGTCTCTCCCTCTCCTCTCTAAAATGAATAAATAAATAAATAAAAATTAAAAAAAAATGTATCCATAAAAGGCTATCTAACGTATCATCTTTTATATAAATTCATAACTCTTCTTAGCTCATAGCCTATTAGTACACAAATATGAGTTACATAGGTGAGAATCCTTGAGGCAAACACTGCCAAAAGCTCTAATAATCCTAAGCACTGAAAATGACTGCGGTGAGAACATGAATAAAGCACTTATCTGCCAACAGAGAAAAAGAATTTAAAGGGAAAAAAAAATTCAGGCATACGGCAAATCACTTTAATATTTCAGATATAAAATGTCTGTATTAGTTGCTTATTATTATGTAACAGGTTACCTCAAAATTTAGCAGTTTGAAACAACAGTGAATAATTATTTAACTCTCAGTTTCTGTAGGTCAGGAACTGAAAAGCAGCTTAGCCAAACAGCCCTGGCTCCCAGGTCTCTCATGGGGCTGCGTTACAGTCAGATGTCAGCCAGGATTCAGCCTCTGCTTCCACTTCCATGGCTGGAAGCTAGTGAGAGCTCATGGCAAGGGGCCTCTGTTCCTCTCTACAGGGCTGCTTGAGTGTCATTACTACATGTCACCTGGTTTTCCTTAGAGCAAATGATCCAAAAGAGCAAGGCAGAAGCGTCAATGTCTCAGGGTCTAGCTTCAGAAGTCACACAACATCACGTCTCACACTGTCTACTGTTCACACAGACCAGCCTGACACAGTGCGGGCGAGGATGACACAAGGGAATGAACCCGGAAGCAAGGATGATTTGGGGTCATCCTGGAAGACGGTGATCACAGAACCCAAGTGTGCAACCCTCGTACAAGGAAACTGGGCTATCAATTCAGTAATGAAAAATCACAACTGTGATGATCAGAACTGCTTCCCAGAGAAAAATATCTGTTTAACTGGGCCTTTACTATAAAGACATAGCTTTCATTATGAGATTTTACTAAAATGAAACCCAATGACACTATATTCTGACTGAACCCAAATAGACCTAAAAAAAAGGCAGAGATTAAGGAGACTTTGAAAAAGTGAGAAACATAGTGTGTCCGTAAAGTCATGGTGCACTTTTGACCGGTCACAGGAAAGCAACAAAAGATGACAGAAATGTGAAATCTGCACCAAATAAAAGGGAAACCCTCCCGGTTTCTGTAGGATGATGTGGCAGCATGTGCGCATGCGCAGATGATGATGTAACACCACGTATACAGCAGAGCAGCCCACGGCCATGCCAGTCGAGATGTGGACAGTACAGAGGAAAGTTCAGTGTGTTCTGTGGCTCGCTAAATTCAAATCCGTGACCAAAGTGCAACGTGAATATCGGCGCGTTTATAACGAAGTGCCACCACATAGGAATAACATTACTCGGTGGGATAAGCAGTTGCAGGAAACCAGCAGTTTGGTGGAGAAACCCCGTTCTGGTAGGCCATCAGTCAGGGACGAGTCTGTAGAGGCTATACGGGATAGCTACCTAAGGAGCCCTAAAAAATCTGTGCATGAGCCCACATAGAACTGCACTGAAAAGTTTTCCTTTTATTTGGTGCAGATTTCACATTTCTATCATCTTTGGTTGCTTTCCTGTGACCTGTCAAAGTGTACCATGACTTTACGAAAACACTGTAGATCAGCATATCAATGAATATAAATTCATCATAATATGCATTCTTTCGGGGATTATTAAGAATAAAATTTACAAGTGGATTAAGTTCTAATGAGAGATGCTTTCTTGTGATTATGGTCAAAATTTCAATAATCCAGTTTAAGTTATTAATAGCTCAGTACTAAGAATGCTCAATGAGGCCCTGGCCGGTTGGCTCAGCGGTAGAGCGTCGGCCTGGCGTGTGGGGGACCCGGGTTTGATTCCCGGCCAGGGCACATAGGAGAAGCGCCCATTTGCTTCTCCAACCCTCCCTCCTTCCTCTCTGTCTCTCTCTTCCCCTCCCGCAGCCGAGGCTCCATTGGAGCAAAGATGGCCCGGGCGCTGGGGATGGCTCCTTGGCCTCTGCCCCAGGCGCTACAGTGGCTCTGGTCTCGGCAGAGCGACGCCCCAGAGGGGCAGAGCGTCGCCCCTGGTGGGCGTGCCGGGTGGATCCTGGTCGGGCACATGCGGGAGTCTGTCTGACTGTATCTCCCCGTTTCCAGCTTCAGAAAAATACAAAAAAAAACAAAAACAAACAAACAAACAAACAAAAAGAATGCTCAATGATATGCCAATCAATCAAAGTTCAACTAAAATATTCAGCAAATGTTTCAAAAGCTATACAACAGAGGTTAATCAATAAGTTTAGTCTTTACATTTTAGTGAAGTTCTTTTCCTTTGGGCAATCTATTTTTTACAAAAATATGAGAATGGCCTGAATATGGTGGTGCAGCATTGACCTTGAACGCTGAGGTCGCTGGTTCAAAACCAAGGCACATACGGGAAGCAACTATGAGTTAATGCTTCCAACTCCCGCCATTTCTCTCTCTCTCCTAAATGAATAAATAAAATATTTTAAAAAAGAAAACATGAGGATGAAATATTTGTAGCCTATCAGCCCAAATGAGGAAAGACACTTTTTAGATTCCTGTTTCCTAATGAATTTTCATTATAACCGATTGTACTCTTAAGGGGGGGTGAGAGGGGTAGTCACAAAATTTATCAAAAATGAGTCTAATTCAAAACTAAAAAGAGAATAATTATTTGTACTATTTGGAGTTAATTTTCTAGCACTCAGTATTTGGAAGAAAAGAATTAAACTGGCAGCCTGGGGGGGGGGGGGTTCACTAAGGAGAGAGATTGATTTTATTCACCTGCTCTAACTTGGCTATTTCACTCTGTTTAACCAATTCAGGAAACCCCAAATACAAATATGTACTGTGTGCCACAGAAAACTCACTTAACAGCTATCGAGACAGCAAAGAAAACTCTTCACCATTCTACATAGTTCATTAAGCTAAATCTAAACCATTCACTAATTAAATCATTTAAAAGCAGTATCTTATGATTTTTACTTCAACTGCTATAAATTATGCTTGTACTCATCAAAACTAACACAAACCAGTTTTCCCAGCACTGAATTAGGTCCTGAAGCCTAGTTATTATGCCAGCTACACTTATTAACTGAGCGCAAATCAGACCACTTCATTCAGACAGAGTATAGGAATCAAAACAGGAGGTTTGTGCGACTAGTTCTGGGGGGATGGCAGAGGGTGAGAGAGGGCAACTTGGAAGCTCCCAAAGAATTCCTCATTTCTGGATAAGATTCTACATTCAAACAAGATTAAGGCAACAGCTGTGACAGCTGTAACTATGACTTCACTCAGGCAAATGAACATGAGGACTAGACCCTTTAGCAAGTCCCAGAATCCTACTCCCTGAATACATTCCCAACTTTCTTTCCTGATATCAGTTCTGTGAACACTAAGCTCCACACCACTGCAGCTCTCAGACTCAAGTCTCCACCGCCTTTCTTCCAAATCAAACATTCAATGAGGAAAGCAAAGGCAAAAGCAAAACAGTAATTAAAAACTAAGCTCTTGTTTTCTTCAAACATCTCCCTCAGAAAAAAGGCTCAATAATACAGTAACATGAAACCACTTGATAATGACATCTTATTAAGCTTTTCCCTTTTTTAGCAAAGGAAAGAAGGTCACTGCCGATTTCCAAAGATGATCTGAGCTAACTGCTTCCCACACTCACCCCTTTCCCAACTCTGACTTGGCCAGGGTTATGGAGGTCATTTATTTGGGTTAATTTTAAGAGCTGCTTCCTTTGGAGTAAACACCATTTTGCCAAAGAAACTTTAACATGTTCCAAAAGATATTAATGTTAATTGCTATCCATTATCCTTAATGTAAAGAGACAGTAATTCTTTATTACCCTCAACCCCACAGCTTATTCTTCCTCCCTCTTCCTCAGCCCCCAAGTACATACACACATGCAGAAGATTTCATTAAAATCACTCGACTTGTCAGAATTCAATTACCAACTGCTCAGATGTTGGGAGGGGGGGGGGGGGGGATTGAAGCCAGATGCATTGATGCAGTCAATTTTAAGAAAAGAAAGCTGGCCTAACACAAAGACATAATTTGGTTACACACCAACTATTTTTTATTTTAAGGAAATGCTTTAGATTAAAATATTTTCTTCCCCCTTCTCTTTAAAGTCCCTCAAATATCTCCCCCACTTACGGCAGAACCCTCATATTGTTAAATATCAACCTCAATTGTTAAATATCAAAGTCAAAACAAAAGCAGATGCATTTCGTTAAAGTGGAAACATACGTATAAAGTGATGTTATATATAAATAACTTTCATAAAGCATAGAGTACAAAACTCCCATATGTATTAGCCATATTTCCACCTTGGAAATTCTGATACTTGGGCATCAGAAACTTGGGCAAGGACATGGTGTTTACTTAATTTAGGGCATGTCTGCCCTGATCAGTATACTATGAAAAGAACAAGCATACATTTTCAAAGTCTTAACCAAAAATCCCAAAGATAATCCTTTACTCAAAATAATAAACAACTGATATGGTCCATAAGAGGTTGGCCCTTGCATTTGACGTCTTGGGGCAAAGGGGCTACGTATATGCCTGCTTCTGTTTTCTATTGGAGACTTCATTTTCCAAATGTAAGGGAAGAGTTTCACAATAACACAAAGGAAAGGATTAAACCATTTCATTTCACAGAGATGAGAACACAGTACTTACAGAACAAAAAATGTTACTGGCAAATATAACTTTTAACCACTCATCATTTGATGGTAACTAATCTTGTAATAAGCTCAAAAGTTCTTATAGAATAGGGCTAAACTTAATGCTAGGAAAGGGCTGAGCAGGCTACACACATCAGTGCTACCAATAAACATTCTTTCAGTAAATTTTTATTTTTAAAGATTTTATTTATTGATTTTACAGAGAGAAGAGGGGTGACAAGTAGTTGCTTCATTCTAGCTGTTCACTGCTTCCTTGTTGTACGTGCCTTGACCGGGCAAGCCCAGGGTTTCAAACCGGCAACCTCAGCATTCCAGGTTGGTGCTTTACCCACTGCACCACCACAGGCCAGGCCTTTCAGTAAATTTTACTGGCTATCAATGGAACTGAATTTTGGCCAGAAGGAAAAGTATATAAAGCACATTTCAAACACTACAGAGATTTAGCAATAATTTTATAACTTGTTTTGCACTTTTTCGAAATGGTAAGAAGTGGCACAGTTTGAGCTAAAAGCTTAAAATAGTTGCATACACTTCACCAATTTGATAGGTGCCTCACCTGCAGGAAAACAATTTCCAAGTTAATTTTAGCAACTCCACATAGGGTTGTAAAATGAGACGCTGATGTCTACATACGCTTTTCTAGTATAATCCTAACTCCATTTAATACCTTGTCAAGAAGACCATAAAACCCACCCACACCCATATTCTAGACAGAAAAATCCTATTTTTCCAAGAAAAAAAAATGTTAAAGGGGGGATATTATATAGGATTAAATCTTTAAATAAATCAAGGAGAAAGTCTGTTAAGAAGAAACCAAATTGATTTTTACAAAAAACAAGAACATTAATATAGTAGAGGCATCCAGCATGTGACACATCACACACTATTTCTAGAAAGATGTGAGACCATCTTAATTTTTAAAATGGTTTTCTTAAATAAATATCCCCATGACAAATGTGAAAACCATGGCTAAGTAGTCTTCGTTTCACAAAGGAAAAAAAAAATCATACCAAAATGAAAAAAAAATTTTGTAAAGTAAATCAAATCAAATTTGAAAGAAAAACACAAACATTTCACTAATTCTGCCTCGAAGAGAATATTCCTAAATATGTAGAGTTGCTTTCCCCTATCTCTACTTCCATTATTCTCACTTTCTTTGAACTTTATTCTTAATAGCTTTGGTCTCAAGAGAGCTGACTCATAAGAGCCACAGTGTTCTTCCAGCAGTCCCATTAATCTCTCTGACAGCACCCTCTCTCAAGATTAAAGTCAGATACCTATCTTTGTTATAAATAAAAACAAAGCACAAAACCACTATTAACATGAGCTCTCCTTCTAGTCCAGTCTACCTTGCCTTATTAGAACATGACTAAAACTTGCAGATTTGTCAAAAGACAAAGAGAGTGCTATTGCTTAAGAACACACACATTTAGTAAATGTTCTCAACTGAGAGAAGAGCACATTTCCTTTGTCCTTGCAAGGCCCTTAAAGGGTAACCTATGATATTTTAGAGACTAGTAGGATGGTCAATGTAATAGCATACAAAAATTTTTCTAAATTTGTAACTAAGTTTTAAATTTTTCTTTTTTTTATAACAATAATTAGTAAACAGCTACCTATGCAAAGCATTGTTTAAGGAAAGCAAAAAATAAATTTTAAAAAATAGCCCTTAATCTAAGGTCAATATAAACCAGTGAGAAGGGAAAAGAAGAATTATTAAATCATACAGGAGTAATTATAAAACAGTAAAGTATAATTAAGCATATAGGTTGAAAACAATGAATAAAATAATAACAAGAACAGGCTAGAGCTCATCAACAAAGGTTAATTTTAAGCCAGAATCTTTTGGTGGTAAAATTGGGAATCTACAGGAAAAAAAAATTCTGCATAAGTAGAAGAGTATACATTAATTAGAAAACCAATAAACTGTATTTAAGGAACACCAACACTTTCAGCTTGCCCAGACTAGAGTAGATATGCTGGGGTACCTCACCTAGAAATGAGGTTAGAAATACAGTTGACCCTAGAACAGTACAGGTTTAAACTGTGTGGGTCCACTTATATGTGGATTTTTAAAAAATATATATTTTGGGAAAGTCCTATTACACCGCAGTCAAGTCTATTGTGTCCTGTAACAAAGGGGCTGTCAAAGCCATAAAGAGGAAGGACTGTGAGGCAATTGCTGCCAACAGGCACTTCAGGATCCAGGCACAGATGGTGACCACGGGCTCTCAGAAGATCTTTTTCCCGTGGGCAACCAGCTATACACCAGTCTGCCAGGCTAGTCACTGACGTCCAGACCACTGCCCAGCGCCTCAAGTTCCGACTGAACCTATATTAGTGGAAGGAAAATTGGCAGATCAAGCCTTACACCCACATGAGCACAGTGGCCAACCTCTTCTATGAGAAACATTGTAGGTTTGGCCCCTATACACTAAGCCAGTCATTGCTGGGTTGGACCCAAAGACCTTTAAGCCTTTCTCTTGCTTTCTAGATCTCGTCAGCTGCCCCATGGTGACTGATGACTTTGTGGTCAGTGGCATCTGGGCTGAACAAAAGTACGGAATGTGCAAGTCCCTCTGGGAGCCTAACATGATCCAAAACACGTATCTGAACCCATTTCATAAGCCATTCTGAAAACTGGGGACTATGATGCAATGTCAGGAATGGAAATTATCATTCATATCATTGAGAAGGACAAAATCATCACCGGGACAATGAAGGCCCAAATGGACTAAATCCCCCCCTGTTCCCAGAGCCCACTTTTTAAAAAAATAAAATACTTTTTCTAAATGAGTAAGTAAATCGGAAAAATTTTTGGAGATTTGCGACAATTTGAAAAAACCTGCAGATTAACTGTATATCCTAGAAACAGCCATAAAAGACTAAGGAAAATTTAGGATGATATAAACTTATTTATCTAATTTCAGTTCTTTTTTTTTTTTTTTTTTTTTTTTTTTTTTGTATTTCTCTGAAGTTGGAAACGGGGAGGCAGTCAGACAGACTCTGCTATGCGCCCGACCGAGATCCACCCGGCACGCCCGCCAGGGGGCAATGTTCTGCCCATCTTGGGGCGTCGCTCTGCCGCAATCAGAGCCATTCTAGCGCCTGAGGTAGAGGCCACAGTGCCATCCTCAGCGCCCGGGCAAATGCTGCTCCAATGGAGCCTTGGCTGCGGGAGGGGAAGAGAGAGACAGAGAGGAAGGAGAGGGGGAGGGGTGGAGAAGCAGATGGGCACTTCTCCTGTGTGCCCTGGCCGGGAATCGAACCCCGGACTTCCACATGGCAGGCCGACGCTCTACCACTGAGCCAACCGGCCAGGGCCTAATTTCAGTTCTTAATACAGCAATTACTCTATTTAATTGTAAATAGAGTATAATCAATTGTACTGTAACATATCGTTTGACATATTCACACAAAAAAGGTTATAATAATAAGCATATCTAATGTTCATAGAAAGGGAGGAAACATTTCTTATTTGACTTTATATCCTCACAGACTCAAAACTGAATTTAACTATACAAAGCTAAATTCTTTTTTTAATTGTGTTTTTCAATTATGGTTGACATTCGATACTATATTGTATTAGTTTCAGGTGTACAACACAGTGATTAGACAATCATATACTTTACAAACTATTCCCCCTGATATTTCCAGTCCCCATCAGGTACCATAGACAGTTATTACAATATTATTGACTATTCCCTATGTTGTACTTTACATCCCCGTGACTATTTTGTAACTACCAATCTGTACTTTTCAATTCTTCCAGCTTTTTTAACCAGTCCCCCAACTTCCCTCCCCTCTGGCAACCATTAATCTGTTCTCTAAATCTATGACTGTTTCAATTTTGTTTGTTCATTTATTTTGTTCTTTAGATTCCACATATAAGTGAAATTATATGGTATTTGTCTTTCCCTGACTGACTTATTTCACTTAGAATAATGTCTTCTAGGTCCATCCATACTGTTAGAAATGGTAAGATTTCATTCTTAAATTCTTGAGTTAGGGAAACAAAGATTTGCAAAACTTAATGCAGAGTATCAAGAGAAGAGGCACTGTAATAAAAAAAAATAATCACCAACATGTGCCTCACTGTTTTTATCATTCATATCCTATATTCATGAATATCAACTGGACTTGTAAAATAGTTTAAATGTAAGTGCATATGGATAATGCTAGAAACGCTTTGTAGAAAACCACTGTATAATCCAGTCTTAAAATAGTCTTATATAGACCTAATAAGATACTATCAATATAAGATCCAAAGATTTTGTGAGAGATCCTTTAGTTAAGCACGTTTCTACTTTCTGAAACCACAAGGTTGTCCTGGCCCTGGTATTAACTACTTTTCCAAAAGATCTTGGTTCATTTAATGGAGAAAAGTGCACAGAAACCAAAATTTGGTTCCCCCTTCTTTCTACACCTCTCCCAAACCACTCTCACAGAAAACTGGTCTCTTTAGTTTCTAGTCTATCCTTCCGGTTTTCTTTTGAAAATAAGCTCAGATATATGTGTGATTTCTTATACTAAGAATAGCATACTACAATCTTTGGTGCTTCCCCCGCTATACACACATTTGACAGAATGTCCTGGAAATCACTCCCTATTAGATCATTAGAAATCATCCTCTTTCTTTTTAAAAGCTGCCAGTATTCAATGTATGGATGTATCATTGTGGATTCAAGCACCCTTCTACTGATGGGCAGTTAGGTTGTCTCCAATATTTTGCAATTACCAACAATATTGCAAAAATCCTTGTGCACTACCCCAAGTCAAGTTGTTTTGAGAGGTAAACACACAATACATTGTACAGATGTTGTGTTGTAGAATTGTGCACCAGAAACCCGTATAATTTTGTTAACCTGTATCATCCCAATAAATATAATAAAAAGGAAGAAATAAAAAATAAAAAAGGCAGATAATTTTTAAAATCCTTTGTGGCTGTCAAATACATCTTAAATGGACAGCTGGGTCAATAAAAAACTGCATATGTTTATAATAATTATAACCCACATAAAAATCACTTTGGGACTTAAATAATTTTTAAGGGGCTTCTCAAACAAAAAAGGGTGAGCATTGATTAATACAGATCATAGTAATAATTGTCCAAAACACAAAAGTATGAACAGGATATAATTGAGTGGCAATGTGGTATCTTAGAAAGGGCATTCATAATTAAGACAAGGATAAACAAATGCAGTGTTTCGAGTCTGTGGGAACACTAGATTCCCTCCAACTGGGGGTATAATTTTCATTTCATATGTAAGGAATTTGTTTAATCTATTCAGAATACTTTTAATATGTTGAGCCAAGAACAAAGAGCAAAGTAATTCCTTTCCAAACTCACTTTCTGCCAAAAAAAACAATAACAACAGAACTTTAGCTTTATCTAAAGTATTCAAAAAGTAATATATTGGAAAGAAAGTTATTTCTTCAGAGCACTTTAAAGATAAAATATGGAATTTCAAATTAAAAAAACTACACAGGGTCCTTGCCTGTTAACTCGGTTTGAGCATCATCCTGAAATGACAAGGTTGCGGGTTTGATCCCCAGTCAGGGCACAAACGGGAAGCAACCAATGAATGCACGACTGAATGGAACAACAAATAAATACTTCCCTTCCTCCTTTCCCTCTCTCTCCCTTCCTCTCTCCATCTCTTTTAAAAAAAAATCAATCAATCAATAAAAAATTAAGCCCTGGCTAGACAGCTGGTTGGTTAGAGCATCGTCTGGAAGCACAGAGGTTGCTGGTTCGATTCCCAGTCAGGGCACATATAGGAGCAGCTCCATGTTACTGTCTCTCTCTCTCTCTCTCTCTCCTCCTGCCTCTTTCTTTGGACAAGTCCTGCTGGGGGTGAGGACAATGGAGACGCAAAGACCCAACTCAGGGGACCAGGTTCAGTGACGCAGATCCGCTTTATTCAGGAAATAAGCTAGCTTATATAACAGGTTTAGCCTATAGGGTGTTACAGCGTGTTCTTCAAAGCCAATGGCTGAAAAGATCAGGGAGCTACGTAGTTGGCGCTGAGTCACTTCCTTACAGTGGGCGAGCTCCCTTCCTGGGTGTGCCCAGAAGGGTTCTGGGAGCTGGAGTATTCTCAAGAGCATTGCATCAGCCACAGTTGCTACGAATGCGCTCTGCGCTCCACCCACACTTTCTCTCAAAAACAAAAAACAGGCCCTGGCCGGTTGGCTTAGCGGTAGAGCGTCGGCCTGGTGTGCAGGTGACCCGGGTTCGGTTCCCGGCCAGGGCACATAGGAGAAGCGCCCATTTGCTTCTCCACCCCCCCCCTCCTTCCTCTCTGTCTCTCTCTTCCCCTCCCGCAGCAGAGGCGCTGGGGATGGCTCCTTGGCCTCTGCCCCAGGCGCTAGAGTGGCTGTGGTCGGGGCAGAGCGACACCCCGGAGGGGCATAGCATCGCCCCCTGGTGGGCAGAGCATCGCCCCTGGTGGGCGTGCCGGGTGGATCCCGGTCGGGCGCATGCGGGAGTCTGTCTGACTGTCTCTCCCCGTTTCCAGCTTCAGAAAAATACAAAAACAAACAAACAAACAAAAAAACAAAAAACCCCACACAGTACAGCAAGGATACTAAAAGGACAACCACTAAGTGAAACTATCATGAATAAATCTCACACATGATGTTGAACAAAAGAAATCATAAAAGAATAAATACAATGACTTCACTATATAAAAGAAAAACATACTTTTTAAAATTATTTATTCATTTTAAAGAGAAGAGAGAGAGAGAAAGAGATATAGAGAGAAGTGGGGAGGAGCAGAAAACATCAACTCCCATATGTACCTTGACTGGGCAAGTCCAGGGTTTAGAACCAGCGACCTCAGCATTCCAGGTTGATGCTTTATCCACTGTGCCACTACAGGTCAGGCAAAAACTAACCTATACTTTTTACTTAATATATACACAGGTTGTAAATGAAAGCAAAGAACAATGAAGTCACAATAGGATTTCCTGTGAAGGAATGGAGAAAATAATGATTGAGAATTATACATGATGATTTCTGGTTTGTCAATGATATCCATGAGATTATCACATCATAAATATTATTTACATTGTGTGTTATGTATTTTTAATTTAATTTTTATATTTTAATTGAATTGATTGAGGTGACATTGATTAATAAAATTATAAAGGTTTCAGGTGTACAATTCTATAATACATCAACTATATATTGTATTGTGTATTCACCACCCCAAATTATGTAGTTTTTTAAATGTATTTTATTTTCGTAACAAAGAAAGTAAATAAAAAATGGTACTACTACTTTATGGCAAACTGTAACTTCTACCAGAGTGAAGCCAGGGATGAACTTAACACCATAACTGCCAATCAAAAGGTGAAAATGAACCTTCAAGTTTAAACCAAGTTTTATTTATCTTTATTTTTTACTGAATTTATTAGTGTGATACTGGCTTGCAAAACCATACAGATTTCAAGTGTACAAATCAATAAAACTTTATTTGCACACTGAATTATGTGCCAACCACCCCAAGCAAAGTCTCTTTTCATACCCATTTGCTCACATCCACTAGCCCAGCCCCCTCTCCTCTCCCCCCTGGCTATCACCTCACTGCTGTGTCTTGTTCTGTTTGGCTACTCCTTTCACTTTCTTACATCCAGCCCCCTCCTCCCCTCCCCTCTGACAGCTGTCAGTCTGTTCCATGTGTCCATGCCTCTGTTTCTATTTTGTGCCTCTGCTTATTTTGTTCATTAGATTCCACATACAAAAAAACACACTATGTGTTTGTTAACAAACACATAGCAGAATTAAGCTTTGGTGGCATCTGATTAAGACTGAATATTCATTACTCATCAAAGTTCAAAACATTAAGTATAAATTATTTCCTTTTAACATAAGAATGTATTTTAAAGCTAGAATCATTATGCTATAGTGGAAACATTAAAATACTAAAATAATTCCTTCATTTTGCTTCTCCTATTCATGAACACATCAATAGATAAACCCAAATATATATCCAGAAGTTTAAAATAGAAAAAACAGAACTTTTAAAAAATATAAATCTTCAATCAACCAGTTTTCTATTATTGCTATTCACTCATGACTATTAGTCATTTCTCCAAGAACTGCTAGCATCTTTCAGGGAGAATCATATTTAGAGGTCACAACCTGGATGCCAGGGATCCTCATTACCTCTGGGTTGTCATTTGCAATAAGGCAGTTAAGAAATAAGTAGTGGAGCTAGTTAGTAAAAGAACTGAGATCAGATCCAAAGTATCCTATCTGTAGTCCGGTGCTCCCTTCACTGTATCTGAATGAGTTATATCCATGTGTCTTGGGCACAGCCAACAGCTACATTTTTCATTCCTATAATCCTTAGTATCTATCACACACTGAATCACCTTGAAAATGTCATTCATCCTCTCTAAATTAGTTTTCTCTATATATAATATATAAATAAATATTCTGATTGCTTATCTCTTGGGTTATAGAAGGAGGAAGTAAGAGCCTGCACATGTAAGCACCTTTGTTGTTATCGTAACAACTGACAGAAGATTAAAAAGACACCTTACTGTCTACAAAGACATACTGGTAGTAGAAAACATTAAATGGGGGAGGCAGGAAACAAGACAAATGAAACAGGTAAGGGGCTAACATAAAGAAGGGCTTATCATAAAATAAGTATTTTCATTAAATTTATTTCCTAAATAAAAGAATAAGTAAAATTAAATATTGAAAAAAAGAAAAAAAACCCAATATTTTCTAGAATTAAAAAATAATGTAATCCTAGTTTAAGGAGGGAGGTTGAATTGAAACCCTAGAAACAGAGTAATTACTAGAGAATTTCATAAAATATAAGAGACAATTCTAACTTTTGAGTAATGAAATAATTGCCTATAATGTAGAGCAATTGTTAGCAATGAAAAAAAGCTGAGACCATCACCACATAAAATACCCTAATTTTAAATTAAAAAGTAAAAGTAGAAAAAAAGCCCAGAATATCTTAAAAATATTTATAGATAAATACTTGAATGTTCTCAAAATGGGGAAAACTAAATGAGAAATTCATGAAAAAAAAAGCCACCATATAAGAGATATTTGAATTACTTTAACAAACATGAAAATTAAAGACATGAAAAATACTCAGGTTCACTAATAATCAGAGAGATATAAATTAAAACTAACATTAAATATTTCCCACTCATCAGATCTGGCTCACACCAAAGAAAAAAAGAGAAAAAAGAGAAAATTGATAGTGTTGATTATTGCTGGAAAGGGTGAGAGAAATTGGTCTGCTGCTTTTTTTTTCAAAAGTCAGTGCATTTGAGGAAATTTATGCTGTTTCTATAAGGAGTATGTACTTTATAATTAATAAAAGTTATATAAAATAAAACAAAAACAAGCATTAAGTAAGATTTTCATGTCTGAAATGAATATGTTAAGAGCCTAAAAATGGCTTCTATTTACTAGGTAACTCCTCCAAATATCTCTAGTAAAGATTTCACAATTATGCAGTTATGACATAAACACTCTATCATATCCAACTAGAAGTTATAATGAGAGAAAAACAATCTGGCAGTGGCTTAACAGTCTTAGCATAAGTTTCAGAGGTTTCTAGCAAGTTTATGGTCTTCTTCTCTAAAACTTAAACCTTCATTCTGACAGCTAGAGATCCAGGAAGTCTCAGAATCATGATAGAGCCACTTAGAAAGCCTTGTGCAGTCAGGTTAAGTAATCTGACTTTTCTGCGTCTGTTTCCTCATCTGTAAAACATACACCACATCGTAGTCATCCTGGATCACTGTGAAGGTTAGAGATGGTGAATGCCCAGGGCCTAGCCTCAAGGATTGGGTGCATAACTGGCAGTTATTATTTGGTCACTACTATCATTATTGAACCTGGTTTAAATTAAATCTGTAAATAATTAGTTTCACACACCAATTATCCCTTCCTTGAAGTTAAAAAGTATAGTTTATATGTCTTTTGTGACTGTTAAGTTTTTCTAAAGTGAATTTTTAAAAAGGAAGGAATTAAAGAGGGAGGGAAAAATAGGAAAGGAAGGGGGAGAAGGGGGAAAAGGAAGAATGAAAACAAGAAAGAATGAAAAGAAGGAAGGTAAAACACAGATTCAAACCTAGACCAGCCATGCACTTTAATGAAGAAAAACGGCAACTGACTGCCCTACAGCTCAACAGTACCCATTCAATAAACTGTTATTGAACTTACCAAGTTGAAGCCAGGTGAACGTTTTCCTATGCTGAGGTGTCCTCACAAAGCTGTGGAATAAAACTTGCCTTTTCTATTTAAAGTCAATCCTTTATTGCTAAATAGTCGGTCTGAGAGGAAGGCAGTGAGCAGGGTTAGAAAGAGAAAAGGAGGAGGATAAGGATGAAAAGAAAAACAACATGCAATTCTGGATCAGGACCCTTCACCCGAGCCCTGCAGATGCCCGTGTTCTCACCTGTAGCTGCGCGGAGCTGTCATAGAGACTGTCCTCCCGCCGCCGAGCCTCCTCCAGCATCTGTGCGCTCTTCTTCTTTTCCACTTGTTCCTTGTGCTTCAGATTCGCTACCTTCTTATTCTGATCTTTCACTTGCCTGGTGATAAGGAGGGAGAAATATCAAGCTATTCACATATATATGAATAGAAAAAAAAAGTTTATTTACAGTTTCACAACACTGCCATTAAGGAAGAGCTGAAAACCAACAATTACTGCTGCAAAATGGTTCCAACACTTTCAAGTGCACTCCTATCACTAGTAGCAAATTGCGAACAACAATGTTTCAGCAGGTTCTTTATGAAGCACAATGAAATCCTATAAGAAATAAAAGGAAATGAGATAGTTTGAAATGACATGAAAAAGAAATCAAGTCAGTGATTTTGGTTGGAAATAGTCTCCTGACATCAATGCTGTAAAACAGCAGAATACCTGGTTAAGAAATGTTTTGTACTCTAACTCTTATTTTATTATTATTAAATCTTTCAAACTTTCAAAAGGCTCTATGCAATGTATATATAAATGAAAATGAAGCAGCCCTGGCCGGTTGGCTCAGTGGTAGAGTGTCCGCCTGGCGTGCAGGAGTCCTGGGTTTGATTCTTGGCCAGGGCACACAGGAGAAGCGCCCATCTGCTTCTCCACCCCTCCCCCTCTCCTTCCTCTCTGTCTCTCTCTTCCCCTCCCGCAGCCAAGGCTCCATTGGAGCAAGGATGGCCCGGGCGTTGAGGATGGCTCTATGGCCTCTGCTTCAGGTGCTAGAATGGCTCTGGTTGCAACAGAGCAACGCCCCAGATAGGCAGAGCATCGCCCCCTGGTGGGCATGCCAAGTGGATCCCGGAGGGGCGCATGCAGGAGTCTGTCTGACTGTCTCCCCGTTTCCAACTTCAGAAAAATACAATAAATAAATCAATAAATGAATGAATGAAAATGAAGCTATAAAGATCTGGGAACCCAGGTTAAGCAACAGCACATCATGTCTACCTCTGAAGCCCTGATCCTATATATCACTACCTCCACACTAAGACCCTAAAAATCTTGTGTTTAGAATCCCCTTGCTTTTGTTAGTTTTGTTACATATACAGATCCTTCATTTATTCTGCATGTTTTTGAAATTTATATAGTTTATTAATAAACTAAATATGTTTTGAGACTCATACTGATTAATTAGAGTAATGTAAGATTTTTTTAATCACTTTCATTTTCAATGCAGTATAAAATAGGTAATATACAGCATTGTATTAACACATGCTCAAGTTGGTAGAACTGGGTTGTTTCATTTTTTTTTTTTATTTCTTTTTGAGAGAGAGAGGAAGGGAGAGAGATGAGAAGCATCAATTCTTCGTTGCGGCACCTTAGTTGTTCATTGATTGCTTTCTCATATCTGCCTTGACTGGGGGCTCCAGACGAACCAGAGACCCCTTGCTCAAGCCAGTGACCTTGAGCTCAAGCCAGCGACCTTGGGAACATGTTGATCATACAGTGTTGAAGTTGGTGACCCTGTGTTCAAGCTGGTGAACCTGTGCTCAAGCCAGTGACCTAGGAGTCTTGAACCTGGGACCTCAGTGATCCAGGTCAATGTTCTATCCAGTGCGTCTCCACCAGTCAGGAGGTTGTTTCACTTCTTACTGTTACAAGCAATGCTACTAGGTATATTCTGATATTACCTGTACAAGAGCTTCTCCAATGTCTAGGCCTACAAACTGAATGCTAAGCCGTGTAGTAGGTATACCTTCAAATTTACTAATTATTTTCCAAGAAGTTGTATTAATTTATACTTAGTCTGTAGTACAAAACAGTGCCTGTTATACTTCTATAGATCCACTAACAGTACTATCAGATTTCCTAAATTTTATCAATCTGGTAGATATGTCATCTGATTTTAAAATGCATGTTCCTAGCTACTGAGGCTAAACCTCTTTTAAGACAGTATTTGACCATTCCAATTTCCACTTCAGAAATCACTATTTACGTGTTTTGCCCATTTTTCAATTAGGATTCTTTTTCTTTTTTTTTAAATAAATAAATTTTTATTAATGGTAATGGGATGACATTAATAAATCAGGGTACATATATTCAAAGAAAACATGTCTAGGTTATTTTGTCATTAAATTATGTTGCATACCCCTCGCCCAAAGTCAGATTGTCCTTCGCCACCCTCTATCTAGTTCTCTGTGCCCCTCCCCCTCCCCCTAACTCTCCCCCTGTCCTCCCTCCCCCCACCCCTGGTAACCACCACACTCTTGTCCATGTCTCTTAGTCTCATTTTTATGTTCCACCAATGTATGGAATCATGTAGTTCTTGTTTTTTTCTGATTTACTTATTTCACTCCTTATAATGTTATCAAGATCCCACCATTTTGCTGTAAATGATCTGATGTCATCATTTCTTATGGCTGAGTAGTATTCCATAGTGTATATGTGCCACATCTTCTTTATCCAGTCTTCTATTGAAGGGCTTTTTGGTTGTTTCCATGTCTTGGCCACTGTGAACAGTGCTGCAATGAACATGGGGCTACATGTGTCTTCCTGTATCAATGTTTCTGAGGTTTTGGAGTATATACCCAGTAGAGGGATTGCTGGGTCATAAGGTAGTTCTATTTGCAGTTTTTTGAGGAACCACCATACTTTCCTCCATAATGGTTGTACTACTTTACAGTCCCACCAACAGTGAATGAGGGTTCCTTTTTCTCCACAGCCTCTCCAACATTTGCTATTACCCGTCTTGTTGATCATAGCTAATCTAACAGGGGTGAGGTGGTATCTCATTGTAGTTTTGATTTGCATTTCCCTAATGACTAATGAAGCTGAGCATCTTTTCATATATCTGTTGGCCATTTGTATCTCTTCCTGGGAGAAGTGTCTATTCATGTCCTCTTCCCATTTTTTTATTGGATTGTTTGTTTGTTTGTTGTTGTTTTATGAGTTCTTTGTAAATTTTGGAAATTAGGCCCTTATCTGAGCTGTTGTTTGAAAATATCATTTCCCATTTAGTTGGCTGTCTGTTTATTTTTATATCAGTTTCTCTTGCTGAGCAAAAACTTTTTGTTCTGATGTAGTCCCATTCATTTATCTTTGCCTTCACTTCTCTTGCCATTGGAGTCAAGTTCATAAAATGTTCTTTAAAACCCAGGTCCATGAGTTTAGTACCTATGTCTTCTTCTATGTACTTTATTGTTTCAGGTCTTATATTTAGGTCTTTGATCCATTTTGAATTAATTTTAGTACACGGGGACAGGCTGTAGTCGAGTTTCATTCTTTTGCATGTGGCTTTCCAGTTTTCCCAACACCATTTTTTGAAGAGGCTTTCTTTTCTCCATTGTGTGTTGTTGGCCCCTTTATCAAAGATTATTTGACCATATACATGTGGTTTTATTTCTGGGCTTTCTATTCTGTTCCATTGGTCTGAGTGTCTATTTTTCTGCCAATACCATGCTGTTTTGATTATTGTGGCCCTATAATATAGTTTAAAGTCAGGTATTGCAATGCCCCCAGCTTCATTCTTTTTCCTTAGGATTGTTTTGGCTATTCAGGGTTTTTTATAGTTCCATATAAATCTGATGATTTTTTGTTCCATTTCTTTAAAAAATCTCATAGGGATTTTGATGGGAATTGCATTAAATTTGTATATTGCTTTGGGTAATATGGCCATTTTGATTAAATTTATTCTTCCTATCCAAGAACAAGGAATATTTTTCCATCTCGTATCTTTTTCGATTTCCCTTAACAATGCTTTGTAATTTTCATTATATAGGTCCTTTACATTCTTTGTTATGTTTATTCCTAGGTATTTTATTTTTTTTGTTGCAATCGTGAAGGGGATTATTTTTTTGAGTTCGTTTTCTAATATTTCATTGTTGGCATAGAGAAAGGCTATGGACTTCTGTATGTTAATTTTGTATCCTGCGACCTTACTGTATTGGTTTATTGTTTCTAATAATCTTTTTGTGGAGTCCTTCGGGTTTTCGATGTATAGGATCATATCATCAGCAAAAAGTGATACCTTTACTTCTTCTTTTCCGATATGGATGCCTTTTATTTCTTTGTCTTGTCTGATTGCTCTGGCCAGAACTTCTAGCACCACGTTAAATAAGAGTGGAGAGAGTGGACAACCCTGTCTTGTTCCTGATTTAAGGTAGAAAGTCCTCAGTTTTATGCCGTTTAAAATGATGTTGGCTGATGGTTTATCATATATGGCTTTTATCATGTTGAGATATTTTCCTTCTATACCCATTTTGTTGAGAGTCTTAAACATAAAATTGTGTTGTATTTTATCAAAAGCCTTTTCTGCATCTATTGATAAGATCATGTGGTTTTTGTTCTTTGTTTTGTTGATATGGTGTATTACGTTAACTGTTTTGCGTATGTCGAACCATCCTTGAGATTCTGGGATGAATCCCACTTGATCATGATGTATTATTTTTTTAATATGTTGTTGTATTCGGTTTGCCAGTATTTTGTTTAGAATTTTAGCATCTGTATTCATTAGAGATATTGGTCTGTAGTTTTCTTTCTTTGTGCCATCCTTGCCAGGTTTTGATATGAGGGTTATGTTGGCCTCATAAAATGTGTTTGGAAGTATTGCTTCTTCTTCAATTTTTTGGAAGACTTTGAGTAGAATAGGAACCAAGTCTTCTTTGAATGTTTGATAGAATTCACTATTATAACCGTCTGGGCCTGGACTTTTATTTTTGGGGAGGTTTTTAATAGTTTTTTCTATTTCCTCCCTGCTGATTGGTCTGTTTAGGCTTTCTGCTTCTTCATGACTCAGTCTAGGAAGGTTGTATTGTTCTAGGAATTTATCCATTTCTTCTAGATTGTTGTATTTGGTGGCATATAATTTTTCATAGTATTCTACAATAATTCTTTGTATATCTATGATGTCTGTGGTGATCTCTCCTTTTTCATTTTGGATTTTATTTATTTGAGTCCTGTGCCTTTTTTCCTTGGTGAGTCTTGCCAAGGGTTTGTCAATTTTGTTGATCTTTTCAAAGAACCAGCTCCTTGTTTTATTGATTTTTTCTATAGTTTTTCTGTTCTCTATTTCATTTATTTCTGCTCTGATTTTTATTATCTCCTTTCTTCGGCTGGTTTTGGGTTGTCTTTGTTCTTCTTTTTCTAGTTCCTTAAGGTGTGAAGTTAAGTGGTTTACTTCGGCTCTCTCTTGATTGTTTATATAGGCCTGAAGTGATATGAACTTTCCTCTTATTACTGCTTTTGCTGCATCCCAGAGATTCTGATATGTCGTATTTTCATTTTCATTTGTCTGTATATATCTTTTGATCTCTGCGCTTATTTCTTCTTTGACCCATTCATTTTTTAGAAGTATGTTGTTTAGTTTCCACATTTTTGTGGGTTTTTCCCCCTCTTTTTTGCAGTTGAATTCTAGTTTCAAGGCTTTATGAT
Source organism: Saccopteryx leptura (assembly GCF_036850995.1). Lineage (NCBI taxonomy): Eukaryota > Metazoa > Chordata > Mammalia > Chiroptera > Emballonuridae > Saccopteryx > Saccopteryx leptura. The sequence continues at coordinate 180,510,164 of NC_089504.1, forward strand.
CAGAGAATATGCTTGGTACAATTTCAATTTTTCTAAATTTGCTGATATTGTCTTTGTGGCCCAACATATGGTCAATTCTTGAGAATGTTCCATGTACACTAGAGAAAAATGTATACTCTGTTGCTTTGGGATGAAGTGTCCTGTAGATGTCTATCATATCCAGGTGTTCGAGTATTTCGTTTACGGCCACTATCTCTTTATTGATTCTTTGTTTGGATGACCGATCTAGAGCCGTCAGCGGAGTATTGAGGTCTCCAAGTATGATTGTATTTTTGTTAGTTTTTGTTTTAAGGTCAATAAGTAGCTGTCTTATATATTTTGGTGCTCCTTGGTTTGGTGCATATATATTAAGGATTGTTATGTCTAGTTGATTCAGTGTCCCCTTAATCATTATGAAGTGACCATTTTTGTCTCTGAGTACTTTTTCTGTCTTGTAGTCAGCATTATCAGATATGAGTATTGCTACACCTGCTTTTTTTTGGGTGTTGTTTGCTTGGAGTATTGTTTTCCAGCCTTTCACTTTGAATTTGTTTTTATCCTTGTTGCTTAGATGTGTTTCTTGTAGGCAGCATATAGTTGGATTTTCTTTTTTAATCCATTCTGCTACTCTGTGTCTTTTTATTGGTAAGTTTAATCCATTTACATTTAGTGTAATTATTGACACTTGTGGGTTCCCTACTGCCATTTTATAAATTGCTTTCTGTTAGTTTTGTATCTAGTTTGATTCTTCTCTTTTGTTTTTCTATCATTTGTTTCTGTTTGTTTGTGTTCCATACTTCTTTCCTCTGTTGCTACCTTTTTTAAGTCATGTGTTGTTGTGGTGGTTTTTTCTAGGGTGGTTACCATTAAGTAATGAAAAGGGTACCTACCATATTCATTGTAGTACCCTATCTTATAAGTATTTCTGCACTTCATCGTCCTTTGCTACTGTTAATCTCCATTCTCTCCCCCCTTTTTTTTCCTTTGTTGTCACAGTTTAAGTTTGGTTTTATTGTGTTCTTGGTGGAGCTGTTACTTGTGGTGTTGTTTTCTTTTGTTCTTTGAATCTGGTTGGAAAACCCCCTTTAGTATTTCCTGGAGTGGGGGCTTTCTGGTGATAAATTCTCTCATCTTTTCTGTATTTGTGAATGTTTTTATATCTCTTTCATACTTGAAGGATAGCTTTGATGGGTATAGTATTCTTGGCTGAAAGTTCCTCTCTTTCAGGGCTTTAAATATTGGGGTCCACTCTCTTCTAGCTTGTAGAGTTTCTGCTGAGAAATCTGATGATAATCGAATAGGCCTTCCTTTATATGTTGTACTCTTCTTTTCCCTGGCTGCCTTGAGAATTTTTTCTTTGTCATTGGTTTGTGTCATCTTTATTATGATGTGCCTTGGAGTGGGTTTGTTGGGGTTAAGAAAACTCGGTGTTCTGTTTGCTTCTTGAATTTGAGGCTTTAGTTCTTTCCACAGGCTTGGGAAGTTCTCGTCTATTATTTGTTTGAGTATATTCTCCATTCCATTTTCTTTCTCTTCTCCCTCTGATATACCTATTATTCTTATGTTATTCTTTCTGATGGAGTCAGATAATTCCTGTAGGGCTTTCTCGTTTTTTATTATTTTTGAGTCTCTTTCTTCTTCTCTCTGTTGTGCCTCAAGTTGTTTGTCTTCTATTTCACTAATCCTATCTTCAATCTGGGTTGTTCTGCTAGCTAAGCTTGTTACCTCGTTTTTCAGCTCGTGAATTGAGTTTTTCATTTCTGTTTGATTTGTTTTTATAGTTTCAATTTCCTTGGTAATATATTCTTTGTGTTCATTGAGTTGTTTTCTGATCTCCCTATATTGCCTTTCTGTGTTTTCTTGTATATCTCTGAGTATTTTTAAGATTTCTATTTTAAATTCTCTGTCATTTAGCTCCAAGGCTTCCAATATGTTAAGTCTTTTCTCCATAGATTTTTCCACATCTATTTGTGTTACCTCTCTTTCTTTTGTATCCATAATATTCGATTTCCTCTTTCTTATTGGCATCTGAGGGTGGTCTTGTTGATAGCACTAATTAGAATTAATAAAGAGTAAAAAGTAAAAAAAAAAAAAAAAAAAAAAAAAAAAAAAAAAAAAGGGTAAAACACCCCACAAAAAAAAAGCAGTAATAATTTATTATTTCCCCCTTTTTTTTCTTTCTTCTCTTTACCTCCTCTCCCCTCCTCAGGGAAATATCGTGCCTATAATGGAGGGCCTGGTTTGCGGTGAAGAGTTCAAGGGGCAAAAAAAAAGGGGAGTAAGGACCTACTAAATGCAAAAAAAAAAAAAAGGAAGAAAATCTTAGACAAGCATAAGATGATCTGCCTGCGGGTGATGGTCAACTAAGAGATATAATGAGAGGGATAAGAGGGAACCAGAAAAAAGGACAAAAAAAGGAATGATAACGAAGAAAAAAATAAAAATAATAAGTAAAAATATGTTGTATTAAGTGGAGCGAAGACCAAATACAATGGAGACCTTGGGTTGGGAGGACCCAAAATGCCACAAAAATAAACAAACAAGAAAAAAACAAAAACAAAAGCGAAAAAGAAAAATAACGCCAAAAAAAGCCTTGAGTCCCAAATTAACTAATTTGTTCGTGATTGATGATTAAATGGGAGGAAAGTAAAACGAGAAAAGAAAAGACGAATAGAAAGGAAAAAATAAGAAAAAGAGAAAAACGAAGGAAGAAATAAAAAAGGAAAGAGAAAAAAACAAAATAAAGCAAAAAAAAAACAAACAAAAAAAACAAAAGAGGAGAGAGTGAGAGTTAAGTGTCCTGGAGTATAACCCCAAAGGAGGGTGAGGATGAAGAAGAGAAATAAAATGTAACACTTATGGTTAGTGTAGTTCAAGAAAAGGGAAGCATAAGATGGGCAGAGAATAGAAGGACCGAGGTGGAGGAAATAAAGGCAATAAGATAGAAGAAACAAACAACACAACAACAACAACAAAAAAATTAGTGGAACAAGTTGTAAAGTCTGTGGATTTTTCTTGATTTTGAGATGTTTTCTTCCTTTTTCTTTTCTCTCCCTCTTCCTGGTCGGTGACTCTGTACCCCAGGCTCTGCCCCTGTGTCACACTTAGGTAGGGATTTGCAGTTGATGGGATTCTATGGCAATGTCATATAATTGGCTTTAGTCTTGCTGGTAGTCAAGGCTTGTTGGCGTTTGCAGGGTCCAACGATGAGAGAGTTTGCTTTCCTGGATTCTCTCTCCTAGTCCCCCCTTCCTGAATTAGCAGCCTGGTGATCCAGCTATAAGGCTGCCACTGCTTCTGCCTGGGGAGTAAGAGGCTCAAAGAGCTGGGAAATCCCCACTCTATCCCCACTCAGTGCAAGGCTTTGGGAAGGGCTCTGGCAGTCAGGGCCTCCAGTGTAATCAGGCGGGGGTGGGAGTCAGTTGTTGTCAAGGTGGCTGTTCAGCGCCTAGCATTCAGCTGGACCTCTCAACCCAGGCTTTCCACACTTTGTAGCCTGTTTTGGCTGGGAAGAAGAGGCACTGGTCTCTGCTTGCGACTAGTGTAGTATAGATCTTATTATCTGCCAAGTCCTTCTTGTTAGCGTTTATCCCTGAATATGGAGGCTCTATCAATCAGAAGTTGCCCCCGCCCCTTTAGCGAGAGGCACTAAAAAATATCACGCCTCTTGTCTTGGGTCGGTGAACTGAGAGAGATCTTATCAATTAGAACCGAGGGTGCGCAGATTTCACGGGTTAAGTTAATTTCAGTAATTGGGTCGCAGCTGTGCTCCCGAAGGTATTTCAGGCTGCCTGCGCGCGCCCCTCCCCCAACGCTTGATTGTTAGCTTGAATGGCTGGGTGAGGTGCCCCGCCCACGGAGAGAATCTCCCAAGTAGGGAATACCGCCCTGGGGCCTCTCCCGCTCCCCGTGCGCGGGCCGCTGGGAACGTTAGCGGTGCTCGGTCTGCAACCGGACCGGGCGCCGCTTGCGGCGGCTGCTCGCGGCGGCGGTGCTCGCTCTGCAACCGACCCGGGCGCTGCTCGCGGCGGCTGCTCGCGGCGGCGGTGCTCGCTCTGCAACCGACCCGGGCGCTGCTCGCGGCGGCTCGCGGCGGCGGCTCGCGGCGGCGGCTAGCGGCGGCGGCTCGCGGCTCCCGAGTGCGGGCTGACTCACCACAGGCGCACTTCCTCGCGGCTTGAATGAACGTCCCTGAGGTAGCTTCCTCCACACCCTCGTCTCTCAGATTCGAGTGATAACAGTCCTTTCGCTTTCAGTTCGTGTGGAACTCCGGAATGCTCCGAAGATAAATTTTCCTGTTTCTAGTTTATAAATTTGTTGTGATTTTGGGGAGATCTGTCGGACGCGCTGCCTACGGCGCCATTTCCGTGACGTCACTCCAGGATTCTTTTTCTTAATGACTTGTAAGTATTCCTTATATATTTTGGTCAAAATATATAAGGAATTATAATCCTTTATGTTATATGTTACACAAATATTTTCTTCCAAACTAAGATTTATTTCTTTCATTGCTTTATGGCATGTTTTCACTTATAAATTTAATTTTTTTTTTAATTTTTAAATTTTATTTAGAAAATTAACTTTAAAAGGGTGATACTGATCAGTAAGAGTACACAGATGTCAGGTAAACATTTCTATAGCTTTTCAACTGTTGATTATGTTGTATACCCATCACCCAAAGTCAGATCATTTCCTGTCACCTTATATTTGTCCCTCTTTATACCCTTTCACTCACCCCTTCTCCCATCCCCCTCTCCCACATCCCCTTCCCTCTGGTAACCACTTCATTTTTATCTATGCCCATGTGTCTCAGTTTATTATTCCACCTATGTGTGAAATCATACAGTTCTTAGCTTTTCTCTGATTTACTTACTTCACTCAGTATACTGTTCTCAAGCTCCCTCCATGTTGTCGTAAATGTCACTATGTCATTATTTCTTATGACTGAGTAGCATTCCATTATATATATGTACCACATCTTCTTTATCCATTCCTCTATCAAGGGACACTCTGGTTGTTTCCATGTCTTGGCCCACTGTGAATAATGCTATGATGAACATGGAGGTGCATGTGTCTTGATGTACCAATGTATTTGAGTTTCTGGGGTAGATACCCAGTAGAGGGATTGCTGGGTCATATGGTAGTTCTAGTCTTAGTTTTTTGAGGAACTTCCATAATGGTTGCACTAATTTACATTTCCACCAGCAGTGAATGAGGGTTCCGTTCCTTTTTTCTCCACAGCCTCTCCAACACTTGTTATTACCTATTTTGTTGATAATAGCCAGTCTAACAGGTGTGAGGTAGTTATTGCATTGTAGTTTTTGATTTGCATTTCTCAAATAGCTAGCGAAGATGAGCATCTTTTCATATATGTTGGCTTTCTGTATGTTCTCTTAGGAAAAGTGTCTATTCAGGTCCTCTCCCCATTTTTTAATTGAATTTTTTGCTTGTTTGCTGATTTGTGAGTTCTTTATATATTTTGGATATTAACCCCTTATCGGAGCTGTTGTTTGCAAATATCATCTCCTATTTAGTTGGCTGTCTACTTGTTTTCTTGTCAGTTTCTTTTGCTGTGCGAAGCATTTTAGTTTGATATAGTGGCATTCGTTTATTTTTGCCTTTACTTTCCTTCCCTTTGGGGTCAAATTCATAAATTGTTTTCTATGACCAAGGTTCATGAGCTTAGTACCTAGGTTTTCTTCTATATAACTTAAGAATTCCAGGTCTTATATTTAGGTCTTTGATTCATTTTTAATTAATTTTTGTGCAGGGGAACAAACTGTAGTCAAGTTTCATTCTTTTGCATGTGGCTTTCCAATTTTCCCAGCACTATTTATTAAAAAGGCTTTCTTTTCTCCACTATGTGTTTTTGGCTCCTTTGTCAAAGATGATTTGTTCATATATATGTGGTTTTATTTCTGGCTCTCGATTTTGTCCCATTGGTCTGTGTTTCTGTTTTTCTGCCAATACCACGCTGTTTTCGGTATATAGGTTTTATACCTGGCAAACTTGGTAAATGCTCCTGCTAATTCAAATAATTTTTCTGTGGATTATTTGGGTTTTCTATAGACAGTGATATAATACATAATGATAATTTTTAAATCTTCTCACTTTCTCTTTTTTGTTTGTTTTATTAAACTTGCTAGAAGTTCCAGAACCATGATAAAAACAAGTAGTAAGAGTATCTTTGTCTTTTTCTTGATTTTTTAAAAATAAATTTCTTTACTTTCTTCCAGCTCAATGATACCTTTTTAAAATTAATGAAAAAAATCTGGCATTTTAATTGTTGTGTGTAATAAAGGTTTTTCAGAGAACACAGTTGATAATATTGTGAAAAACAATTTAACTCTGAAATCTTCTGTATAAGGTTATAAAACACATTTTCTTTTGGGTATTTTGGATATGATTCTGTCTATGCTTGAACAAATTTTTTTAATAATTTCTTTTTGTGTGTGTGTGACAGAGACAGAGACAGAGAGAGGGACAGATAGGGACAGACAGACAGTAAGGGAGACAGATGAGATGCATCAATTCATTGTTGTGGCACCTTAGTTGTTCACTGATTGCTTTCTCATATGTGCTTTGACTGGGGCTACAGCAGACCAAGTGACCCCTTGCTCAAGCCAGCGACCTTGGGTTCAAGCTGGTGAGGTGTGCTCAAAGTAGGTAAGCCTACATTCTAGGCCGATGGCCTCAGGGTTTCGAACCTGGGTCCTCCATGTTCCAGTCTGATCCTCTGTCCACTGCACCACTGCCTGGTCAGGCTTTTTATAATTTCTAAATAGTTCAAATTTGAATTTTAATTATGAAAAATTATTCAAACTTAAATAGTAAATTAATTACACAGTAAGATAAAAAGTCATTCTCTGATGGAAGATATACTAATACACTATTTAAAAGTCGTATTTCATATCTTTACTTTCTGCCATCTTGAATGTCTACAAAAAGACTCAGCCACAGAAAATATAATAAAACCAGTTTCCAGTGGAAGAAATAAAAATGGAACTAATGTCTATATTAGAATCTCCTCACTGCAGTTTTCTGTGCTAAGTATTTCTAATTTTATTAATCTGATCTCAATCATATCAACTAACAGAAAAAAGAGATTGAGATCTTTGCATTAGAAAACACACCAAAAAAAGGACAAAATTTTGTTTCCATGAATCAAACTGCTCTTTTTAAAAATTAAATTGCTCATAACATTGGTAGTTTATTATATGCAAAGATTTTGCTCTTTGTTTCAAGGGAGAAAAAATGTTAATGGTGTACAAATTCTTTTCATCTTGCATCTGTAAATTATTCCAGCTAGTGCTGGCAACACTGGCACCTGCAATGGAGCCTGGTCACGTGGAGCACCAGGACACATGGTAAGAAACCGAATTAAAACCACTTTACTAATTTTTGGTAAAAGGCAGATGTTATAGGATACACTTTTGATCCAATCAAGGTCAATTTTATTTTTCAGCCATTTTTATCATAATTATACCTGAGAATAAGGGACTTTTTTGGTTATAACTTTACCCCTAAGTCATAGAAGTAGGTCAGAGTATTTTTAGTTGTGTTTCAGGGAAAAAAAAATATTCATTGCTTCTATCCTATTCCAACCACCACCCCACTTGTGTGTGTTTTAAAAATTTTTTATATTGTGACCTGAACAATATTGGGCATATAATTTTAATGCTTACATGCTGGCCAATTGGCTCAGTGGACAGAACGTCGACCCAGCGTGCAGACATCCCAGGTTCAAGCCCCAGTTAGAGCAACATGACAAACACCATCTGCTTCTCTCCTCCTCTTTCTCTTCTCCTCCTGCAGCCAGTGGCTCCACTGGTCCAAGCATCGGTCCCAGGTGCTAAGGACAGCTCAGCTGATTCGAGCATCAGCCCCAGACGGGGGTTGTCAGGTGGATAGTGGTTGAATGGTATGCAGGAGTCTATCTCCCATCCCCTCACTTAAAAAAAAATTAATGCTTACCTCCATCAATTCTAGAAAGGCATAATAAAATGCTAAGCAAAGAAATAGAGAATAGCCCTGGCTGGTTGGCTCAGCGGTAGAGCGTTGGCCTGGCGTGCAGAAGTCCCGGGTTTGATTCCCAGCCAGGGCACACAGGAGAAGCGCCCATTTGCTTCTCCACCCCTCCCCCTCTCCTTCCTCTCTGTCTCTCTCTTCCCCTCCCACAGCCGGGGCTCCATTGGAGCAAAGATGGCCCGGGCGCTGGGGATGGCTCCTTGGCCTCTGCCCCAGGCGCTAGAGTGGCTCTGGTCGCAACAGAGCGACGCCCCGGAGGGGCAGAGCATCGCCCCCTGGTGGGCAGAGCGTCGCCCCCCTGGTGGGCGTGTGGGGTGGATCCTGGTCGGGCGCATGCGGGAGTCTGTCTGACTGTCTCTTCCGGTTTCTAGCTTCAGAAAAATACAAAAAAAAACCCCAAACAAACAAAAAAAGAAATAGAGAATATAAGCTAAATACAGAGCATGGTCCTAAGCATATACAGAGTAAAGCAAAAGTAGGTTTACAGCTGTTCATAGCTGAATACAATAATAAAAATACAGGAATAAAGTCTGTTTTGTGTACTCACAACTGTAAACCTACTTTTGCTCACCTTGCATGTGTGAGTGTGCACATGCATAACCAAGAAAATTAAAAAGCAATATTTTAGATTTTTTTTTCTCTTTATGGTTTTTTGTTTCTGAATGTTCTATAATAGATATAAAGTGTTTTAAAAATATTTTAAATTTTTATTTTTTAAAAATTAGGTATGATTGTATCTCAAGAAAGGTCTCTATCTATATCACATTAGATAGAAAGCAGTCCAGTAAGGCACATCTAAGTTTCCGTTAGTTATTGATTTTTGGTCTTTAATTTTCCATTTCCTATTCATATTTTCAATTTCCTTTCTTTAACTCAGTGTTATAGTTATTACGTCTACATTTTTACTCCACACAACTAAATGTGAAAATAAAATGATTTTATCTAAGTGAGGCAACCAAGAAAAGTATAGAAAATCGTGAGAGGATTAAAATACTCTCCTACAGCTTTCCCCTCCACCTTCTTGCATTGTGTGTATACACATGTGAGCATGAATGCATGTAAGGTCCTGAATTCACAAATTAACTGGAATAGGTACACACACAACTTTCTTATGTCACTAATAGCTTTTCAAACTGTTTCTCAGGGAAAGGACACAAGGCAAAAAACATGTTAAAAACGGGGGAACATTTCTGGAATATAACTCAGGAATAAATATACTGTGATATTAGAACCTGTAAAACATGGAACTTCTTTCTCTTCACTTATAAATAGATCAATACATAATTTGATTTAAATCTGAGTTTACAGGAAAAGGCATGTTAGTAAATCCATACCTTAAAGTGCTACCAGAAAGAAAAAGATTTAATGGCTTAGTATAGATTTTTTAACTCTCTGACTGCTATTATACCTGACTTAATTTGAATTAAATGCACAGTGAACTTATATCTTTTATCATTCTTCAAGCAGGAAAATGGAAGAATTTAGAAAGATTTATAAATGAATTAATCCTTTAAAATCAGAGTCTCAGTTTATCAGTTCCCAACTATATAGTATAATAAACAATGAAACGATGAATAACAGATTCAATTCTTTCCACATAGATGTGAATAAATTTATATGTAAGAAGAGAGAAAAGCAAAGATGGAAAAGGAAACAGTTTAATTTCTATTGATATCTGCCAAAATGAGTTTTGTAAAATGTGGTCCACCATCTTGCTATTCAAAGTGTGACCCATGAATTTACCTCATCGGCATCACCTGGAAGTTTGTTAAAAAATTCTCAGGCTCACACCAGATCAACAGAATCATAATCTGCATTTTAACAAGATCTCCAGGTGATATAAATGCGCATTAAAGTTTAAGAAGCACAGGTCTACTACTTGGGCCATGCTCCCTCTGCTCCTATTTACTTTGTTATTGTTCCCTCGACCTTTGTTTCTCTGAGTTTTCTTTTTTCCTTTTGATTTTAGAGAGAGATAAACATTAATTTGTTGTTTCACTTATTTATGGATTCATTAGTTGATTGTTGTATGTCCCTTGACCGGGGACTGAACCTGCAACTGTAGTGTACAGGAATGACACTCTAACCAACTGAATACCTGCCTTTATTTCTTAAAATCCAAACTCAAATTTAGGTAAATGTGAAGTCATTTGACAATCCACCCCCAAGCTCCCACATTAAGTCAATGTATCTTATGTCATGTTAATCTGTTCCCCATTTTAGAGTGATCCACATTCATGTCTTCTTACACTTATAAAAGTGCTTTCCTGGAGTTTAAGGTCCAGTTTGGTACATTTCCATAGTTCACAATTCCTAGCACAGTTCCTCATGTTGTATAGATGCTCATTAAGTATTTGTTGAAAAAATGCATTAGAAGGAAACTAAGTATATCCCTTGTACTGACAAATCTACCCAAAATATGTCTCTGAAGAAAAACACAGTTTCATGTCTTCTTATCTCTCAAACACCTAACAAAATTAATTGGGAAAGGAATTAATCTTCTTTTATATCTTCAAAACTTATTCCCACTCTATCTAAAAATTATCAATATTTTTGTGAGAGACTACACTTCCACTGGCTGTTTTGCTCTGTCAGAAAGAGATATGTAACACTAGTAATACGTTACCTTGCTATAAAAATCTCCCACACTAATTTAAGAAAAATAGGATTCAACTATAATCCAGTGTAAAGAAATGGACAGTAAAAATCAAATTTGACTAGAGTATTTTAATTGGCAAACAGAAGTTTAAACTAGACAGTTAAAATTACATTAAGAAGCAAAATGAGCCAGACCAGGCAGTGGCGCAGTGGACAGAGCGTCGGACTGGGATGCCAAAGGACCCAGGTTCGAGACCCCGAGGTTGCCAGCTTGAGTGCCGGCTCATCTGGTTTGAGCAAAAGCTTACCAGCTTGGACCCAAGGTCGCTGGTTCGAGCAAGGGGTTACTCAGTCTGCTGAAGGCTCGTGGTCAAGGCACATATGAGAAGGCAATCAATGAACTAAGGTGTCACAATGCGCAACAAAAAACTAATGATTGATGCTTCTCATCTCTCCGTTCCTGTCTGTCCCTGTCTATCCCTCTCTCTGTCTCAGTAAAAAAAAAAAAAAAAAAAAGCAAAATGATACTGCTAAAGTATTATATATAAACATCTACATTATACTAAAATGTTACATATAGAGAGAATATATACATTGTGCACAGTCTCTCCTTCTTCTACTAGCCCAAGGGTAACTCCATTCACATTTAGTTTAAGATATAAAAAAATTCAGTACTACCTAAATACCTAACTTAGCTTAAAAATAAGAATTTCATATTTAACCTGCCAAAAAGTATTCAAGAAACTAAAAATAATAGTTTTACATATTTTGTCTAATTAAAATGTTTTTGGATTATTTCAAAGCTGCTTTAAAGAAAGATTTTATTTTTATGAAACTGTATCCCTACCCTAACAATCTAAAGAAAATAATCCATAATAAAAAAGAAAACGGAGATATCAATGTAGAATGTAAAATCATTAACAATGTAGGGTTTTATAAAAACACCTTTAACTTCTCTGAAAAATATTTTAAATGATCAATTCAACATATATTAATTAGCAAGGGAATATCATATAAATTAGTCCCATCTCATATTTAATTTCATTTACTGCCATGTTTGCTCTCAGAACCACACTGATTTCCAGGCCAAGAACCTTATTTTGTATCTCTCCACAGATGTTAAGCCATATTCAAGTAGCCCACTGTTTTGAAGTTCATGACATTTTCCTCTTCCTTTGATCCATTCTCACCTCCTCATCACTTTGTTATGCTGTTTCTATATACACAAAAGTGATACCGTAACGGGTGTCAATGTAAAAGCACTTTTGCTCTATATTCTGAAATTTTAACTTGCCTCTTTTACTTGTGTCATAAGACACCTCAAATGCCTTTAACAGAGGCAAGGGTGGCCTGTTACCCTGAAACCAGTGGAAAATGATTTTTATAAAAAGTTCAAATATGAGCTGTTGTCGAGAAATCAACAGAGAATAATGTTATCTGTTTAGGAATTTTTTTTTATAAAGGAGGAAAAATTAGTTCTGAAAATGTTAATTCATAGCTAGTGCAGTAAGCCTTGCCAGCCAGGGCCAGCTCCCAGGGGGGAGTTGTTAGAATGCAACCGCCTAAGCCCCTCCCAAACCAACCAAATCACAGCTGCATTTGAACTAGCTCCATTCACTAGATGACAGGAGAGAGAGTTTGGGAAACACTGTTCTTCAGCACAGACGATGTATCACAGAATTGGACACTTGAAGTCTATATGATCACCAATGTCACCCCAATAAACTTAATTTTAAAATGTTTTTTAAATGGGGGAAAAAATAAAGTAACTGACCAAATAAATCACATTACCTAATACCTAAAAAAAGAGTTGTGCTGTGGAGCTTTACTCTGAGCAAAGCTGAATGGGGCAGGGGGAGTAGGTTTACAGTTGTGAGTACGTGAAACACATAGTTTGTCCATGTATTATTAATTATTGTGTTATTGTTATATGAACAACTGAAAAACCTACCTTTGCCCCACCCTGTATATATGTTTTATGAATCAACAGGCCAACATTCAAAAATCCAGGCAATACTGAAGGAATTCATACAACAGTCTAGAAATAGTGAGTGGCAGTTCTCACTTAAGCAGAACACATTTAATTGGGCATTCATATTTTTATTTGTAAAATCTGGCGATCCTTCAGAAACTCAAATTTTGAATAATGGTAAATTAGTCTTTCCTCCCTTCTCTGTTGAAATAGCCACCTTTACCTCAACTGTAGATTGCCAGGTGGTATCTACAATTGTTATCTAGAAAAATAATGGTTACCACTTTTCAATGCATGACAGCATAAAACTCAATACTTTTCAGCAGAGTTAGGTAGATCAGCACAAGTCTGTGTTCACACATTTTTTTCCCTGCCAATAAATGATTCAAAATAGTAAGATCATATTTATTTCAAGAACAGGTGTGGCTACCCTGTGCTTGTATGGCCTATTACAAAACCACTAGGCAACAGGACTGCTTGAAAGGAAAATAAATAAGGAAATACACTCAAACAACAAGGTTGTTTAAGAAAGCTAAAGGAATGACAAGTGGAAGCAAAAAATGCGATTAACAATAGATCATCCTCCCACAGCAATGATTTTTAACTGGTGAGCTGCAAGTTTTTAAAAACATACAATACCCAACTATTTACTCAGGGTCACTGACCTCTTTTCCCTTAGACTGTCAAATAAAATATGACAACAGGCAACACAACAACAGCCATTCATTGTGAATGAGTCAAAATTATACCTACTTTTTTGTCAGATTGGAAAAAAAAATTTTTTTTTGTTGTGCTGCAGGTTTTAGTAACTATATAGTTTATGTGTGCCATGAGATGAAAAAGGTTGAAACTCACTGCTCTAGATTATAAACTCTTGCCCATAAATCAAAATCCTTAAGAACAGATTCCATAGGGTCAGAATTGCTCTGCAGCCTATAAAGTACTGAATGAACATTTTGACTAAAAAATAAGAAAATAAGCTTTCAACATACGGATTTGTGAATGACAGCTTATGAGGTTTTAGTGACTAGTGCCAATCAATAATAATAATAATAATAATAATAATAAGTATTTCTAAATTGTACAATCAGAGAAATGGCTGTTTAATCAAGTTAGATTTTAGAAATTAATGTAGAACCCTTTCATCAAACTAGATGAAAGAAACAATAACAACATGAATGTATCTGAGCAAGGCATAAATTATTTAGCTTTTATTACATAACAATACAGGGACTCTGGTATTAATGCAGTTATTTGGAAGTATCTCACAGATTCCAAATGTTTGTTTTGAAGGCAAGTCTGTAAATGTCACTGCTAATGAAAATACAGGTAATATTTGTTTAGACCTAAGAGTTAAACAGTGAAAAAGATGACATTTTATAGGCCTCACTTCTTAACTATCTTGCCTTTAGCCCAGTGGTCCCCAACCCCCGGGCTGCGGACCAGTACTGGTCCAGAGAGAAAGAATAAATAACTTACATTATTTCCGTTTTATTTATATTTAAGTCTGAACAATGTTTTATTTTTTTTAAATGACCAGATTCCCTCTGTTACATCCATCTAAGACTCACTCTTGACGCTTGTCTCGGTCACATGATACATTTATCTGTCCCACCCTAAAGGTCGGTCCGTGAAAATATTTTCCGACATTAAACAGGTTCGTGGCTCAAAAAAGGTTGGGGACCACTGCTTTAGCCAAAGCTGCTAAGATAAATTCTGAATCAAATTATATCTTTTCATCTATACATAAAATTATTTCTTTGTATTCATTTTCTGGGGCTAATGTCAGTAAACAAGAACAAAAGAGATGTATATGTTTAAGGATAGAGAGTGTGAATCTTCAGTCCTCATCACTTTAAAGAAAATTGCTATGCTTTTTACTAAATGAAAAAGAGGACAGAGGAGGCTAAGAAAGGAAAAGAAACAAATTTATCCAAAATGGAAATACTTAGTGGAGATACTAAAACAAACACTACAGTTAAGAATCACTATTAACACAAAACAGGTGGTTTAAAACAAACACTGAAGGGTTAAGTATCCGCTCAAGGTCATAAAATGAAGTCACCCAAAATTCTAAACCAATTTCAAACCATATTTTCTTTCTTTTCTTTTATGTTATTATATTTACTAATTTCACGGGGTGGGGGGCAAGAAGTATCAACTCACAGTTGCTTCACTTCAGCTGTTCATGGCTTGCTTACTGCCTATTTTATGTGTCTTGACCGGCCAAGCCCAGGGTTTTGAACTGGCAACCTCAGTGTTAGAGGTCAATGTTCTATCTACTGCCCTACCACAGGGCAGGCAAACCATACCTTCTTGATGACCTACTCAATTTAACTTGTCAAAACCATAATTAAAATGGTGAAATGCAAATATATATTACCGTAAATTCCAATCTGGACTGAAGAAAAGCTTCTTTAACATATTACAGCCAAAATGATTGTTACCACTGGAAAAACACAACCCGTTTTATTTTGTGTATAGGTTAATGGCATTTACTGCTAGAGTAAAACAACTGAAATGAACCAAGTAACAATATTATAATTAACATAATTTGTAAAACAAATTTTATGTATACATTAATGATATGCATGGACAAATAAATTTTTCTTGAGCCTTTGCAGAAGAATTTTAGAAGTTTTGTATAAAGACATTTAGATCAAAAACTGCCATGCCACATTAGACCAGATGAATTTAATTATTTTAAAATTCATTTTAGAAAGGAGAGAGAGAGGGAGGGAGGGAGGGAGGGAGGGAGAGAGAGAGAGAGAGAGAGAGAGAGAGAAAAGGGGGGAGGAGTAGGAAGCATCAACTCCCATATGTGCCTTGACCAGACAAGTACAGGGCTTTGAACCGGCAACCTCAGCGCTACAGGTCGATGCTTTATCCACTGCGCCACCACAGGTCAGGCCACAGATGAATTTAATTTATATTTTTAGTGCATTTCACCAAAAAGCAGCAGAATATGCATTGTTTTCAGGTGCACATGGAACCAGCATTATTTATAATAGCCAAGATACATAGAAGCAACCTAAGTGTCCACTGATGACTGGATAAAGAAGATGTGGTACATATATACAATGGAATATTTCTCGCCAATAAAAAAAAAAAATGAGGCTGACCAGGTGGTGGCGCAGTGGATAGAGCTTCGGACTGGGATGCAGAGGACCCAGGTTCGAGAGCCCGAGGTCGCCAGCTTGAGCACAGGCTCACCTGGTTTGAGCAAAAGCTCACCAGCTTGGACCCAAGGTCGCTGGCTCGAGCAAGGGGTTACTTGGTCTGCTGAAGGCCCACAGTCAAGGCACATATGAGAAAGCAATCAATGAACAACTAAGGTGTCGTAATGAAAAACTGATGATTGATGCTTCTCATCTCTCCGTTCCTGTCTGTCTGTCCCTGTCTATCCCTCTCTCTGACTCTCTCTCTGTCTCTGTAAAAAAAGGAAAAAAAAAATGAAATCATGGAACAACAACGATGAACCTAGAAGGTATTATTCTGAGTGAAATATGTCTGGCAGAGAAAGACAAATACCATATGATTCCAAACAAAAGAGAAACAGAATCACAGAAACAATGACCAAAGTGATGGCTGCCAGAAGGGAGGGATGAGGGGACTGGGGCAAAAAGGTGACAGGATTAAGAAATACAAATATGGGCCCTGGCCAATTGGCTCTGTGGTAGAGCGTCGGCCTGGCGTGCAGAAGTCCCGTGTTCGATTCCCGGCCAGGGCACACAGGAGAAGCGCCCATCTGCTTCTCCACCCCTCCCCCTCTCCTTCCTCTCTGTCTCTCTCTTCCCCTCCCGCAGCTGAGGCTCCATTGGAGCAAAGATGGCCCGGGCGCTGGGGATGGCTCCTTGGCCTCTGCCCCAGGCGCTAGAGTGGCTCTGGTTGCAACAAAGCGACGCCCTGGAGGGGCAGAGCATCACCCCCTGGTGGGCAGAGCATCGCCCCTGGTGGGCATGCCAGGTGGATCCCGGTCAGGCACATGCGGGAGTCTGTCTGACTGTCTCCCCGTTTCCAGCTTCAAAAAAATACAAATATGTTGTTACAAAATAGTCACAGGGATGTAAAATATAGCACAGGGAAAATAGTCAATAATACTGTAAAAACTATGTATATGCCAGGTGGGTACTGGATTTATCGGGGGAATCACTTTGTAAATTATATGTCTAACCACTATGCTGTACACCTGAACTAATATAAAGCAATACTGAATGTCAACTGTAATTGAAAAAAAAGAAAAAGAAAAAATCTCTCATACAAAAGACAAAATATGAGAAAAAGCAATAAAACTTCCCAATAAAAATGAGTCCACTTGAAGCTTAAGGTAGAGATGAAAGTTCTTCAAACTCAAAGCAAAAGCCTTCATGATATTCTTCTACTAAAGCTGAATTATTTTCACATTTTGAATTAGTTAATTCCAAGTAATTTCCAAGTAAATACTCATACTGTTTTACTATAAAATGTAGAGAAAACATTTAGAGTAATATATGGAAAAATCACTTTTACTATTTTTTTTTATTATTTATTGAGTTTTGGGGGGGGGAAGAGAGAGAGAGAGAGAGAGAGAGAGAGAGAGAAAGGGGAGGAGCAGGAAGCATCAACTCCCATATGTGCCTTGACCAGGGAAGCCCAGGGTTTCAAACCGGCAACCTCAGCATTCCAGGTCGACGCTTTATCCCACTGCGCCACCACAGGTCAGGCTGGAAAAATCACTTTTAAAATACAATGTTTACACTTGTTATTTTTATTGCAAACACTAAGATTTCTTCTACAATGAATATAGTTTATCTGAAATAGGAGTTCCATACAAATTTATTTATTTTTCTTTCTTTTCTTTTTTTAAATGATTATATTAGAGTGACACTGGTTAACATAATTTCACACGTGTCAGGTGCACAATTCTGTAACACATCTCTACACACCACACTGTGTGTTCTGCACTCTCAAGTCAAGTCTTCATCCATCACCATTTATCACTGCTATACCCTCCACCACCTGCCCCTCACCCCTAGAAATCACCACAGTATCATCTGTGTTCATGAGTCTCTCTCTTTTTTTTGTGCTCTTTTGTTCAAACCCTCCACCCCATACAAATTACAAAAAATAATAAAAATAAAAATAAATTGAGTGGCAGTAACAAGGCAAGTAATCAATAATGTAAATGAAAGGAATTCTTTTTTAAAGGCCATGAAAAACACCAAGAGTTAAGAAATATGTAAAAGAAAAGCAAAATAGACTAAACAAATGTCAAAGAGATACTAAGAGCTGTAGCAGAAAATAATGTCACATAAACTAGAAAGGAACAGTTTCCAGAAGGAAGGGAGATAGTCAGTATCTAACACCCCAGAGAAAGGTCAATTTGACCAAGACAAACAAAGTCAATGAATTCGGCACCTAGTATATCACTTCAGCAATTTTAGCAAGGAGTGAGAGAAGAATCCAAATTACACTGGTTTGGAAAATAAATGGGAAGTATGAAAGTGAAGGCAATGAGAATAAATGACTTTTTTTAAAAACTGTGCAAATAAACAAAAAAAGTAAAAGGTAAAAGGTAAGATAGTGTAGTGATTAAAGCCAAGAAAAAGGCACTGGGAAGGAGTATGTGCATTTCTTTCTAGGGACTACAGGAAAGCAGGACATGTTCTATGTTTGTTTAGGAGAGTCAGTGGAAACGAAGCGAACAGATAAAAGGAAATAAGGAAACTAAGAATTTAATTTATGGAGCAAGTTTTTGAAAACTAGAAAGAAGAAAGGGATAAAAAGAACAGGAAGACACAGCCTTGGCAAAGAGCTGGGACAGTAATGCCATTGAAACAAAAGGAAGGTAAAGATGTATGAAGAGAGAAGAAAATTCAAGACTGCAGATACCCTACACCTCTATTTACTTGATAGAGCATGAGAGGTCCAGGATAAGAGAAAAGGAAAAGACAGTGCAGATCTGACTGAAGAGCCCTTTCATGAATTAGATTAGTTTAAGTACTTATGCAAGACGTTTTATTTTTATTTTTTTAACATACTTACACACACACAAATTGCTTATTTTTAAAAGACTCACAGGTATGGGAACTCTTCCAGAAATATTGTTTAGGCCTGCGATTTAAATACTGAGAAGAAATACAGGGGAATAGGAATGGGTAAGAGAACCTTCTTTTTTAAAAGCCTCAATTTCATCTTTCTACCTATAATAGAAATTTTAACACCTAAAAAGGTAAGTGGAGTCTTAAAATATCATTATAGAAGAAATACATGTTCTTTTCTCACTTTCTACACTCATGCAACTCTGCGCTGGGATTCTACTTTGCACTTTCTATTAATACTGGTATGAATCCATACTGGTATCAGCACACTGTTTTAAAGAACCTGAAATGTTTGACATCCTGAATCAGGTAGGACTTCATGAAAAAGGAAAAAAGGAGTAATAATCATAACAGATCCACTTACTGATTGCTTACCTTGTGCTAGACACTGTTCTAAGTGTTCTTTTTTAAAATTAATTAATTTATTGGGATGACATGTTCACCAAAACCATACAAGTTTCAAATGTACAACTCAATATAACACCATCTGCCCACTGCCTCGTGCACCCTCCACCCCAAGCAGTCTCTTTCTGACCCCATTCCCCTGCTCTGCCCCCCCCCCGACCTTCACCCCTCCATTCCCTAGGGCTGTTGCCACCAGTTATCTGTACCTGTGCATTAAGTATAGATGTTTTTGGTCTTATCCCTTTACTTCATTCCTCTGAGTGTTCTTTGTATTAACTCAATGTTTTACAACAACCCTTTAGCTTAGATATTATGCCAGTTTTCCAGATGAGAAATCTACCTAAGAAAACTCAAGCAATCTGGGGTTTCAAAGCTCATACTCTAACTCCTAGGCTACAGTGCACACAACATAAAGAGCCCTGATTGAAATGAGATCTGGCTCCAAATCCAAGTACCACCACTTTCCAGTTAGTCGACCCTAGAGAAATCATGTTCCCTAATTATAATTCCTCATCAGAACAATCTGTCCTGTGTAACCCATATGCTAGCTGTAAATCAGAAATAAGTATTTTTATAAATAGTAAATATGATATATATGAGGTTATTATTAGAAAAAAATTGCTATATAATATGCACATGGTATTAAAAATATCATTTTCTGAATCCTATCAAAAATTCTCACACCTTATTACATTGCCATGACTCATATGCAAAATGAGTAACTTTTAAAATGAGGGTTTCCGATTATATCCTGCCAGCTTCTCGTATTTATTTACCAATGAAGATGTAAAGCTTCCACCATAGTGCTTCTGATATATAAATAGCAGTAATGATGGTGGTTTTTGTTGTTAATCCTAATATCAGCAGAATCACAAAACAAACCTTAAATTTAGAGATGTGTGTGTGTAGGTTTGTGTATGTGAAGTAATTCAAAGGTTCTTAAACAAATCCATACTGTGGCAACTTTCCCTCCACCATTCATACTGTACTTCACCCTGCTAATACAGTATTATTAGCCAGCATGTCTCTAATGAAACTTAAATTAAATTAAAAGTCATTTTTTTTCTTCCTCCTTTTCCCAGTGGCTTTCATCTACATTTCTTTCTCAGTCAAAACCTGGTCAGTCTGATTCTTGCTTTCTATTCTTAATATCTTCTGAAGCAAAGAACTTTTGAGTCTACAACTCTGGTAAACCGAAAACTCCTGACATTTTATGCACTCATAACTAGATTTCTGAACATTGCTTTCTTGGAACTATCATTTCTGTTCAACAACATGTTGGCATACAATGCTCCATCACATGTCTTTGTTTTAGTGCAATCATACTGACCTTGAGGTGAGACTGAAGGAAACAGCAAATCCAGGGGAAAATGTGAAAAAGAAAGTTAGAAAGAATTAATAAGGACAATATTCAGAAATAATATTATTCATAGACAAAACATAAAGCCCAGGAGTAGAGAAAGAAAAGGAGTCACAGATTCTGCATAGTAACTAAAAATTAGTAATTTCAGATTTTCACCTCTCAACAAATGTTTTTTTACTACAGATTTCACCATTGTGCCCTAATGTAAGTCTCTAAAAAATTTTTTTGGTCTAAAATTTACCACTTCTTAGGGCAGGAAAAAAACTATTTAATCACAAAGGAAAAGTATAGGTTAACACTCCCCCTCTCCATTTAAGTAGCTAACTAAGATTTTACAACTTTGGTCAGCTTAGTTGTAGATGCACCCACCTTACAACTGATTACTCCTTCACTCACCCCACTCCAGCTCATGAATCCAAGTCATCATGAGAAAAAGCAGAAAAATACTGACAGCTTTGGTTCTTTCCTAGAACACAGTACCCTAATTTAGTTGCAATTATTTGATATAATTTTCTCAAATGTGAAAACTAAAAATTTTGCTCCCAATTATAAACAAGATATCTCATTTAAAATCTAACAAAATCGCCTGACCAGGTGGTGGCGCAGTGAATAGAGCGTCAGACTGGGATGTGGAAGGACCCAGGTTCGAGACCCCGAGGTTGCCAGCTTGAGCGCGGGCTCATCTGGCTTGAGCCAAAAAAAGCTCACCAGCTTGGACCCAAGGTCGCTGGCTCGAGCAAGGGGTTACTGCTCGGTCTGCTGAAGGCCCACGGTCAAGGCACATATGAGAAAGCAATCAATGAACAACTAAGGAGTCCCAACGAAAAACTGATGATTGATGCTTCTCATCTCTCTCCGTTCCTGTCTGTCTGTCCCTATCTATCCCTCTCTCTGACTCTCTCTCTGTCCCTGTAAAAATAAATAAATAAATAAAAATTAAAAATTAAAATCTAACAAAATCTACCTCAAATGGTACAATCTAAAAGCAATAAGGAAGTAAGGCTCTGTAAAGGCCAATTCATTTTCAATACTGCTCAGGAGTAAGAGAACCAAGTAAATATGCTCAATATTCTTACAAAGCATGAAACCGCTGGGGTTCACTATCACTTTTTACAGTAACAGGCAGTTTGCCTTTTTAAAATTTCATCAACATCATAGAAACTAGTATTATCCTCCAAATACTTAGATTTCTCATGGCCAGTGCCATCTAGGTTGTCTTCACAATCTAAATTTTACCTTAAGTGTATTTCCTGAATGAAAGCACCATATCAATTTGCTTTAATTTTTTTGTTTCAGTACTTAAAGCAGGTTTTTGAAAATCATTAGAAAAATGAATGTAACAAGATTTATTATCCCCATTATATTAGATAAAAAGATGCAAAACAAAAATAATTTAACTTCTTCATAGCCACACAGTAAGTGATAGATCCAGGACAAAAATGTAGGTCGGCTGACATGTCACCTGGGCATACTTTATATGTCTGTGATGCCTACACATTTCTGTCTTTAAAAATCCAAGACTCTCTAGCATATATAAAATAATTTATAATACAACTTTCAAAGTCAAAAAGAAGCCAATCTCTAAATAATTGTCCCCAATGATCTTTTTATTTTTATGGGTTATAATATAGTATGTTAGAATAATTTTAGATCAACAATGACACAAACTGAAATATCCTATAGATGCAAAACTTTATATAAGATATGGGTAAATACATTATAAAAAATTAAAGTTATTCCTGTCAATAATGAGCAACTTTAAGAATCTTTCTACCTATTTTACTGTTCATGAGTCACAATTTGGCGTTAAACTATAGCTTTTGGGAAATAAATTTAGGAGAAAAAATATGCACATAAAATAACTATATACTTCTAGTGTATACATTTTTAAGTAAGTAACCACTAAAATTCCTATCAAAACTATAGTAACAAATTATAAGGTGCTGTGCCCAAAAGAAACTTTCGGGAGATGACTTAATCGAATTGACTATGTAAAGCTGTGTAATTTATTCTTCCTTAAATGAAATTAGTGAAATTCATCAAGTCAGAAGAGGAAACAAGAAGGTTCCCCAGGAAGAAAGCTGAAGCAAGTATGATCAGATAAAGAACCAGTCATCTTCAGCACCTCAATACTTTAAGCGCCTTTATTTTCCTTATTTTTTTCTTTTAAACACAGCTCATTCTCCCTCAACCAGGAACACACAACCACTACAGCAGCTCCAGTTATCTCTCTTCAAGTATAGGACTATATTTTGTAAATCAAAGGTATATAACCATAATTTTTTTTTTCCCCCTGAAGCTGGAAACAGGGAGGCAGTCAGACAGACTCCCGCATGCGCCTGACCGGGATCCACCCGGCATGCCCACCAGGGGGCGATGCTCTGCTCATCTGGGGCGTCGCTCTGTTGCAACCAGAGCCATTCTAGCGCCTGAGGCAGAGGCCATGGAGCCATCCTCAGCGCCCAGGCCAACTTTGCTCCAATGGAGCCTCGGCTGCAGGAGAGAAAGAGAGAGACAGAGAGGAAGGAGAGGGGGAGGGGTGGAGAAGCAGATGGGCGCTTCTCCTGTGTGCCCTGGCCGGGAATCAAACCCGGGACTTCCGCACGCCAGGCCGACACTCTACCACTGAGCCAACCAGCCAGGGCTATAACCATAAATTTTAAAGTAAAAATTTATTCTCCAAAGAACCATTTTCCTCATGAATTGTATACTGCCAAAGCTATATACAAGTTAATATTAATTTGTATATGAAAGATATTTAAGCCATTAAGTTGAATATCAATTAAGATTTCCTTACATAGAAATATTTACAGGCCCTGGCTGGTTTGCTCAGTGGATAGAGCATAGGCCCTGCATACAGATGTCCCGGGTTTGGTCAGGGCACACATGAGAAGCGACCATCTGCTTCTCTTCCCCTCCCTCTCCCCGTTCTCTCCCTCTTCCCCTCCTGAGCGGTTGATTTAAGCATTATCCTCAAACAAGGGTTGCCAGGTGGATCTCAGTCAGGGCGCATGTGGGAGTCTATCTCCCCTCCTCTCACTTTAAAATTTTTTTTAATTAATTAATTATTTAAAAAAAATATTTACAATTATAAAGACTAAATATGTAGGCTTACATTTTTAGGTTCTACTGTGCCCATTTATCATAAAAAAAAAATTTTTTTAAACCTCTAATATGCTCACTTAAGAGAAATTTTCAACTACATTCATGGTTTCTGAGGCTAACCCAAATTGACCTATTTATATATACAAGGACATGTCAAATTCTAGTTTATTGTTTGTTTTTTTCCCTTACATTAATCTATAAAGACTATCCAGAACCACCAGGTGATGACTTTCTTGAAGTGTCAACTTTGCTAAACTATGTGCAAAGTTACTTAAACAAACACAAATCTAGGTGTTGCTATGATAGTATTTTGCAGATACAATTAAAACTTGTAATCCATTTAAGTAAAAAAGATTATCCTAGATAAATGAGTAGGCATAACTAAATCCTTTGGAATCCTCTAAAAGCAGGGCTGAGGCTTCTCCAAGAGAGAAAAAATTTCTTCCTGTGGACCCCAATTTTGACCCTTGCCCATGGGAGTTCTATCCTGCTAATGATCTCTCTGACAGCTTCCTACACAGATTTTATACCTGCTTACCCAGTCCCCAACAATAATGCAAGACAACTATTTGTAAGAAATCTCTTCCTATGTATATAATAAATATATATGTATATAAGAAATATATATGTATGTAATAAATCTCTTCATACATATATGTGTATATATATACATACACATACTATAATTCTTTGTAACAAATATACATATATAGTGTACACTGTGTGTATGCATGCATGCATGCATACATGCATGAATCTATCTATCCATCCATCCATCATCCATCCATCCATCCATTTATCCATCCATCTATCCTACTGGTTCTACCTCTCTGGCTGAAATCCAACTGATATACACCACAGTATGAAATATAAATTTAGAAGTAGTACTTCTTAGATTTAATTAGGAAAAATACTTTATATTTTCATATGTATGGGTGGACTTATATAATCCTCTTTTTAAAACCGCAGTAGGTCAAGGCAGTGGTACAGCACTAATTCATCTTCTGACAGGAAGTAACTATAAGAGCATTGTAAGGAACATCTGTAAAAGCAATGTAAGCGACTATTAGTTCTTCTCAAGACCATAAATAAGTCTAATAATTTTTCATGAGAATTTTTCATTTTTAATCTAAATCTTTTAATATTGGATATTCTTATATAAGAAGCACTAGGAAATTTTAAAAGAATACTAAAACTTTTCTTTAGTTCAATAATTATAACAGTTTGCCTTTGTTTTTGCACTTAGAGGGTTGCTGAACACCTTTTAGAAATGAATTTCACATCCTGACGTATGGTGCAGCATACAGTTCTATCAGATACGGGGGCTTACAGGGCGCTCCAGCATAAAGACAACCACATGAAAGATGGGCTAGACACAAAGACTGAAGACTATTATAACCGACAGTATAAGAATCTCACCCGAGAAACACATACTTGATCCACAAACAATGTATCTAAGAAGTACAGTTCAACTTGACATTTAACCAGCTGTTCTTTAACTCTGATCAAGCAAAACTGCCAGCAAGCCCCAGCAGTGGCAAGAACAGTAGTAGCAATTCAGTTAGTACAGAGCTGTAGCCTTACTAAGTTAACGCTCACTTCCCTGGGAAGTCCCACACAAACCCCCATGTTGGTGTAATGACAGAGAACCTGGAGTGGAAGGTATGAATTGGGAGACTGGTTTACTGAGAAACAGCATGGCCAAGAGGGAACAAACATATAAACATGTAAAACCAAAACCCCAGTGAAATAAGATCGTAAGACAAAACAAAAGAAAGGTGAAGAAACTCAAATTACAAATTATGGGTCACAGATACCCACACACAGGAAATAGTGGAATGGCAATACAAGATGCAAATAGTGAAAAGCACAGCAGCCACACACATGCACCTCAGTACTAAATCTGGGAACAAAAAGCATTATATAATCCCTTGACTTTTTATTCTTATTTTAAACTATTTGTATGTTGCTCAGTAACAAATTACAAAGTCAGTAAGCATTACTTTGTTTTAAAAACTTTTTTTCTTTTCTTTTTGGTAGACAAGAAACTGTCAAATCCTAAAACAAAATTACAACCTTGCATGACCAGTATAGCATCCATATGATACATTCCATGGAAAAAGTAGATCATTTATAACTCTTTCTCAAAATGTGAGAGATACAGGGGCTAATAAAAGCTATTTGGTGTGCTTTGGAAATCAAATATAGATTTAATCTTATTTCTTACTCTCAATCAAATCACATCCATCTCCCAAAATCAGTATTGGGTCCAAAATGAATCGAAATGTTTCTCAAGCAAGCAATAATTTCAATAGATTTCCAATACAAGAAGTTAAACCGAAGATTAAAAAGTTATCACGAAATTTCTTTTCTGAAATATTGAAAGGTAGTTTGTGGGAATTTACTAATCTATCAGAAGCATCGTATTTTAAAATTTATGCGGAATTGCTGCTGATTTCAGGTAGACACAAAAACAGAAAGAGGCATTTATTCAGGAATGTACGTAAGTGTGTGTGTGTGTGTGTGTGTGTACACACATGCACACGCATGGGAGGGCAGAGATGCAGAACAAACATGAAAGAAGACACACATAATCTAATCTTGAGACTGGTAATTTTTAATTCTGACGTAAGGAATTTATTCATTTAACAGAACTAGAAAATATAAATAAAGTTAATATCAAGATAAAAGAAAACAAGTGAAATGGATAATCAGTCCATGTTATTCACACTTTCAGAATAGCAAAAGAGAATTGTGAGGGTTGGACTTAATTACTTTTCTGAAAATCAAAATTCTATGGATGTAGAGTAGGAGAAATAATAACTTACAAGGGAAAACATCAGGTCTACCAGTAACACAAATATTTAAAACAATAAACAACTTATGAATGTAGTCTAATGTTTTCCAACCTTCAAAAAGATAAAAATAAGTATATTCCTAAGAACCAGGCTCCAAGGAACCACATAGATTGGTGACTTCATTCTTTCACCATCAATCTCTCTGACTTCAGAAGACGATGGGTGCTTAATGAAGTTCTGCTAGAAAAACTGTTTCTATACACTTGTGAATTTATGTTAACAATATGATGGGTGTAAAAGAAGAGGCAAGAGGCATAAGGCTAATCTTTAGTATAATACACTCTAATGAGAAAAAAAGACAAAAAATATTCCAAGAGAACTGTCTAGCTGGATCTGTTCATACAGAGCTCATTTTGAAAAATTCAAAGTCAGAGCTCCAAAAATATCATATTCAAGTCTCCCAAATTGTCCTAAAACGTCCTCCCCTTCTTCTGAATTTTGCCTATGCACTGCTTTTCTACAATACAAATTGTTAAAAGTCTAAAAATGCATAATCCAAAGAAGAATGAGCTCAACAAAAAGGTCTACCAATAAAAAAATTATTAACTCCTTGAACTTGAGGCTCATTTCTCCTTAAATAATTAAGGAGCAAGTGGCTATTTGTACTCTCCTGATTAGCCAGTAGAAAAACGAAATTTCTTAATCAACGAATACTTTCTTTCTAACCAATAATGTTGGAATTCCAAAGCTTCCTAATTTATTCATATCCTGTGTTGCCATTTAAGACTGCAACAATAAATTTACACTGACTTAGAAAAAAAGTAGAAAATAAAGTAACATCAAGCACTCACGAACCTAAATTTAGAGAGGCAGATACACTGAAAAGCATGCCCCAAAAAGTATGTAGTTTATTTATTTATTTTTTTACAGAGACAGAGAGTCAGCGAGAGGGACAGATAGGGACAGACAGACAGGAACAGAGAGAGATGAGAAGCATCAATCATTAGTTTTTTGTTGCTACACCTTAGTTGTTCATTGATTGTTTTCTCATATGTGCCTTGACCAGGGGACTACAGCAGAGAGAGTAACTCCTTGCTCGAGCCAGCAACCTTGGGTCCAAGCTGATGAGCTTTGCTCAAACCAGATGAGCCCGCACTCAAGCTGGCGACCTCGGGGTCTCAAACCTGGGTCCTCCGCATCCCAGTCCAACACTCTATCCACTGCACCACCGCCCGGTCAGGCAAAAAGTATGTAGTTTTTAAACTAATATTTAGCTTTTGAATGTAGTAAAAACCTGTTGACCTCCCATTTCCTTACCTTTCCAACTCAGCGATCTTCTTATCTTTGTCATTCTTTTCATTTTCTACCTCCTTTAAGATTTCCAAGAGGCGGTCAACTTCTGCCAGGGCCTTGCTAGATTCATCTTTGTACCTGGCAATCTCTCTCTCCAGTTGCTGTATTCGGTCACTCATCTCTGGACTAGCTCTGGCTTCCAAGGTTGCCTCGTGTGCCTACAAAGAAAAGTGTTCAATTTCTATGAGATACACATACAGAGCAGTGGGCAAACCATGTCTCAAAAAACTATCTATATATCAATTTCAATAAGGTATTTTCAAATATTTAATAGCTAGTCTTTAATGTATAAAGTTTTGACCCAACAAGAGAAGCTAAGAATATATCATGAAAAGAAGAGTCTCTTCAATAAATGAAAACTGAACTGCTACATGCAAACAAAATGAAACTGGACCACTATCTTACAAAACATACAAAATTAACTCAAAATGGATTAAAGATTTAAATATAAGACTTGAAACCATGAAACTCCCAAAAGAAAATGTGGGCTTAGGTAAGCTCTTTGACATCAATCTTAGTAATTTTATTAAAAATCTGATTCCAAGGGCAAGGGCAACAAAAACAAAAATAAACGAACGGGACTACATCAAACTAAAAAGCTTCTGTACACCAAAGAATAACATCAACAAAATAAAAGGTAAACTACCACATGGCATAAGATACTTGCAAATCTTATATCTAACAAGAGCTTAAATTCAAAATAAATAAAGAACATGTACAACTCAATAACAAAATAATCCAGTAAAAAAAAAAAAAGGTAAATTATCCAAATATACCTTTTGCCAGATAAGGCAGACAGATGGTCAACAGGCACATAACAAGATGTACAATATCACTACATTATCAAAGAAATACAAATCAAACCCCAATGAGATATCACTTCACGCCCATCAGAATAGCTGTTATAAAGACAAAAATAACAAGTGTTGACAAGGATGTAATGGAAAAGGAACCATTGTGCACAGCTCGTGGCAATGTAAACTGGTATAGCCACTATGGAAAACAGTATGAAGATGCCCCCCAAATTAAAAATAGAACCACTATATGAATAAGTAAAAAATTACCTCCACCTTTCTAGTGAGAAAAAGTAACCCAAATATCAAATCTAAATTGGTTATAACCAGAATCCTTCATCTCAAAAAGAAGTATTTTCCATTTTCCCCTTATTCAAAAGTAACTTTAAGATACTGGATTTTCTTCTTTTCCTTAGCATAAGAATATGATATTATTTTTGGTATACCCTATATGATGAATTGCTATGAGGGTACCGTGTTGAATACACCTAATATCTGAAAAGAGAACAAAACTTCAAGTCTCAAGAATAGGCTGCACCCTTTTCATTAGTAATCATATGCTCTGGACACAGCTCCTGTAACTGCCCAGGAGTCTCAGTTCCAGTTCTCACAAAACTGAGACCTCAGAGATAATAAATAGGAAAGTGCTTTGAAAAACATAAACTGCCATATAAATATTAGAGAGGCATAAATCAAAGAAATGAATAGTAAATATTTACACCGTACCCTAATTCATCATTGTGAGTCACTGTCACTGTTAAATTATCTTCTTCTAGGACATATTTATAATATTTTATAATTTATAATAAAATATATATTTTTATAATACATTTAATAATTTATAATACTTTATAATTTAATAATTATTAATAATTTATAATTTGATAATTTATAATAAAATATGTATTTCTGATGGCTTTAGGCGACCCCTGTGTTTTGGTCGTTCAACCCCCGCCGGGGTCACGACCCACAGGTTGAGAACTGCTGTTCTAGGAAACCCAATGTAATGGAAGAAAAATAGCAGATAACTGAGATTATTACATTTCAGTCTTATTATTTCATTCATAAGGGAACTGCACATTTTCATCGTCCTCTGAACTGTCAATTTTCCAAGAGTTTGGAATCCTCAGGAGTAAAATAAAATAGGGTAAGAATTCTATGAGAATTAATCAAGGTATAAATGGCATTTAGAACTTTAGAGGATTATCTTTCCTCTGGTAAGTTATTATATATGCACAGTAGAGTTTTCTACTATGTTCTTATTTAAAGCAAAGCAAGAAAATGGACATTTTTTCTTTAACCTTTTTCAATTGTGATTCCATTTTCAGACATTCCTCCTTCTTCTGCTCCAAAGCAATCTCTAGTGTCTTTAGCCGTGAGTCCTTTTTCAGTCCTGAGGAAGCCAGGGAAGAAGCATGCTCTTTCAGATCCAAGAGTGAAGCCTAAAAGAAGTAACATGCCTAGAATAAATACTAACTATAAACAAGATGGAGATTTAAAATTTTAACTTTATTTTCTTAGTGGCTTGTAGTTTCTTTCCAATATCATATACTGACATATTTCTATTTCAAGAACATGAAATATAAAACAATATTAACTTTAGCATTCACGTCCTAACTAAAATAAGATGAATTCCTAAGAAATTCCAATTGAATAATGATTAAATATATAGTTCTATCAATACATATCCATTCCCACAAAATAAAGGGATGTAGATCAAGCTTTGTGAATGTGATAAGCTAACCTCAGTAGCTACACTGACTTAAATATAAAATCCTTTTCTCTTTTAGGGGAAACATTCTACTAGGAATTTAATTTCAATAAATTTTCTTAAAAATCTTAGGAAACCCGGCCCTGGCCGGTTGGCTCAGCGGTAGAGCATCGGCCTGGCGTGTGGGGGACCCGGGTTCGATTCCCGGCCAGGGCACATAGGAGAGGTGCCCATTTGCTTCTCCACTCCTTCCTCTCTGTCTCTCTCTTCCCCTCCCGCAGCCAAGGCTCCATTGGAGCAAAGATGGCCCGGGCGCTGGGGATGGCTCCTTGGCCTCTGCCCCAGGCGCTGGTGTGGCTCTGGTCGTGGCAGAGCGACGCCCCAGAGGGGCAGAGCATCGCCCCCTGGTGGGCAGAGCATCACCCCTGGTGGGCGTGCCGGGTAGATCCCGGTCGGGCGCATGCGGGAGTCTGTCTGACTGTCTCTCCCCGTTTCCAGCTTCAGAAAAATACAAAAAAAAAAAAAAAATCTTAGGAAACTTGAGGATATTCCTAAATCTCATATATTATTACCTGATCACAAAGCATTGGCCATTTTTGCTATTTAGGTCGCATTAACAGGATTCCCTAAGAACAAGATCAAAAGTAGCTTAAGTCACCTAATTGGTCATCATTTAAGATTTCTCTGCCAATGCTAAGATGAACTTTAAGAACTGCTGTAAATAAATTGTTCTCCATTTGCATATTCATTCCATCTATCACCTTTCTTACCATTAGCACAATACTTCTCCAAATGTAACTGCACTTTAGTTATTTTAGGATCTTTTAAAATGTCATTAACAAGTAAGAAGTCAATTCATACACACTGAAAAAGATAAGACATAAGAAATAAATAATCCAATATACTAACTACGTCTCTGTAAAGCTTCCTTAAATACACCTTAAGGTGTTCGCAAAAGGCCTGCTAGAAAAATATTTTAAAAATTGTCCACAAATACATTTTTATATGTGCTATGTAGACACCGACAACATATACACACATGGACTGACTAAGCAAACCAAAGAACCCTGTTTTGGTGATCTTAACCTCTTTCTCTGAGAGGTCGCCTTGCAACAGGCTGACTTTTTCTTTCAAGTCTTTCAGATCTTTTTTGTAGTTATCAATTTCCTCTTGCTTCTCTCGCTCATCTCTGTCCCGCTGCTCCTTCAGGCGTTCAATTGTCCGCTCCTGGTGAGAGAGCACATCCACAGGAGGAAACTCATTTCAGACTTGTACCACATAGTGGGAATTCAACTTTTAGCTAATAATCCCTCATTCAAAGGACAGTAATAAGTTATCAATAATTTACTTAAAGAATTCATCCTTCCTACCTACCTTGCTATAACAAAGATTTGGCTTTGTTATTTTGATTCCCCTGGGTTTCTTTTCACATAATCTCAACTAGTATTATATATCTCTGAAGTATGAATTCTTTTGGAATAATCTCATTTATTCAACTCCCAAGGAACTCACCCCCCCACACACACCCTAAGGACAATAAGTAACATATACATGTTCTTTTTACTTTTAATTTTTTTAAAAGACTTTGTTCATTTTTAGAAAAGGGAGGGAGAGAGAGATAGAGAGAGAGAAAGAGAAGGATGAGGGGAGAAGCAGGAAGCATCAATTCCTATATATGCCTTGACCAGACAAGCCCAGGGTTTTGAACCGGCGACCTTAGCATTCCAGGTCTACGCTTTATCCACTGTGCCACTACAGTGGTCAGGCCACAAATATATGTTCTTTATATATAACTAGAAAGCCCGGCGGTCATACGAAATGACCACTGTTCTAGATATTATAAATTGTAATTAAAATGATTTGTGCAAAGGTTCTGCTAATTCAAACTGAATTACCCAGGGCAGGCGGCGAGGACGCCCCTTTGTTTAGTGCCCCACGGGGTTTCCCGCTCAAAAATTAAAGTTTCTCCATTTGAAACTGTTTTAATCCTTTTTGCGTTTCAGTCAGCATTACTGTCGTTTTTTTGCATTTCTCTCCTGCCTTTGTTCAAGGGACTCATTTTGTTGAGACAGGCTTTTTTGTCTTGCATCTGAGGCAAGCCTGTTTCTCTATGCTCATCAGTCTCATTTTGCCGAGAAAGACACATTTGCACTGCGACTGAAGCAAGCCTTGTCTTTCTCTGCTCAGCGGTTTCTTTTTGTCGAGAAAGCTGTTTTTGTGCAGCTTTAGCTCCTTTTCTCTCCTCTTCAGTGCTGTATTTTCTAGGAGGTATTCTTAAAAGAAATTACGTTAAGACGTAGTTTTTATGTAAAACAGATGATTGCCAATGCAAACAAATGTTCACCTTCCCTCGACACACTCAATTTGCGTTCAGCCGTGGCAACTTCACCCCATTGGCTAGTACAGTTACGCAAGCAACCAATAAGCTATCAGCGACAAACAGACACTTAAGCCGCATATAATAAAGATTTACATGTTGCCTATAAGGCAATGGAAACAACTCACAATTCCCACACCAACAAAAGGGAAGGTTGGAGGGGATTGTGATATGTTGAGTTTAAGACATCAAGAACAGTAGCCTGACCAGGTGGTGGCGCAGTGGATAGAGCATCAGACTGGGATGCGGAGGACCCAGGTTTGAAAACCCGAGGTTGCCAGCTTGAGCGTGGGCTCTCCTGGTTTGAGCAAGGTTCACTAGCCTGAGCCCAAGGTCGCTGGCTTGAGCAAGGGGTCACTCTGGTCTGCTATAGCCCCCCGGGTCAAGGCACATATGCGAAAGCAATCAATGAACAACTGAGGTGCCACAACAAAGAATTGATGCTTCTCATCTCTCTCCCTTTCTGTCTGTCTGTCCCTATCTGTCCCTCTCTCTGTCTCTGTCACAAAAAACAAACAAACAAAAAACATAAAGAAGGGTAAAAAAACCAAAATCATTAAAGCTTTTTAAACATTAAACACTTTCAATCTGAGTGTGTCAACAGATACTCAGGAAGTTTGAACGTTAAGTAATTTAAGTATATTTTTTGGTATTATGTGTGAATATATTCAGGAATCAAACCTTGATTCCTGGCAGGTAGCCTGAAGCATTGTGAGTCTAAGAGGCTTAAGGATCAGTGACCCTATTCCTTTAAAAACATTCAGTTAAAATGTCCCACTAAGATTTCTTAAACTTCCTTCATTAACACTTGTTAGTTACTCTGGGCTACTTTTTTATTTAGTCAACCATTATTGTAAACCCCGGTCTGCTCATAAAGGCAAAATGATTTAGCAAGGCCAAGACTAGAAAAATAGCAAGTATATTCATTGTATTAATAATTAAAACTCACAAATATATTAAGTACCAATGTAGCACAGTAAAGGAGTACTAAATCTAATTATATATTTCTTCCTGATGGTCAATGTCTGATAGGCCCACATCCCCAAATTCTAGCTGACCATATAAATAAAAACTTTTCTTTTTCTTCAGAAGATAGTAAATGAGGAACATGTGGCTATTATAGAAACTGCAGCCACTGCCCTCTAGTGGAGAATCCATCTTGTCTAGCAACAGATAATTAAAGTGGTAATAATGAAATAGATTTTCTTTTACCTCATACTATTTGTGAATGGATTTTCTTTTCCCTCACACTATGTGTGTCAGCAATAGTGTAGGGAGCTCTTTTCCCTTTTGCCCAAAGGGATTTCTTCTATCTTCTATGTTCAAGTCTCAACACTAGAAATAATATCAGATGAATGAGAAAGCAGAGGAAACTTGTCTGTGATGGCCTGGACCCTCACGCACCTTCTCGGCCAGGGCCTCCTCCAAGGTGGTCAGGGCGGTGTCCGTGTTGGTGGTGTCAGCCTGCAAGGATTTGACTCTCTCTTTCAAGCTGCTCATCTGCTTTTCCTTGTCTCTGAGTTGCTCCTGAAGATTTTCAATCTGAGTGTGCATATTTTAGGAGGAAAGAAAAAAAATTAAAATAAATACAAACAGTCAAAATAAGAATAATTTTAAGTTGGAAATAAGCAGATCAGGCAGTCTGTGAATATGTGCCCTGTAAAAATAATTTAATCCTAAAGGTTTCAGAACTGCATGCAAAAATAAACCCAGAATTTATAGCGAGAACAGAGAAAAGAAGCACACATGGGGTTGCACATACACATATTCCTGAATCTCTGAAGAAATAAAGAAAGTAGTTGGAGAGAGCAGACCCAACATATAGAGATGGGGAACTAAAGAGAAGAAAGCCCTGAGAAACTACATTACTTCCAAACTAATAGTGTAAAAGTCAAGAGGGATTCCTTCACAAAGAACAGAGGGAGGACAGAAAATGGAACAACTGGATGGTAAGAAAAACAAATCTGGCCCTGGCCGGTTGGCTCAGTGGTAGAGCGTCGGCCTGGCGTGCAGAAGTCCCGGGTTCGATTCCTGGCCAGGGCACACAGGAGAAGCATCCATCTGCTTCTCCACCCCTCCCCCTCTCCTTCCTCTCTGTCTCTCTTTTCCCCTCCCGCAGCGAGGCTCCATTGGAGCAAAGATGGCCCAGGCGCTGGGGATGGCTCCTTGGCCTCTGCCCCAGGCGCTAGAGTGGCTCTGGTCGCAACAGAGCGACGCCCTGGAGGGGCAGAGCATCGCCCCCTGGTGGGCGTGCCGGGTGGATCCCGGTCGGGCGCATGCGGGAGTCTGTCGGACTGTCTCTCCCCGTTTCCAGCTTCAGAAAAATAAATTAAAAAAAAAAAAAAGAAAAAAAAGAAAGAAAAACAAATCAGCTGTATAAAGAAAAAACTTCTTAAATGTTAGTATTAAGTTAGATTTTTACATCATCTTTTATCCAAACAGCAAGCATTTTCAAATAAATTTCTTATTGTAATTATTCCTTCCTTTATACAATTTATATACATTAATTTACTCAAAAAAGTATATGCTGAATTCTCTATTACATGCCAGACACTAGTAATAGAAAAATGAATAAACCCATTTTTATTATGTTATAAGATGGTAAGAGAACTCTACATTATGCAGCTGAATCCAAGCTATGGATGGGATTGTGTACCTATCCTAAAGAGTACCAATTGCTGTTCAGACACATGGATTAGGAATTTTTAAGCAGAGAAATGATCTGGTCAGTTCTGTATTTTATATAGATAATTCTGCTAGCTATAAAGAAGAAATTTAAGGGACTTGCACGGAGACATGGAAAACAATTAGGAGACTATCAATTCAGGTAAGAAATTGTGGAGATAAAACGAGCTAAGAGATATGGAAAAGAGAGAATGGCTTTGAGAAACATTGTGGAAATAGAAGTTATCACTAGGAAAACTCAAATACACATAATGAAAAGTACAAAGCAATTCTTAATAAAGAAAAAATAATAAGGCAATTATTTTAGAACGCAAAAATTTCATTCATCCATTAACATATAGTTGAGCTCCTGCTCATTTTTCTAGGTGTTAAAGATATAGAAATAATCACAGCAGACAAAAACCCCTCCCTTCAAAGAGGTTACATTTAAATATGGTAGATAGTGAATAACTAATGAAAGGAGCGTAATAAGTAGGACGGTCATAAGTTCCACGGAGAAAAATGAAGCAGAATGTAATCATAGTCTTCTCCTGAGCTAACACTAAAACTAGCTGATTTACTCTATACAGCTTTCAAAAAGCAACAAAAATGTTATCTCCTTTGGGAAGACTTTCTTGCTGTATCCCCATTAACAAGTTCTCCAGCCAGGAGAAAAGTGAATCGGCTACCCACATACATAATAATAATAAAGATGATTGTTTGGAATCATGTTAAGTGGAAAATCAATCCTTTAAATATGCTCAATGGAAATGCTGAGGTCGCCAGTTCGAAACCCTGGGCTTGCCTGGTCAAGGCACATATGGGAGTTGATGCTTCCAGCTCCTCCCCCCTCTTCTCTCTCTCTGTCTCTCTCCTCTCTAAAAATGAATAAATAAAATAAAATAAATAAATATGCTCAGAATATCTCCCAAAATACACACACACACACGCTCTCTCTCTCTCTCTCTCTCTCCATTCTGTAGAAACAGAAACCACAGAATCCCTAAAATACCACCATGATACCAGTATCGACAAAGATAATCATAATGGTGGTGGTAGTGGTAGTGAAGAGGAAGTAGTGGTGATAAAAGGGACCATTAACACTTAAAAAAACAAAAAAGAGCAGAATATGTGTAGCAGGCACTGTTGTTAAGAACTTATAAGAGTACTACTCTTAATCACTGTGCCATAACTATGGGTTTTTAAATTTTTTTATTTATTGATTTTAGAGAGAGAGAGAGAGAGAGACCAAAACATTGATTTGTTTCTGTATGTGCCCTGACCAGGAACAGAACCAGCAACCTCTGCATATTAGGATGATGCTCTAACCAACAAAGCTATCCGGCTAGGGCTAAATATGTTTTATGATGTAAAGTAAAAGAAAAAGAAATAATGATAAAGGTGACTCAAGCATCTTTATGTAAACTACTCATTATTAATGATCATTTATTAATAAACACAGTATATTATTACTATGGTCACTTCTATTTAAATGTATCCCCTTCTAAAGCAAAGAATAAAGGGTAGAGGTATCAAACCCTTACAAATGCAGAAGTCCATCTTCCATTGGAGGAACATATATTTAAACACAATATAGGAAAGCTGGTGGACAGAGCCAAAGATACTTGATATCAGGATTTCAGCATCATCATATTATTAATAGTCTGTATAGCCTGACTTTCAAGCAGTAGGAGTAAGCCAGTTTAATTATATACATAAACTAAGGAGCACTTGACAATGAACAGCTACAGAGCTTTTCTTTTTTTATTTAGATAGCTTATTTTTAATAATATTAAAAGGTAATAAATGATTATTGCATAAAATGATATATTTTAAAATTCTATAAGTTTTTTCTACTTTATGCATACCCCATCTGATATGAAAAGAAATCAAGTACCTATTAGCATGTATTCAATTTCTACATGAGTTAAGTTTTGTAGAGACAGAAATAATTGGTGGTTATTCTATATATCTATGTCCTTGATAATAAACAGGAAGGGGGAGAATCAACCAGGTTTATTATCAACAGTTTATTATCATAGAGTAGAACAATGAAGAATTCAAGAAGGAAATATTTTTTAAATAACCATTTAGAGAAAGGAGACATTTTTCTTAAAATGGTTTGTCTAATCATAATATTGTTCTGTTACATGAACTGAAAATAGAAATAACATAATTATTATATTACAGTCTTTCCTCTACTCATACTATTTTTATTTTAAAAAAGAGAGAAAAACCAATGAATCCAGAGGAAGCCTAAAGCTGAATGCATTGCTACATGTGAATTAATCAAATCTGCATACCAGTTGCACACTGGTACATATTTCTTGTCATCTTTGTTTTGGTTTTCATCATCATTGCCAGTTGTCAAAAACTATCATGTTTCACTGTGGGTGATTTATTCTTTCTAGTCAAGTGGACCCGATTCCTCCACTTTCAAGGCCCTAATCACTGACCAAAAGGTAGAACAGACTTCTTCTAAAACACAGTTCTAAGATAACCCCAAAACACCTCTTAAAATCACCAGGCTACTTTAAATATCATTGAAAGGAAAGAGATTTTTGATGATGCCTCCACAGTTGTTCTAAGCAAGTTATTCACATGATAAATAAAGGCTGTAACCTTTACCTTCTTGGTCAATGATACCTTTCAGTATCAGTGACAGAAGTCTAGTGTGGATGAACTAGTCAGCTGGCACAGAGACTACAGTAATTAATAGAATCTAAAAAGAAAAATTTCACTAAGTGCCCTAATGTCTAGGCCAGGGGTCCCCAAACTACGGCCCGCGGGCCACATGCGGCCCCCTGAGGCCATTTATTCAGCCCCCCACTGCACTTCCGGAAGGGGCATGTCTTTCATTGGTAGTCAGTGAGAGAAGCAGATTGACAATCTCATTAGCCAAAAGCAGGCCCATAGTTCCCATTGAAATACTGGTCAGTTTGTTGATTTAAATTTACTTGTTCTTTAATTTAAATATTGTATTTGTTCCCGTTTTGTTTTTTTACTTTAAAATAAGATATGTGCAATGTGCATAGGGATTTGTTCATAGTTTTCTTTTTATAGTCTGGCCCTCCAACGGTCTGAGGGACAGTGATCTGGCCCCCTGTGTAAAAAGTTTGGGGACCCCTGGTCTAGGCAATTGTTTCTTTAGCACTCGACACTCTGGAGAAATGCATAAACAAGGCACAACTATAATTCACCAAATGAGCAGGTTTTGCCCCAGACTAGTACATGGTGAAACAAAAGTAGGTTTAGTGTTGTTTGTATAAAATACAATACAATAATTAATAGATAATCATACAACACTAAACTGCGTATCACATGCTCACAACTGTCAACTATTCTATATACTGGCTTCTAAATTTTACTTACCCAATCATGTATTCCCAATGATTAGAAGACACAAGAGTAATAAAATCATGTTTTTTAACTCAATTTAGATGGTTAAAATAGACCATATCTATATTTTCAATTATTGTGTATGGTCTTTAGTTCGTCCAGCAAAGATTTTAATTGTAAATCAGTTATTTCTTTGATTTAGTTTCCTTCTGAATTGTGCTATTCTCATTGTATAGGTTATAGAGTAAATCACCATGATGAATGAACACCTAGCTATGTCACATTGGGCAAATTATTTGATCTTTCTAATTACCTGTAAAACAAGACTATTGATATTCCTTTCAATTCTAAAATGCCAACTATATACATTTTTAAAATAGGGGAAACAGAATATTAAAAATGTAATATACTTCATCAGAGTACTATTATATTTTATCTTAAACTGTTCTAATTGAACTATACAGGAAATGTAGGCATGACCTTTACAGAAATACATTCATAGTCCATAGTCCACTGCTCCAGAATATTTTATTAATTGCTGTGAGGGAAAATAAGTTCCTTAAAAGACTTGTTCAGGGGACAGATAATAATAGATCTAGGGTCCTCTCACATTAAAATAACTGGATAATATGAAGCAAAAGCTGGTGAGACCAAAGGTCAAACTCTGCTTCCTAGACAATAACACTGGGGAACAATTTTTTTTCATTTTCTGTTGCAAGAGGTTTTAGAACTGTCTCTATAAATTTCTGCATCACTGATTCCAAATGTGAAATCCATTTTTTGGTGCATGCTCTAGTTTTTAAGCAATTTTAATTTCTTTTTGTTACAGTTAATGGCATGCATTGGTTTTTAAATTGGAGTTAAAGGGCAACGACTCTTGGATTGAACATAACCACAGGCAATTAATGTTTTACAAACATCCCTTTTACATAATTGTAGTTGTTTTTAAATGTAAAAAATTGTTATCTGATAAAAAAACATCCTCTTATTTTGTTTTAAGATTGAATCACGGCTTCTTCGAGTAGGTGTAAATGTAAGAATAGTCCTGACACCTTCTGTTATATGTGTGGCTATTACACACTTCAACATCAAAGATGCAATATTTCATCATTTGTGACACGTGCATATATTGCCTATTTTCAAGTTCCCCTTGGCGATCAAGACAAGAATTGGGCTCCTCATATTGTGTGTCATAATTGTGAGGAAATGCTTCGTGACTGGACAAAAGGAAAACGCAAAAAAATGCCTTTCGGAATTCCCATGGTTTGGCGTGAACCTAAGGACCACAGCAGTGACTGTTATTTCTTTCTGTCTGATCCATAAAGGGCATCGGCAAGAAAAAACAGCATATAATCACATATCCTAATATTCCTTCAGCAATACGATCTATCCCACACTCTGAGATACTCCCAGTTCCAGTTTTCAATGGTTTTATTTTTTCTAAGGATGAAGAAAGTGAACACGGTGACCAAGTGTATTTTGATAAGATGCATGAGGTTGTAGAATCTGAAGGGTCTTCTTCTGATGCCAAGCAGTCATTAACCCCTCAGCAGTTTAGTCAACCCAAACTGAATGACTTAGTAAGAGATTTGGGCCTATCAAAGAAAGCAGCTGAGTTATTAGCCACCAGGCTTCAAGAAAAGAAATGTACTTCACCGGTCAGCTAACGTATCCCATTTCAGGAAGCGTGAGCAAATTTTTGTGGATTTTTTTTTTCCGAAGACAAACACTTTGTTTACTGTCATAATATCAGTAGTTTTCTCAGCCAGCTCGGTGTTACCACTTACAGTCCAACAGAATGGCGGCTATTTCTTGACAGCTCTAAACAGACTCTGAAATGTGTTCTCCTACACAACGGTAATGTTTATGCAGCGGTTCCAATTGGTTATTCAACTCATCTGTGAGAAGATTATAATGACATAAAAATTGTCCTCGACTTTCTGAAATATGAGGAGCATAACTGGATCATTTGTGTGGATCTTAAAATGGTAATTTTCCTGCTAGCACAACAGAGAGATTTCACGAAGTATCCTTGCTTTCTGTGTTTGTGGGACAGCCAAGCTCGGGAGAAACACTGGACACAGAAGGAGTGGCCGAAACATGAAGCTCTGGAAGTAGGGATGCAAAATATTGTGAATGAACCTGTAGTTAATCGAGACAGGATCATTTTTCCCCCACTTCACATCAAACTTGGCTTAATGAAGCAGTTTGTTCAGGCTTTGAATAGAGAAAGTGAATGCTTTCAACATATTATTTCTGCTTTTCCTGCCTTGTCTTTTGAGAAGATAAAAGCAGGTGTATTTGATGGACCTCAAATTTGAACCCTCATATGTAATGAAGAATTTGCCAAGAAGATGAATAAGGAGGAGAAAGCAGCATGGCAATCTTTTGTGGCAGTTACAAAGAACTTCCTTGGCAACAACAAAAAAAAAGCAGAAAACTATGAACTTCTGGTTCAAAGGATGCTGTTGGCTTTCCGTGACATTGGATATAACATGAGTGTTAAGATTCACTTCCTGAATAGTCACCTTGATAAGTTTCCCGAAAATCTTGGAGCTGTTAGTGATCAGCAGACTACTGCTGGAGCATCAAACGAGATTGTCCTCAACAAGTACACAAACTCAAGAGCTACAAACGCAAATTTTTGCCTGAATAGAATTTAAATAAGTTTTGGGCAAATTTTATGATTAAAATAAGTGTTTTAATATGTTCTATTTCAAAATTGTAGACAAATTCTGATGCAATCATATCTTTTAGTGTATTGGTGTATTTATTGCATTATATAAATTATTATATTTTCACAAAGATGATGCCCAAGAAGACATTCTACTTCATTATGTTAAACTAAATGTTGAAAATTTTACAATAAGATGAAAACCTAAAATCTTGAATTGCAAAAAAATTGTAGCTTACAGAGAAAAGCTAAATGTCAGATTTGAGATCAGTACATCCAAATTAGGTAAGAACAAGTGTTTTTGTAGATGCAACAAAAATTTTGTTCCCCAGTGTAATAGAAATAGCTCAAATACTTTTTTTTTATATATCTAGCAAGCTTCATTCTTCTTCCTCAGAACTGCTTTGGCTATTCAGGGTTTTTTATGGTTCTGTACGCACCTGGTAATTTTTTGTTCTCTTTATAAAAATTGACATTGGGATTTTGATGAAGATTGCATTTCATTTGTATATTGCTTTGGGTTATATGACCATTTTAACTACGTTAATTCTTTCAATCCGTGAACATGGAATATTTTTCCATTTTATTGTCTTTTTCAAATTCTTTCAATAATGTTTTGAAATTTTCAGTATGTAGGTCCTTTATATCCTTTGTTTAGTTTATTCCTAGTGATATTTTATTTTGCTGTAGTTGTAAAAGAAATTTTTTTTAGTTCATTTTCCAACATTTCATTGTTGGTGTATAGGAAATCAGTGGACTTCTGTATATTGATTTTGTATACTGCAACTTTACTGTCTTGGTTTATTGTTTCTAATAGTTTTTGGTGGAGTCTGGGGTTTTCTATATATATAGGATCGTGACATCTGCAAAAAGTGATACCTTTACTTCTTCTTTCCCCATAAAGATGCCTTTTATTTCTTTCTCTTGCCTGATGGCTCTGGCTAAAACTTCTAGAATTATGTTGAATAAGAGTGGAGAGAGTGGGTAACCTTGTCTTGTTCCTGATTTTAGAGGAAAAGCCTTCATTTTTCCCCTATTTGGTATGATATTAGCTGATAGTTTGTCATATATATAGCCTTTATTATGTTGAGGTACTTTCCTTCTACTCCAATTTTATTGAGTGTTTTAAACAAAAAGAGACATTGTATCTTAAATGCCTTTTCTGCATCTATTGATAGGATCATATGATTTTTGTTCTTTGTTTTGTTGCTGAGGTGTATTATGATGATCGATTTCCATATGTTGAAGCATCTTTGTATTCCTGGAATGAATCCCACTTGATTGTGATATATTATTTTTTAAATGTGTTGCTGTATTCGATTTGCTAGTATTTTGTTTAGGATTTGTATTCTTTATAGAGATACTGATCTGTAGTTTTCTCTTTTTGTGTCATCCGTACAGGTTTTGGTATTAGGGTTATGTTGGCCTCATAAAATGTGTTGGAGAGTATGGTTTCTTCTTCTATTTTTTGGAAAACTTTGAGAAGGATAGGTACCAAATCTTCTTTGACTAAATCAAACTAAAAAGCTTCTGCACAGCAAAAGAAACTACGATCAAAACAAATAGCCAACTAAACAGGAGATATTTGCAAACAACAGCTCTGACAAGGGGTTAATATACAAAATATATAAAGAACTCACAAAGCTCAGCAACAAACAATTAAACAATCCAATTTAAAAATGGAGAGAGACCTGAACACTTTTTCTAAGACAGCAGTTCTCAACCTGTGGGTCGCGACCCCGGTGGGGGTCAAACGACCCCTGTGTTTTGGTCGTTTGACCCCCACTGGGGTTGCGACCCACAGGTTGAAAACCGCTGTTCTAAGAGAACATACAAATGGCCAACAGATACATGAAAAGATGCTCATCTTCACTAACTATGTATTTGAGAACTGCAAATCAAAACTACAATGAGATACCACCTTACACCTGTCAGACAATAACAAGTGTTGGAGAGGCTGTGGATAAAAAGAAATCCTCATTCACTGCTGGTGGGAATGCAAATTAGTACAACCATTATAAAAGAAAGTATGGTGGTTCCTCAAAAAACTAAGACTAGAACTACCATATGACCCAGCCATCCCTCTACTGTGTATCTATTCCAAAAACTCAAAAATGTTGGTATGTAAAGACTCATGCACCCCCTATGTTCATCACAGCATTATTCACAGTGGCTAAAACATGGAAACAACCAAAGTGTCACTCAATGGAGGACTGGATAAAGAAGATGTTGTACATATATACAATGGAATACTACTCAGCCATAAGAAATGATGACAGTGACAGTATGACAACATAGATGGACCTTGAGAAAATTCTACTGAGTAAAACAAGTAAATCAGAAAAAGGTAACTGTATGATTTCACACATAGGTGGGATATAAAACTGAAACTCATGGACATAGATAAAAGTGAAGTGATTACCAAGGGGAAGGAACGTGGGAGAGGGGGAAGGCAACATGAGAGAGGGACTTGAGTGAATGGGGAGGGGGAAGGGGATGGGAAGAAGAGTGAAATGGGGGACAGATATAAGGAAATGATTTGACTTTGGGTGATGGGTATTCAACACAATAAACAGTTCAAATGCTATAGAAATGTTTACCTGAAACCTATGTACTCTTACTGATCAATGTCACCCTCTTAAAGTTAATTTTCTAAATAAAATAAAAATGTAAAAAACCATATAAACTGAAAAAGGAACACCAAACCTTTGAAGAGACTACAGCAACAGCTGTGAGACCCTGAGAAAAAGTTCCAGTGAGGTCAAGCTCAGAATCCTGACCCACAAAAACTGTGAGATAATACACTGGGTGTTTAAGCCCCTAATTTATGATGTAGTAATAGAAAACTATTATAAAACTAAATAAATTACAATAAAATCTTAGTCTTTATAGATACAGATAGAATTCTTTGAACAAATGTATAAAAATCTAAGTTCCTTACAAAGCTGACTTAATAGTTTTCCAGACAAAAATTCCAACTAAGACAACAATGAAATAGTATCCTCCATTAAAAAAGTGCAAGCCAAGTGGTATGAGTTGGTAATTTCCCCCAAGCAAAAGATATAGGCAAACAAGGAAACTTGGAGCTTGATAAGAAGATAAAGGTTGTTTTCATATAAAAGATCTCAGGGAATATTTTTCCCTTGACAAAATCTTAAACTACTATAGAGTAACTTCAGTCAGTTTAGATGTCCTGGAAAAATACATTTTTTTTACAGGGCATAAATATTTAAATACAAGACAAATCTGTATTTATAAAAAAATACTTTCAAAGTAATATGTATTAAGAAAATAATGTATTATACAATTATACACCTGAAACCTGTTTAATTTTATTAACCAATGTCACTCCAATAAACTTAATAAAAAATTTTAAAAATACAAAATATAAAATATTTAAAAATAAAGTGCAAGACTTGT
This sequence comes from Saccopteryx leptura, assembly GCF_036850995.1. Classification (NCBI taxonomy): domain Eukaryota; kingdom Metazoa; phylum Chordata; class Mammalia; order Chiroptera; family Emballonuridae; genus Saccopteryx; species Saccopteryx leptura. The sequence goes on from NC_089504.1 coordinate 180,554,824, forward strand.
AAATTTAAAACTACAAAACATCAATATAAGAAATTAAATACAACATAAATAAACTTAAAGACATCCTGTTTTCAACTGAAAGACTTGATATTGCTAAGATAACAACTGATGAGCAGATTCAACACAATCTCTATCAAAGTTCCAAATGCCTTTTTTACAAAAATGAACAAAATTATCTCAAAATTCATATGGAATTACAAAGGACACCCCCAAAAGCAAAAACAATCTTGAAAAGAAACAAAGGTAGAAGATTCCCAGTTCCCACCATCAAAACCTACTACAAAGCTATAGCAATCAAGATAGTGTGGTATGGCACATGGATGGACATAGAAATCCATGGATTAAAATCCAGAGTTCAGAAATGAATGTGTCTGTGGCCAACTGAGTTTCAGCAAACATCCCAAAACGGTTCAAGGAGAAAGAAGAGTCTTTTCAACAAATGTTGATGGGACAACTGAATATCCACATCCAAAATAATAACATTGTACCCATATATTATACCATGCACAAAAATTAAATTAGAATAAATTAAAGATATCATTGTAAAAGCTGAAACTATAAAACTCATAGAAGAAAATGTAGAAAGAAATCTTCATGACCTTCAATTAGGCAACATTCTCTTAAGTATGACACTAAAAGCATAAGCAACTAAGAAAAACATAAATTGGACTCATCAAAATTTAAAACTTCTGTGCATAAAGGAGCATATCAAGGAAGTGAAAGGATAACCCAGAGAATGGGAGAAATATTGCAAATCATATGTTTGATATAGTGGAGCCTCTGGTATATATAAAGACTTTCTAGAACTCAACAATAGAAAGACAAACAACTCCATTTATAAATGGGCAAAAAATCTGAAGAGATATTGCTTGAAAGAAGATATAGAAATGGCCAGCAAATACACAGAAAGATATTCACCATCATTAGTCACTATGGAAATGCAAACAAAACCACAATAAGATACCAATGCACACCCATTAGAATGACTATTTTAACAAGAAAAATAACAAACACTGGCAGTAATATAAAATTGTGTAGCTGCTCAGAAACAGTTTGGCAGTTCCTCATGATGTTGAACATGAATTAACATCAGTTCCACTCCTAGATATACACCCAAGAGAAATAAAAAGATACATTCATATAAAACCCTTTGCATGGACATTCACAGAATTATTCATAATATCTAAAAAGTGGAAACAACCTAAATTTCCATAAACTGATGAATAGATCAACAGAACTTGGTATATTCACTGCAATGGAATATTAGCCACAAAAAGGAATAAAGTATTGATACTTGCTACAACATAAATGAATCCTGAAAACATCACATTAAGGAAGTCAAACATAAAAGGCACATATTACATGATTACATTTATATGAAATGTCCAGAATAAGCAAATCCACAGAGACAGAAAGTAGGTTAGTGGTTGCCAGAGGATAAGTGGTTGTAACAGTTATAGGTTTCTTTCTGAAATGATGAAAATGTTCTGGAATTGAATAGTGGTTATGATTGAACAACTTCATAACAACAACAACAAAAAAGACTGACCTGCACAGTTTAAAATAGTAAATCTTACTGTATGTGAATTACATCTCAATAAGGAAAAATAAGAAAACATCCATCCAATTAACCCTTAGTGCTAGCTTAAAAGTCAAAATTCCACAAAATCAATGAAATGTACAAATACTTATGCGTGAGTTTTATCCTGCTTTATTCCCCAAATAACATAAACCATTAGCCAAGTTTGTCTAAAAATTCTTTTGCATTCAGTGTACCATCTGTGCACATGTTCAGTCTGATTAACTTCTAAATAGCAGTTTCTTCCATGTTAGACCTCTAAAATGCGAACACCTTCATCTACACAGTTGTGTTTCTCATCTAAGGTGAATCCCCAAAATAAATACATAGTATGAATCCACCTTGTCAGTCTATCCTTTCCATACACCTATTCTTTTCTGATGAATCATTTTTATACCCTATGATAATTTCTGAAGTGGGGTGGGGGGAAGGAAGGGAGTGGGAGGGAGGGAAAGGGAGGAGGAGGAGGCAGAGGAGGAGGAGGTAGAAGAGAAGGAGGAGGAGGAGGAGAAAAAGGAGGGAAAGGAAGAAAAGAAGGAGGAAAAGGAGTAAGAGGAGGAGGAGGAGGAATAGAAGGAGGAAGAGGAAGAGGAAAAAGAAAGAAGAAAGAAAAAAGAAGAAAGGAAGAAGAAGAGGAGCAAGAGCAGTCGTCGTCTAGCCCTATCTAGGTAGCTCAGTTGATTGGAGTGCCATCTTGATGCAATCAAGTTGTGGGTTTGATCCCTGGTCAGAGTACATACAAGAATCAACAAGAATCAACCAATGAATGCATAAATAAGTGGAACAACAAATTAATGTTTCTTCTCTCTCTCAATATATTTTTTTAAAAAGTCTATTTCTTGATGTCCCTAAATCAAGGATAGTCCAGTGACTATTATGAACAAGAGAGTACAGCAAAAAAAATCCTCTGCCACTTACAAGACAGTTCCTAGCACAACCCTCAACTACCCAGGGAGCTTCTGCTTCTAACATCTATGAATGTGGAAGTCAGTTGCCACATAAAAAGTGTGACTAATCTCATTATGCTGTGAGATACCCAGGGCATGTGCAGAAGCCCTGAGGCAAAAGATGCCACGTAGACATGCCACGTAGACATGTAGCTAGAGGCCAGAGGACCTAGGCAGAACATGTGCAGTGAAGGGGCCATCTTGGTAGTGGATTATCCAAGCGCAGATATCCCCAGCTGTCACCAAAAGTATCAGGGACAAACTACCCATGAGAGCCCTTCCTGAATTCCTGAGTCACAAATCAGTGAGCAAAATAAAATGATACACTTGAAACTTATATAAGCTTATTAATCAATGTCACCAAAAAACCTTAATCTTAATATTTTTAAAATAAATAAAATAACTTATAACAAGGTAAACTAAGATACTTCCTTTTTTTACATAATAATTTTTCAGTCACTATAAAATGTCATCTCATTTGTATAAGATTAGCTTCATTTAAAAAGAGTTATCTGTTAAACTGGAAGTTAAGTTACAGACTTCGAAAGTTCATCTATCTCCCTCCTTAGGTCTACTTGAAAAAGAGAGGGCAGAAGTTATGTGAAGCCAAGGAAATCCATATGGAGTTTGCTTCACCAAATCCACCAGACTTCATTCATTATGCATTGTTTTTCTCAATAATATGATATTTCAAAAATTCAGCTATACATATATTAATATTTTTATGAGTTCTGTTAAAATTATAGGCTAAAACTTTATAAGTCATAAGCCAATGGGTTCACAGGTGAATTTTACCAAACATTTAGTGGTATGTATATAAAACGTATGCCAGGTGAACTCAGAACACTTGCAACTTACCTTCTTCTGAAGAACATTAACCTTCCGCTCCTTCACATCCAGCATATCTTTGAGGTCGTGTATCTCTCCAGCTTGTGTTCCCTTTTCCTCGGCCATATCCTGAATTTGTTTTGTCTTCTTATTCAGCATTGTTTCCTTCTCTTCCAAACGCAATCTGAGAGCATCCACCTAAGATTGTAAGATTTTTACAAAAGATAAATGTAATTCCTTTCAAATACATGTGTACAGCTGCCTAAATGATACTTATAGAGCAAATATTCATTAGAATAAAATAAAATACCACTCTAAATATTATTATTAGTATTTAAAAGTTAACCCTAGAATTTTGTGAGCACTTTTATAACAAAAATAAAATTTACATCAGTTAAATTACCATCAAATGATAGCAGAATAAATATCTGAATTGAGGGGGGTAAATAGAGAATTGTTATAAAGAGGTTGAGTTTTGCTACATCTATAAAAGTAGCATAATCTAGAACTATGTAACTCAAAGTTTATGTGCATTAGAATTATTGGGAGGGTTTAAACAGATTGCCAGCCATTGGAGTTTCTGATTCAGTAGGTGTAGTGCTCAAAAATTAATATTTCTAATTTCAAAGTTCCCAAGTGATGCCACACTGCTTTAGAAAATCAAATATTAGAAAAATACAATAACCTCACAAAGCATGACACTTGACAATATAGCTATAAGACCTGATGCTTTTAGGACAATCCCATGATGCACTTAGATATCTGTTAAAAGCAAAGCAAAAGTCTACTTTCAGACTCCAATATTAGTCAGCTGAAGTCTGGTATCTAGTTCCCTTTATCCCCAAAGTTTAACAGCTTTTGTTACATATAACTATAAAATAACTAGAAATCTAATGATAGTATTTATTTTTAAATGCATTCACAGGAAATATCATCAAGCATACTCATACACCATTTTGCTTGTTTGTCTTTGGGATATTTGCCTTTTCACTAAAGGATTTATAGTAAAAAAAAAAAAGCTATATTTCTCTCACATTAAGGTAGTACTTACTGTTCAAGAGGAATATGAGTCATAATATGAAATTTTAAACTTTCTACAGCATATGAAATTTTAAATTTTGTAACAGCAATATTAAAAAGGGAAAGAAAATTAATTTTAATAACATTTTACATAATCAACTACATCTACAATGCTGTCATTTCAAAAATATAATCCATAAAAAAACACTCAATAACGAGCTATTTTACATTCTCTATTGTGTACTAAATCTTCAAAGTCTGAGGCTTCCAGTCAAGGTGGTAGCATAGGTTAACACAGTACTTGCCTCCTCCCATAACTACATCAAAATTAAAACTAAACTGCAAAACAACAACCATTCAGAACCACCTGAAATCTGGCTCAATGAAAGTCATACAAATAGAGAATTAAAGAAGAAGCCATGGCCCTGGCCAGTTTGCTCAGTGGATAGAGTATCAGCCTGGCGTGTGAACCTCCCAGGTTCAATTCCAAGTCAGGGCACACAGGAGAAGCAACCATCTACTTCTCTCTCCCTTCCTCTCCCCCTTCTCTCTCTCTTCCCGTCCTGCAGCCAGTGGCTCAATTAGTTCGAGCATTGGCCCTGGGTACTGAGGGTGGCTCAGTTGGTCCAAGTACATCAGCCTCAGGCACTAAAAAAACAGCTTGATTGATTTGAACAGCAGCCCCAGAGGGGGTTTGCTGGGTGGATCCCACTCCTTCTCTCACAGAAGAAGAAGAAGAAAGAAGAAAGAAGGAAGAAGAAGGAGGGAGAAGGAGGAGGGGAGGAAAGGAGGAGGAGAAGGAGAAGAAGAAAGAAGAAGCAGTAGCCACAGGGAGACTGGTAGGAGGAGCAGAGACACAAAACAGGCTGGTCCCACATTTACATGTAGAAGATGAAAACTGGGAGGAATATCTCAGCTGTGGAAGTCCCCCCTGAGAAGTGGGGATCCTAGCCCCAAACCAGAACCACGAGCCCAGAGTGCCAGTGCCAGGAAGAGAAGTCCCTATAACTTCTGCCTATAAAAACCAGCTGAGATTGAGCCTTTGCGGGTGCAGTTCCTCTTAAAAGGCCTCACACAGGACTTTACTCAAACTCACTCCCTCTGAGATCCAGCACTGAAGCAGTAGCTTGAAAGACACCAGAGACATTAAGGAAGGAACTGAATTGTCTGGCATCAGTACAAGGGCTGGGAGGGACAACTCTCTCCCAAACAGAAGTGCTGGCAGAGGCCATTGTTCCTTTGCTGAGCCCTGCCCCCACAAAGCTGGCAGGTAGGCACCATATCTAAGACTTCATCAACCTGGCTCACACAGTTCTCCCTGCCTTGGTGATTTCCTGAGACCCCGCCCCACCAAACTTTCAGATCCACTAAAGCTGTTTCTGGTGACTTTTCCAGACTAACTGCCTGTCTTGGCTCATTCTTGGTTCATGCTTCAAATTTTCCAAAAATCTCTCTATCAAGCAGCATCTGGCCTCAGTGTATCCTACATTTCTCACTAAGTGTCCCTAGGCCCAGCACTAGCAACAACTGGCCTTGGTTTGCAGCTTGGCCTCACCTGGACACCTCAAAGCCCAGCACAACTAGCAGCTATCTGAAGATCACTTTGTAGTTCATGCCAGTGGCTGCAGGCAGAACACAGGCAGTGGCTGACCTTGGTCCACACTTCCCAGAAGGCCCCAGAGACAGCGTATCCAGTAGACAGCTCCAAACAAAGCACAAGCATCACCTCCAGAAGCAAAACACTCGAAAGGTAGACTCAGGAGGCACCAGAGCCCCGCTGAAATAATTCCTGCTTTGTGGGGTGGGCCCCTGCATAACTGATCCTCTACAGTGGTCTGAGGTCAGTGGTCGCAACCTCAACCAGTCCTTGCGCTGATCAGCCTGAGAATAAGTCCCTCCTATTGACATGCCAACAGCAATCAAAGCTCAACTATAAGAAGAGGTGTACAGAGCCTCAAGGCACACCTTCAGGGCCCAGCTTCGGTGATCAAGGGAGCAGGCTGTGCCACTGGACCCTATAGAACAGTGGTCCCCAACCTTTTTTGGGCCACAGACCGGTTTAATGTCAGAAAATATTTTGACGGACAGGCCTTTAGGGTGGGACGAATAAATGTATCACGTGACCGAGACAAGCGTCAAGAGTAAGTCTTAGACGGATGTAACAGAGGGAATCTGGTCATTTTTAAAAATAAAACATCGTTCAGACTTAAATATAAATAAAACGAAAATAACGTAAGTTATTTATTCTCTCTCTGTGGACCGGTACCAAATGGCCCATGGACTGGTACCGGTCTGCAACCCGGGGGTTGGGGACCTCTGCTATAGAACACCTACTACATAAGGCCACACTACCAAGCACGGGAGACGTAGCAGCCAAACATGGGAGGCAGCCAAAAGGAGGACACAAAGAAACATGTCCCAAATGAAAGAGCAGAACAAAACTCCAGAAAAAGAACTAAACAAAATGGAGACAAGCAATCTACTAGATGCGTAGTTCAAAACGCTCAATGAGTTTAGCGAGAACCTCAACAGCATAAAAGAGAAGCAGTCAGAAAAGAACGCTACTAACCAAAATGAAGAATAATTTATAGGGAAGCAAGAGTAGAGTAGATAAAGCCAAGAAACAAATCAGCAATTTGTTATATAACAAAGCAAAACATCTAATCAGAACAGCAAAAAGAAAAAGGAATCAAAAAAATGAAAACAGTGTAAGGAGCCTCTGGGACAAGTTAAAGCTCGCCAACAGTCACAATATAGGGGTTCTAGAAGGAGAAGAGAGCAAGAAATTGAAAGTATCTTTGAAAAAAAATGACAGAAAACTTCCTTAATCTGGTTAAGAAAATAGACATACAAGTCCAGGAAGCACAGAGAGTCCCAAACAAGATGAACCCAAAGAAGGCCCAGAGCTAGAAGCATCATAGTTAAAATGTAAAAGGTTAAAGACAAAGAGAGAACCTTAAAAACAGAAAAAGAAAAGCAGTTAGTTACCTACAAGGGAACTCCAGTAACTGTCAGCTGATTTCTCAACAGAAACATCTTAGGTCAGGAGGGATCAGCAAGAAATATTCAAAGTGATGAAAAGCAAGGACCTACAACCAAGATTATTCTACCCAGCAAAGCTACCACTTAGAATCAAAGGACAGATAAAAAGGCAAGAAGGATATATTGCTGGTTGGCTCAGTGGTAGAGCGTCGGCCCAGCATGTGGAAGTCCCAGGTTCAATTTCTGGTCAGGACACACAGGAGAAGCACCCATTTGCCTCTCTACCCCTCCCCCTCTCATTTCTCTTTCTCTCTCTCTCTCTCTCTCTCTCTCTCTCTCTCTCTCTCCCCCTCTCCTCCTCTCCTTCTGCAGCCAAGGCTCAATTAGATTGAGCTGGTCCCTGGTGCTGAGGATGGCTCCATGGCCTCGCCTCAGGTGCTAAAAAAATGGCTCTGGTTGCAATGGAGCTAGGGCCCCAGATGAGCAGAGCACCGCCCCCTAGTGGGCTTGCCTGGTGGATCCTGGTCGGGATGCATGCAGGAGTCTCTCTCTGCCTCCTCTCCTCTCATTAAATTAAAAAAAAAAAAAAAAAAGAGGCAAGAAAAAGCTAAAGGACTTCATCACCACCAAACCAGTATTACATGAAATGTTAATGGATTTCCTTTTAGAAGGAGGGGGAAAAAAATAGGAACAATAAAATGGCAATGAATATATATCTATCAACAATTGAATCAAAAAATAAACAGAACAGAAACAGACTCATAGATACAGGGAACATCATTTTGATGATTGCCAGATGGAGGGTGGTTGGAGGGATGGGTGAAGAATGTGAAGGGATTAAAAAGTTCAAATTAGTTGTTACAGAATAGTCATGGGGATGTAAATACCACATAGGGAATATAGTCAATAATATTCTAATAACTATGTATGGTGTCAGATGGGGTGAAATTTATCAGGATGATCACTTAGTAAGTTATGTAATGTCTAATCACTGGGGAGTACTCCTGAAACTAATATAATAGTGTAATACAGCGGTTCTCAACCTGTGGGTCGCGACCCCGGCGGGGGTCGAACGACCAAAACACAGGGGTCGCCTAAAGCCATCGGAAATACATATTTTGCCATCGGAAAATACATATTTATTATACATATTTTGCCATCGGAAAATACATATTTATTATACATATTTGCCATCGGAAAATACATATTTATTATACAATACATTTTAAAATAAAATATGTATTTCCGATGGCTTTAGGCGACCCCTGTGTTTTGGTCGTTCGACCCCCGCCGGGGTCGCGACCCACAGGTTGAGAACCGCTGGTGTAATATCAGCTGTAATTGAACTACAAAAAATGATTTTTAAAAATCTTCAAAGTCCAATGTGTATTATAATATACATTGATATGACATCTCACTTTGGATTAGCCATATTTCAAGTTCTCAAATAAACATGTGGCTGGTGGCTACCACACTAACAGTGCAAATCTAAGACATCATGTATGCTTCTATAAACATCTTTAATCTTGAAATTGTCCTATATTATTTTTTGTATCTGAGCATGAATTAACCCACAAAGAAAAAAACAGGTAATATGAGTAATGACTCACATTCACAGTAGGGCAAAACTCTCAGGAAAGATCTAATATTATAAAATATCTGAGAACCCATACTGTATGTATGGTGGTACTCATTGCTCAGTAAATATTACAGAAAATTTCTTAGGTGACTAGCCTCATTTGACAATGCTATATATAATTAAGTCATTATGTACTTAAAAATTATATCAAACTATATTGGAATTGAAAATATATAAATTAACCAGCCTTCACTCTGCTAAACTGTATTTCTACCAACCACTTAAATGCCACCAAGCCAGAAATTGGGGAAGCAATCATTTTAGGTCTCACTTATAATTCTTCACAAGTTCTATCGATAACACTCTTTCACCTCTAATTTTCCTCTATTTAAGAACTTTAATAAATGCACATGGTTAACCACACTATTATTCTAGAAAGATTCAACTAAGAACTTTTCAAACCCTGAAAATTTCTTTTTCTGAAACAATTCTTTTCTTTCTTTTATGCCTACTAAATCTACTTTTTGTCCACAAGGTGACCTCTGATCTATCACCCTTTTTTTGTTGTTGTTATTCATCTTCTATTGTGGTTTCACTTTTTTTTCTCACAACCTTAGCAATCCTTTCAGACTCACATCATCTCTTCTTTTTTAGTCATATTTATTTTTAAAATATTTGCTCCTATTAAACCATTTTCTTCATTCTACCCTCTGACTTCTTGCCAACAATGTATACAGTATATTAAAAATCCTCACAATCCTATCTGCAAGTATTGTGTATTTTCTTCCCTCGCATTCTCCCTCTGGAAAATGTCACACTCCCATGGCAACCAGGGAAACTGGGACTTAGAGAGGGTAGTAGACCCAAGATCTCAAAGTGATAAATAAGTGATAGAGCAGGAATTTAAGATTAAATGTCTGTCTCCAGATTCTATGATGTTAACCACTGTGTATTACACGCCTCAGATCTAGACAAAAAGAGTAAATATTATATGATTACTTATATGTAAAATTCTAGAAAATGCCAACTAATTACAATGATGGAAAGCAGATGAAAGGTTGCCTAGGAATTAGGGAGGACGGAGGGAATAATGAAGACTACCAGGGAGAGGCAGGAGAAACAGACTGCAAAGAGGTATGAGAAAACTTTTAGGACAATATTATCTTGATTATGGTGTTGGTTTTATAGGTTATTAAAACTTACCAAATTGTACATTTTAAATATATACAGTTTATTTTACATCAACTCATTTTGTAGGGTTGTTTAAAAAGCAAAATTAGAAAGCATGGTATTGATATAGGAAAAAAACCAACAGACCTGTGCAGCAGAGCTCAGCTATGGACCCTCACACCTAGGGACCACACTATAATTAGTGATTTAGAAAAAACAAAAACAGTCTTCAAGAAATTGTTTTTAGAAAATTGGCTACCCAGTTTGAGAGCATTTCATACACCAAAATGAATTCTGGGTAAATGAAAGGTTTATATAAGAGAAGCAAATCTTTAGAACTTCTAAAAGGAAATATTAAAAAATACTATTTTTTTAGGACATTGAAACATGAAATGACTTTTTAAAAAAGAAACAAATGAGATAACATTACAAAGAAAAAAATACTGGTAAATTCAACTATGTTAAAATTTAAAACTTCTCCACATCATGGTACCATTTTAGTGTTTATTATGTTATCTAAGAAAAGTTGAATTGATGGGTGCCAGAGGGAAGGGGGTTGGGGACTGGGTCAAAACAGTAAAGGGATTAAGAAGTACAAATGATAGTCACAAATACAGGGATGTAAAGTACAGCATAAGGAATATAATCAATAATATTGTAATAAATATGTGTGGTGTCAGGTGGGTTCTTGGAATATCAGATGCATGACTTTGTAAAGTATATGATTGTCTAACCACTATGCTGTATACCTGAAACTAATACAAAATAATATTGAATGCAAACTTTAATTGAAAAGTAAATAAGTAAAATGTAAATATTTTGTGAATTGAACAAAGTTAAATAGGACCCAATAGTAAACTTCAACTTTCAGAACTTACGACTATTTATAATCATTCCAAAAAAAAAATAAGTACTTAGGTATAAGTCTAACAAAACACATATAAAATCTAGCTATTGAAAATTACAAACAGTTAATGAAAGATATGCAAGAAGATCTAAAGTTCTTTCGCTGAATACTGTATGAAATGTAAATTCGATGTGTGTCAATATAGCAGTCTACTTTAAGTTTTCCTCAGGGACGAGGAAACAGAAAAGAATATTTAGCAGTGGCCCTGGCCAGTTGGCTCAGTGTTAGAGCATTGGCCCAGTGTGTGAGTGTCCTGGGTCCGATTCCCGGTCAGGGCACACAGGAGAAGCACCCATCTGCTTCTCTACTCCTCCCCCTCTTGCTTCTCTTTCTCTCCCCCCATCTCCTCCCCTCCTGCAGCCATGACTTGATTGGAGATGAGTTGGTCCCAGGCACTGAGGAATGCTTCCTGGCCTCCACCTCAGACGCTAAAAAAAAAAAATAAAAAAAAATGGCTCTGGTTGCAACAGAGCAAGGGCCCCTGATGGGCAGAGCATCGCCCCCCTGGTGGGCTTGCTGGGTGGATCGCAGTTGGGGCACATGTGGGAGTCTGTCTCTGCCTTCCCATCCTCTCACTAAAAAAAAGGTATTTTACTGATAAATAGCAGAACTACAATAAGTCAAGCTCAGTGAATCCAACAGATGCTATGCTAAAAATTTTAGTGCTTGAATTCAGCATTTAAAACCTCAGAGCAAGAATTAAAATCCAGTGCAAAGCCAAGTTGAATTACATGATTATCACCGACTTCTTCAAAGCTCCTTTTTAAAGTGCAAGATAACAAAACTCACTAAATTTCCTTCAGTTGCTTTTCATGCAATACAGAATGTAAATGTACTAGTCTGGAGGTCTAAGATAAAACAACCACAAAAACCACTTAGCTGCTACTAGATTAATTGCTCTGAATTTTAAACTAATCTTTTGATTTGGAGTTAACTAAAATTCATAGAATTTTATGTGAGGTCCATATTTTGCAAACCACAAAAGACATACTCAGAAAAACACAATCAGAGACCAGCAGGACACACAGTCATCACCTAACACCAGTTTTCTCAGAGTAGGAATAAGACCTTGTTTGTCCACATCATCTGAGCTGGAGGAACAGCATCCACCTAGCTTGCCAAACATCAAGGTCTGTGGCAAATAGGTTATGCCAACTTTAACAAAAACAGAAGGTTTTTCTCTACAGGACTTTCAACAGACAGCAACAGAGAGGTGGCTATCTTGCTGCTGTGGGCTCTCACTTCTAATCACAAAACTATTAACTATTTCAATCTATCTTAACCTTTTTTTAAAATATCAATGAATACATCTATCTAAATGCAGTAATTATTGAATGGAAACAATGGCTGTTCCTTGTAATTCCTCTCATGACTTTACCAATGATTCACTCCCTTTCTAATTCACTGATCACAGGCTTTCAGTTTTTTCACTGGATCTTTGGTCATTTCCCCTCGTCACTTCTCACTTATACAACTTTCTCTGAAGAAACCAACTCAATGTAAGGCTTTAACCACCACTTCCATGACAGCTTCCAAATCTATACTCTTAGCCCAACAAGCATTTTCTCTTTTTAAATTTTATTTAGAAAATTAAATTTAATGGGGTGACACTGATCAATTAGAGTAAATAAGTTTCAGGTAAACATTTCTATAGCGTTTGAACACTTGATTATGTGAAATAAGTAAATCAAAAAAAGCTAAGAACTGTACAATGTCACACACAGGTGTTACATAAAACTGAGACCCAACCAGTTATAAAAACCTGAGATTCTAACAAAATTTCCTACTTAAACCAAATCTTCCATTGAATATTTACATAGTTTAGAATGCAATTTCTTAAGAACCTTTTCTTTTTCTTAAAAAAAAAATATTTATTTTAGAGAGAGAATGGAGTACGTGGAGGAGGGAGAAGTATCAACTTGTAGTACACGAGGTCCTCAGGTTATGACACAGTTCCATTCCTATGACAGTGATGTTAACCCAAATATTGGTGTAACAAAACCCTTGTGCTTTTAACAGTCCAAAACGGCGTAGGTGAGAGTTCTGGGGGACGCCAGCTCCCTCACTCATTCGCCACGTTACTGCGTGTTCTTCACTGCACACAACCAAACTAGTTCACCCACATAGTCCATAAGTACAACGCTAATAGCATAAGCTGAAACACTCACATCTCAAATTTTTTGTTCTTATGGGAGTAAGCATCATAACCTCGAAACATCATGTCAAGACTGTTGTAACCTGAGGACCCCCTGTCGATGCTTCTCATATGTGTCTTGACCAGGCAAGCCCAGGGTTTCAAACCAGTGACCTCAGCATTCCAGGTTGATGCTTTATCCACTGCGCCACCACAGGGCAGCCATTACAACCTTTTCTTTTAAAGGACCTTTAAAAGATCATCTAATGTTGTCAAACATTAAGATAAGTTAAATCTGAGTAGCATCTACTATATTATTTTCTCAGGGTTTTTACATAGAGAAGGCTTTAAGCTTAGATGACCTTGGTTCTGACACCTGAATGAGGACGTGTTGGCTTAGAGAGGTCAACATTGAGAACTTGGTTGGCTGACAGCATTACCAGATTTGCAGAGACCAAGGGTATTAACATTTCTATTGGGATGCATAGCTTATTATGTTACATTAGGGAGCTGGTTAGACATGAGCAGGGACAGGTAAAAGGAGGGTGAGGGATGAACTGCCCCCATGCATTCCTGATATCAGGATGTAGGTAAATCTTTAAGCTAGAACAGACCTCATCACCCCCAGACTTGTGGTCTCGAGTTCCCTGATATGGTATCAGCCACACAGCAATATAATGAAGACAGATAAATAAGAAGAAGCTGGAAAGAAGAAAAAGGAAAACCAGGAATGGGAAGTCCAGGAGGTAAAGCCCATAAATACCTAAACTCTAACTCATTAGGGCCCTCATTCTCAGAATGAGTCGCCCCCTCAGGCCTTCCTGAGTGTAGTCTGCATGGCCAATAAAAATAAACCCTTGCTTTGCTTGCTCTAGTTTGTCACTTGACTGAATTCTTTCTCTCAAGTAAGACAAGAATCGAGGTTGAATTCTTTCTCTCAAGCAAGACAAGAATCGAAGTTTCATAGTTTCACTGGTAACAATTTCAGTATACACTTCGTAGAGCCAATTTGTGCCTTCATAGTCTGCTATAAATCTTCAAGGGACAGTCAGTGGACATGATGTTGACATTGTTTAGATTATAAATTTGCAGCTTTACTTTCATAAACAAAGTACAGTATAAATAAATTGTACACTATGGAATGATCTTTCTGATATTTCTCTAAAGTCTTTAGCTTTTTGTCGGGTATGAGGCTTCAAACACAGCTCAATGTAATTTGTTGAAATAACTTTTTTAAAAGGTTCACTTGTGCCTGACCAGGCAGTGGTGAAGTAGATAGCGCATCATCCTGGGATGCTGAGGACTCAGTTTCAAAACCCCAAGGTCGCTGGCTTGAGTGTGAGCTCATCTGGCTTGAGTGCAGGCTCTCCAGCTTGAGTGTGAGGTAGCCAGCTTGAGCGTGAGATCATAGACATGATCCCATGGTCACTGGCTTAAGCCCAAAGTTGCTGGTTTGAGCAAGGGGTCACTGGCTCAGCTGGAGCCCACCCCGTCAAGGCACATATGAGAAAGTAATCAATGAACAACTAAAGTATTGCAATTACCTTATTTTTTGCTCCATAAGACGCACTTTTTATCCCCAAAAGTGGAGGGGAAAATGCCCGTGCCTCTTATGGATCGAATGTTCATTTTTCTTAGCTGCTGTGGGTTCCCAGACAACTCAGAAGAATATCTGAACGTAAAAGTCACTTCTCATTTTTTAGTAACAGTGCTAATGGTTGTTAATACTGCTGTTGAGTTTACACTGTTGAAATATTATTGTGGTATATTCTATTAAATATTATAACACACCATTTGGTTCAGAATTTTTTTTTCTTATTTTCCTCCTTAAAACCCTAGGTGCATCTTATAGAGCGAAAAATACAACGTATGTTGATGCTTCTCATCTCTCTCCCTTCATATCTGTCTGTCCCTCTCTCCTCTCTCTCTCTCCCCTTTCTCTCTCTCTCTCATACGCGCATGCGAGTGCACACTAAAAAAATAAATAAAAGGATTACTTGTTTTCTTTGGATAAATAAGTGGAACTGTGGGGGTTGTATGGTATATCTATTTTTAGTTTTGGGGGGAATCTCCTTACTTTGGAGGAACTGAACCAGTGTGCAGTCCCACCAACAATGCACAAGAGGTCCCTTTACTCATATCTTCATGAAAAAGTTATTTGTTGACTTTTTGGTAATGGCCATTCTGACTCAGGTGAGGTGGTATCTCATTGTGGTTTTGATTTACAGTTCCTTGTAGATTAATGATGTGAAGTATCTTTTCATATATCTGTTGGTCATCTATGTCTTCTTTGGAGAAATAGTTTCTTATGTTTATTGCAGCATTATATACAATAGCCAAGATATGAAAGCAGCCTAGGTGGTCACCGATAGGAATGGATAAAGATGTAGAGAGACAGAGAGAGAGAGAGAGAGAGAGAGAGTGTAATAATAGTACACAGCAATAAAAAAGAACGAAATCTTGCCATTTGTGATATGGATGGATCTAGAGCAGGGGTCTCAAACTCGCAGCCCGCGGGCCGCATGTGGCCTGCCGAACAATTTTGTGCAGCCTGCAAACACAAAATTGTTCGGCGAGCCGCGAGTTTGAGACCCCTGATCTAGAGGGTATCATATTAAGTGAAATTAAGTCAGGCAGAGAAAGAATAACACCATAGGGTTTCACTTATACATGGAATCTAAAACAAACAAAAGAAGAGACTCATAGAAACAGAGACCATAGGGATGGTTACCAGAAGGGAAGGGAAAATGGATGAAAAGGGGAAAAGAAAAATAGTGGATAATATTGTGATAAATTTACACAGTGAAAAATGATTACTAGAATTAGTGAGTGATGCCATTATAAGGTATAACAATGTTGAATCACTATATTGTACACCTGAAACTAATGTAACCAATATAAGATTATATACCAACTATACTTAAATTTTAAATTTTTTTTTTTTTTTTAACAGAGACAGAGACTGAGTCAGAGAGAGGGATATACAGGGACAGACAGACAGGAACGAAGAGAGATGAGAAGCATCAATCATTAGTTTTTCATTGCGTGTTGCAACACCTTAGTTGTTCATTGATTGCTTTCTCATACGTGCCTTGACTGCGGGTCTTCAGCAGATCGAGTAACCCCTTGCTGGAGCCAGCGACATCGGGTTCAAGCTGGTGAGCTTTTGCTCAAACCAGATGAACCCGTGCTCAAGCTGGCGGGGTCTCGAACCTGGGTCGTCTGCATCCCAGTCTGATGCTCTATTCACTGCACCACCGCCTGGTCAGGCTTAAAATTTTTTTTAAAAGATTTGTGTATGTTATCAATCACAGGGCCCAGTGTCCTTTACTCAGCCTCCTTTCTAGATGGAAACAATGGAAAATGTGGTGGTAGGAAATTATACTTAGTGATCTTAGGCAAGTCATTTTCATGTTTTGATTTCCTTGGCATTAAAATTTAGAGATTAGATTATTTAATTTTTAATATCAACTACTCTCTATCTTATTGTTTCTTTGGATTTGATTCTGTTTTTTTCCTAGTACTGAATACTAACTTGCTTTCATTCTTTCTTTGGGGGATTAAAAAGGTGATGGGAATAAGAAGTACTAAATGTTAGCCTGACCTGTGGTGGTGCAGTGAATAAAGTTTCAACCTGGAATGCTCAGGTCACCAGTTTGAATCCCTGGGCTTGCCAGGTCAAGGCACATACAAGAAACAACTACAAGTTGATGCTTCCCACTTACTCCTTCTGTCACTCTCTCTCTCTCTCCTCTCTCTAAAATCAATAAATAAAATCTAAAATAAGAAAAGGAAAAAGAAGTACTAAATGTTAGTTGCAAAATAGGCATGGGGATATATGGTAAAGCATAGGGAATATAGTTAACAATACTATAATAACTACCTGTGGTGCCAGGTGGGCACTTGAGTTATCAGAGAGAACACTTTATAACTCATATGAATGTCTATTCACTGTGCTGTACACCTGAAACTAATACAAAACAGTGTAGAATACAAACTGCAATTTAAAAAATTATTAAAATAGCCTTGGCCAGTTGGCTCAGTGGTAGAGCATCGGCCTGGCGTGCAGGAGTCCCAGGTTTGATTCCCAGCCAGGACACACAGGAGAAGTGCCCATCTGCTTCTCCACCCCTCCTCCTCTCCTTCCTCTCTGTCTCTCTCTTCCCCTCCCACAGCCAAGGCTCCATGGGAGCAAAGTTGGCCTGGGCACTGAGGATGGCTCTATAGCCTCTGCCTCAGGTGCTAGAATGGCTCTGGTTGCAACAGAGCGACGCCCCAGATGGGCAGAGCATCGCCCCCTGGTTGGCATGCCGGGTGGATCCCGGTCAGGCGCATGCGGGAGTCTGTCTGACTGCCTCCCCGTTTCCAACTTCAGAAAAATACAAAAAAACAATATTAAAATAAATTAATGTAGACATATGAAGTGAGAAGGATCTATCTTTTGCCCCTTAAACTTGTAAGTTGGACAACTATAACTGAGTAAAGGCTACCCTGCTCAACACACAAACACTCCTGAAAGTTCCATGCATAAGAACATTTGAAAATAAGATTATTGGGATGAGTAGAAGACGCAGAACAGGGTATGAAGTATAAGAACAGGGATAGTTGCCCTGGGCAATTAGCTCAGTGGTAGAACATCAGCCTGGCGTGTGGATGTCCTGGGTTAAATTCTTGGTCAGGGCACAAAGGAGAAGCACCGATCTGCTTTTCTAGCCCTCTCCCTCTTGCTTCTCTCTCTCCCCCCCTCCTGCAGCCAAGGCTCGACTGGAGCAAGCTGGTCCTGCATACTGAGAATGGCTCGATGGCCTCCACCTTAGCACTAAGAAGAGCTTGGTTGCTGAGCAATGGAGCAATGCCCCAGATGGGCAGAGCATTGCCCCCTAGTGTGCTTGCCAGGTGGATCTGGGTCAGGGCACATGTGGAAGTCTGTGTCTGCCTCCCCTCCTCTCACTAAATTTAAAAAAGAAAGAAAGAACAGAGATATTGGCTGCAGATGTGGCTTGGTACCCACCACAGCTCCAGGGAACAGAGAAGCAAAGGAGAAGTTGGGCTGCAGCCTCAACACTACAGCCTGGAGCATAAAAGAGACAGAAGCACTTTTCATGGAAAAGGCATCTCCCTTCCTTCTTCCCCACTGTGGCAGAACTGGGTGGAGGTGCCTGGGAACTTTTAAAGAAAGCAGCAGAGCTTACAACCAATGTTGGCAGGGACTGAAATTGCAGGATGCCCACAGAACCTGCCTCTCCCCCACATACCCCAGGCAGTGACAAGAAAAGCCACAGACACAGCAGAAAAGGAGATAGCTCTGGGAGCCTGCAAAACTGGTTCTCCACCACCCACCACATCCCTCTACCACAGGGGTAGTGCCCCATAACCAAGGTGACTGGTCACAGAGAAGACACCCATTAGCTGCACTGCCCTTAATTACAGCTCTCAGGCCCACTGCAATCCCAGAAGTGCAAATAGCACAAGTAAAGAGAAAAAAAAAAATACTTGCACTATAGCACCATCTACTGGAAGATACCCTACCTATCAACCTGCTGAACTGTCCAGAGCCAAACAGCATCTGCATAAGAGATCACTACATCAAATGTGCAGACAGAAAATCAATCTATCAAATACCAAAAATAACCAAGTTAATTTGGGAGTACAAAAAAATAATTAAAAGTCTCCAGGAACCGTATTTGAAGGCATGGAAGACTGTGACTTAAATGACAGAGAATTCAAGATAGCTATTATGAAGAAATTCAATAATATACAAGAAAACTCAGACATGCAGTTCACTAAACTCAGGAATAAAATTTATGAACAGAGAAATACTTTACCAAAGAGAATGAAACTATTAAAAAAAATTCTAGAGCTAAAGAATTCAATAAATAAGAGGAGGGATGCTTTAGACAGCACTGGAAACAAAGTAGCCCAGGTGGAGAGAGGGTTAGTGAACTCAAAGATACCCAGAAATGAGGGAGCAGGAAAAAGAGAATAAGACTTTTAAAAAATGAAACAACTCTACAAGAATTATCTGACTACATTAGAAAGAGCAACCTATAAGGTAACAAGTGTATGAGAAGAGGGAGAAAGAAACAGATACCTTACTCAAAAAAATAATTGATGAGAATTTTCTAAGCCTATGGAAAAAAACTAAACTTTAGAATAGAGGAAGCTAACAGAATACATAACTGTATCAATGCAAAGACCATCTCCAAGATAGATTTTATTCGAACTGTCAAAAACTAATGACAGCCCTGGCCGGTTGGCTCAGCGGTAGAGCGTCGGCCTAGCGTGCGGAGGACCCGGGTTCGATTCCCGGCCAGGGCACACAGGAGAAGCGCCCATTTGCTTCTACACCCCTCCGCTGCGCCTTCCTCTCTGTCTCTCTCTTCCCCTCCCGCAGCCAGGGCTCCATTGGAGCAAAGATGGCCCCAGGCGCTGGGGATGGCTCTGTGGCCTCTGCCTCAGGCGCTGGAGTGGCTCTGGTCGCAACATGGCTATGCCCAGGATGGGCAGAGCATCGCCCCCTGGTGGGCAGAGCTTCGCCCCATGGTGGGCGTGCCGGGTGGATCCTGGTCGGGCGCATGCGGGAGTCTGTCTGACTGTCTCTCCCTGTTTCCAGCTTCAGAAAAAAACAAACAAACAAACAAACAAAAAAACCTAATGACAAAGGAAGAATTCTCGATCTAGATCCAAGATGGTGACCCAGTAAGAGGATGATCCACTCACCTCCTCCCAGAACCAAATCGGAGTTATAACTAAATTTAAGAACAATCATCCTGAGAAACCAACTCAAGACTAAATGAAAAGGAATCTTATAACCAAGAATTCCCAGAAGAAGCCACTTGAAAATGGGCAGGAAGGGCAGAAATGCAAAAAGGGCTGCCCCTACTCCCACGAGTAGTGGCGGAAGTTCGAGAGGGACATCTCAGCTGCGGTGGCATGTGGTTAACTCTGAGAAGTGTAGGGCCTAACTCCCAAACAGAGCTCTTCGGCCTATAACATCAAAGCCGAGAAGAGGGGCCCACATAGCATTTGGCTGTGAAAAGCAGCAAGGTTTCTGTCTGCCAGAAAGAGACAGGGACTGCAGAGATGAAGGTACCTTCTTAAAGGACCAATGCAGAAAATCTCATTCACAGCCACTTACCTGGGGCTTGGCCGAAGGGAGAGCTGAGCAGACTAGAGTCACATGAAGAAAGTCTGAGATTTGTGGCCCTGGGGAGACACACAGTGGTGGGAAAGCCACTAGAACCCCTGTGCTGAATTATTCTACAAGACCACAGTTGCCATCTTTCTTGGGTACTGCACTCCCCTGTGTGGCATCAGCCTGGGAGAAAGCAATGAACTGCCCCAACCTTGGGAATCTCTCTTGCCCCACCCTACAGAGATTGAGCCCTGCAGAGAAGTAAGGAGCCTTGGCCAAGGAGCAGACGGCTTAACAGCCTCTGGGGTAACAGTTACTCAGGTGTCTGGATTTGAGGCTAGAGCTATTCTCCCCACTTTCCTGAGAATACAACTGGTGCTTCCGTCTCACAAGAGATTCCGTAGAAACTGTTCAGGCTGTTGGCAGATCACATCTCTGGGTTTCAGAGGCCTTAACCACCCAACTCCTAGTGGCTACACCCTACTGAGTTCTGAGAAAAAATTTAGAACGGACCGACACCTGGGGCTCTGAGGTGGGAGCCACACTCACCACCTTTCCCAGCCTCCCTACCATCTCAGAGGTGTTTTCAGGGGTAGAGCCTAACAGACAGAGGCAGCAGGAGGTGCCTCTCAAGAAGCCTTGGGTCTTTTGCTGACTTGCCCCCATGCCCAGTGCTGGTAAAATCCAGCCTAGGTGTACAGCTAGGCCCTTCCACATGCACCTAAGCCCAGCAGAGGATCACTTGAAGCTCCAAACAGGTTGCTGACAGCCAATTACAGGCAGTGTCTTACACTGGTCTGCACCAGGTCCCCTCCTAAGGGGCCCAGAACCAACACATCCAGTGGCCAGTTACAGACATCAGAGCAGGATCCGACTAGTATTACAAGCAGCACATCCAAAGGGAGAACTCGTCAGACACCAAACCCAGCTGATGTGAATTCTGCTTTCGGTGGTCAGTGCCTGCACAGCAGCTCAAATGCACTGGACGAAGCAGAGCCTCACAGTCAGCCGGCCCAAGTCCTAGATATTCTGCCCCGCTGGGCTAAGCTCCACAGGGCCTGGAACAGAAGCTGAGAGCTCAGACATCCAAAGAGTGAGTTCCTTGGAGCCTACTGTTGGGATAAGTTGAGGGGCTTAGCCACCTCCTGGGGGAAGAGTTCCAAACAGCCCCAGTGGAGACTCTCTGTCTCCTCCCTGAGCCCAGGGGGCCCCCAGCTGGAAGAGCTTCTGCAGAGGGGACTGTTGGCCCCACCCAACCTGAACCTGCTGCTCAGCTCTCTGGGGAGAGATAGAATTGGAGTATCCAGCAGTGGCTGAGGGATTAGGCTTTGGAGTAGGGGCCACTTTCCCAGTACCAAGTGCCTGACCAAGTGACCTCCCTCCAAGTATAGGATCTTACTAATGCTGTCCTCCCAACCTCAGTTGCCCTACACTACCAAGCTTGCAACTGGTGGAAGGGTTTGTGGGGTGAGGCCAGTCTGAGCCCACTCTACAGGCTTTCTACCCAAGTCTCTGCGGAAAGACCAGACAGCTGCAAGGGAAGGTGGCACAGCTGAAAGGTAGAGGCAACTCTTAAGGAGCTTGGGCCCTTTTACAGTTGCCCTCAGCTCTAAGAAGGAGGAAGTTGACCCTTATACACAGGTTGACTCCTCCCACACTACCCAGGCACAGAAAATACAAACACAAAACTGACACAGGAAAAATGAGAGAATCTGACAGGACAGAGTGCAACTAATGAAACTGAAGCAGCATTCAAAAAACTCCGAATAAACAATAGTCCTGAACTGGATGGCTTCCCAGGTGACATTTGCCAATTATTCAAAGAAGAACATCTATACTTCCCAAACTATCCCCAAAATTTCAAGAGCCAGGAAGATTCTCAAACTCATTTTATGAGGTAAACATTATTCTAATTCCAAAACCAGATAAAGACACTACAAAGGAAGAAAATTATAGGCCAATATCCATGATTAACACAGATGCTAAAATCTTCAACAAAATATTACAAACTAGATCCAGCAATACATTAAAAATATCATATACCATGACCAACTGTAATTTATTCCAGGGATGCCGGGCTGGTGCCATACCTGCAAATCAATAAACACGATAACCACATAAACAAAATGAAGGATAAAAATCATATGATCACATCAATATATGCAAGAAAGCATTTGATAAAATGCAACACCCATTTATAATAAAAACTCTCAGAAAAGTGGAAATAGAAGGAACATACCTCAACATATCATAATAAGGGCCATATAGGACAAGATCATAGCCAATGTCACACTCAATGGGCAAAAACTATAAGCATTTCCCTTAAGATCAGGAACAAGACAAGGGTCTCTGCTTTTACCACTCTTATGCAACATCATACTGGAAGTCCTAGCCACAGCAATCAGATAAGAAGAAATAAAAGGCATCCAAATTGCAAAGGAAGAGCTAAAACTGTCATTATTTGCAGATATGATATTGTATATTGTATAGCGAATCCTTAATTTTGCATCAAAAAACTACTAGAATAAATGAATTCAGTAAAGTAGCAGTACACAAAATAAACATCCACAAATCAGTTGCATTTTAAACACCAATAATGATCTATCATAAAAGAAAACAATATCATTTACAATTCCTTCAAAAAATAATAAAATACCTAGAAATAAATTTAAAGACCTGTACTCAGAAAATTATAAGACATTGAGGAAAAAACTGAAGATACAAATAAGTGGAAGCATATACCGTGTTTGTGGATAGGAAGAATTAACATTAAAAGGTCCATACCGGCCCTGGCCGGTTGGCTCAGTGGTAGGGCGTCGGCCTGGCGTGCAGGAGTCCCGGGTTCGATTCCCGGCCAGCCACACAGGAGAAGCGTCCATCTGCTTCTCCACCCCTCCCCCTCTCCTTCCTCTCTGTCTCTCTCTTCCCCTCCCGCAGCCAGGGCTCCACTGGAGCAAAGTTTGCCCGGGCCCTGAGGATGGCTCTGTGGCCTCTGCCTCAGGCACTAGAATGGCTCTGATTGCAGCAGAGCGAAGCCCCAAGATGGGCAGAGCATCACCCCCTGGTGGGCATGCCGGGTGGATCCGGTCAGGCGCATGTGGGAGTCTGTCTGACTGCCTCCCTGTTTCCAGCTTTGGAAAAATACAAAAAATAAAAAAATAAAAAATAAAAAATAAAAAAAAAAGGTCCATACTACCCAAAACAATCTATAGATTCAACGCAATTCCTATCAAGATACTAATGGCACATTCATAGAACAATATTCCAAATATTTATATATAGAGAACCACAAATGACCCTGAAAAGCCACAGTTATCTTGAGAAGTAAAAACAAATTTGGAGGAATCAGACTCTCTGATAGCAAACTATAATACAAGGCCATAGTAATCAAAACAGCATGAGAGTGGCATAAAAACAGACATACATCAATGGGACAGAACAGAGATCTCAGAAATAAACCAATGCCTTTACAGTCAATTAATATTCGACAAAGGAGACAAGAATATATGATGGAATAAAGACAGTGTTTTCAATAAATGGTATTGGTAATATTGGAGAGATACGTTTAAAAAAATGAAACTAGACCACCTTCTTACATCACACACAAGAATAAACTCAAAATGAATCAGACTTAAATGTTAACCTTGAAACCATAAAAATCTTAGAAGAGCCTGACTGGGCGGTGGCACAGTGGGTAGCGCGTCGGACTGGGATGCGGAAGACCCAGGTTCGAGACCCCGAGGTCGTCAGCTTGAGCGCGGGCTCATCTGGTTTGAGGAAAAGCTCACCAGCTTGAGCCAAGGTCGCTGACTCCAGCAAGGGGTTACTCAGTCTGCTGAAGGCCTGTGGTCAAGGCACATATGAGAAGGCAATCAATGAACAATTAAGGTGTTGCAATGCGTAACGAAAAACTAATGATTGATGCTCTCCGTTCCTGTCTGTCTGTCCCTATCTATCCCTCTCTCTGACTCTCTGTCTCTGTAAAAAAAAAAAAAAAGAAGAAGTAAAAATCTTAGAAGAAAATCAGGCAATAAAATCTCAGACTTTTCTCATAGCAATATTTTTTCTAATCTATTTCCATGGACAAGGGAAACAAAAGAAAAAGTAAACAAATGGGACTATATCAAACTAAAACTTGTTGCACAGTAAAGGAAACCATGAACAAAATGAAAACACAACCTAGTAAATGGAATATATTCACCAATACATCTAATAAGGGATTAATTTCCAAAATATATAAAGAACTCACACAACTCGACACCAGGAAGACACAACCCAATTTAAAAAATAGAAAAAGAACCTGAATAGAGACTTTTCCAAAGAAGATATATAGATGACCAACAGAAATATGAAAAAATTATCAATGTCTCTAATCATCAAAGAGATGCAAATTAAAACCACAATGAGCTATCACCTCACACCTGCCAGAATAGCTATCATGAAAAAAATCAACAAACAAGTGCTGGTGAGGGTGTGGAGGAAAGGGAACCCTCCTGCACTGTTGGTGGGAATGCAGACTGGTGCAGTCACTGTGGAAAGCAGTACGGTGTTACCTCAAAAAATTAAAAATTGAACTGCCTTATGACCCAGCAATCTACTTCTGGTACTATATCTGGAAAAACTTGAAACACTGATTCGAAGGAATATATGCACCTTTATGTTCACTGAAGTGTTCTTTATAATAGCCAAGATTTGGAAGAAGCCCAAATGTCCATCAATAGATGAATGAATAAAAAAGCAGTGGTTCATTTACACAATGGAATACTAGGTAGCTGTAAAAAAAAGGAAATCTTGGCCCTGGCCGGTTGGCTCAGCGGTAGAGTGTCGGCCTGGAGTGCGGGGAACCCGGGTTCGTTTCCTGGCCAGGGCACATAGGAGAAGCGCCCATTAGCTTCTCCACGCCCCCCCCCCTCCTTCCTCTCTGTCTCTCTCTTTCCCTACCGCAGCCAAGGCTCCATTGGAGCAAAGATGGCCCCAGGCGCTGGGGATGGCTCCTTGGCCTCTGCCCTAGGCGTTAGAGTGGCTCTGGTCATGGCAGAGCATCGCCCCCTGGTGGGCAGAGCATCGCCCCTGGTGGGCGCGCCGGGTGGATCCCGGTCGGGCGCATGCGGGAGTCTGTCTGACTGTCTCTCCCCATTTCCAGCTTCAGAAAAATACAAAAAAAAATAAAAATAAAAATAAAAAGGAAAGGAAATCTTATCTTTTGCAACAGCATGGATGGACCTGGAGATTATTATGCTAAGTGAAATAAAGCCAGTCAGAAAAAGGCAAATATCACATGATTTCACTTATATGTGGAATCTAGTGAACAAAATAAACTAATAAATAAAATAGAAATGGACTCTAATACAGAGAACAGACTAACAGACTGACAGTTGTTGGGGGGTGGCCTGTGTAAAAAAGGTGAGGGGTTAAGCAAAAAAAAGATTCACAGACACAGTCAATAGTATGGTGATCATAAGATGGAAAGGGGCTAGAGAGGCAGGCAGAAGAGGGAAAAGGGGATAAATGGTGATGGAAGAATACTTGACTTGGGGAGGTGAACACAAAGTGCAATGTACAGATGATGTGTTACAGAGTTGTACACATGAAGCCTATATAATTTTATTAACCAATATCACCCCAATAAATTCAACAAAAATTTTAAAAATAAAATTAAATAGAAAGTAAAGATATAGGAACAAGAAAATGGGCATAAAATAGAAAAATTCTGAATAATACTGTAACCAATAGTGAACATCTCTGCGTTACTAATGAGATTGGTCCCAAGTGTCAATCAAAAGTAATGTGCTAATTAAATACTTTACATAATTCTCAACTGCAAAGCAAGAATATTTTCTTTCCTAACCCATACCAATATTCTAAAGATTAAATAAGAGATCAAGTAAAATAAAATTGTAAACTTTAAGGGTTTTTTTTTTTCATTTTTAACCCACTGATATTTAATATTTCCATCCAAATTCAGGTGAGACTTATATACATCTATTCTATCCATATTAACCTTAGGCAGTTGCTATTATTTTATGTTAATTTAAAGATGAGGAAATGAAGTATTAAAGAGGTAAAAGAAACTCATCCAAGGTCACATAAATAATAAATCCAGAGGGTTGTGTTTCAAGCCTAAGTCTCACTTCAAAGCCCATGCTTCTGTGAAGATCAACAGATTAAAAGACATGTTCATAAAAAGAAGTAATTCCACAGATACTGTATATTGTACATTGCCCAATATGAGAGGGCTTTATTCCCTGGACCCTGAACAGGAAGAGAACAAGTCTTTTCCAATATCCCTTTCTTCCTTAAAGAATTTTAAAATTAAAAAATAACTCTTTGATCCATGTTCTTTCTCAAATGTGTTTAATTTAGTGATGTCAGAATTGGATCAAAGTTTAGGATAGCTGCAGAAATACAAAATCAGTATCAAATTATAGAAATATATATGAAAATTTTCAAACAGTTGGTTCAAACTACTTACCATTGGCTCTAACATGAGATGGTTGCTTTGAGAAAAGTGACTCTTGTCAAGTGTCACCAGAGTAATTTAAGAAAAATAGTAAATGCTAATAAGCACGTATAGTACATTCATATAATAATCCCAAATTCAAAGGGGAGTTTGTGTGTGTGTGTATGTGTGTGTGTGTGTGTGTGTTATTTTAGAATGGGACAGATATATTTGAGCAATTATCCTAGTAACTTATGAGGTAATCACTGAAATTCAGTTACTCCCACAATGGCTGAAAACAAATATAATAACCATTCAAGAATGATAACAAATACAGTCTTTATTCTCTATGGTACAAGAGACCAATCACAAGCCCGTCTGTGTGAGATCTAGTTAATAAAAGCATTTTTTGAGAGGGATACAGAGAAGGATGAATTAAGAGGAAAAACCATTTATTATAATGTGACAAGCTTTTAAATGTTTGCATTATCATTAACCAGCTGCCCATTTCCCTGGTTTGGACCCCTGCCCCTGCCATCCAAGATGCTGTCACAGTTGCCAATTTGGAAGCAGGCTCACGTCTGAAACACTCACACCCTCTTCTGACCCTTTTGGAGTACTGCATGCACACCAGTTACTTAAGTGAAAAACTCAAATAAAGCTATAAATTAATAACTTTGCAGAAAACATTTTCCAGATAATTTTACATTTGAAATAACCTAAATAAACCTAAATTTAACTTAATAAAAATATGAAAGAGCAGATCTTCTAAATAAAATGTATGCCAATGAGAAGAAAGCCAACTATGTTCTCTTAATATTTTAAAAGCTTATATGTTAGCTGATTTTATTACAAAAATTACCATGTTGACAAAAACTACCACACAAAGACCTTACGGTGAGTGCCAGGCCCTGGGTGTGACTAGCTAGCGAATCCTAACAATATTATGAGATAGGCACTCATCTTACAAAAGGTGGAAAGTGAGGCCCAATGAAGTTACATAAAATGCCCGGGATCGTGTATCCACATAAGTAAGTGGTGAGGCTAAAGTTCCAACTCAGGAACTATGACTCTTATTAACTGTGACGCTCATTTATACCCAAAATATCCCTCTGAGATAGAATGGAGTTGATATGATAATAAAATAAAACATGATTAAAATTGAAAAAAATAAGTTATAAGGAGAATTACAAATAAGCCATCCAAATCTCTCACTTTCAATAAAGTCCCAAATGGTACAAAAATATTACATGAAATAGTTTTGGTCACTTTCACATTCCTCCTCACTTGAAGATTCTGATCTTTGGGGTCTAGGGTGTTTTCATGCATTCTTTTTACTCCTCATCCCTTTTCTCCATCAAACTATGCCCTTATTCATCTATGATCTGGTTCTTTACAGGAAAGGAAAAACTAATCTGCACTATATGCTTTATTTTTCTTCTATAAAGCAGAACTACTTACCTATTCCTACCTCAATTTCCTATTTCACTGAGAGCTTTAAAAAATTTACATAAAGACAGTAAATCCAAATAGCATCATTAACTCCCTCTTATTGCAAATATGATATTCTCATCTGTCTGGAAATATTTAGTGCATTCCTACTTGAAATCAGTCAGGACTTATATAGCCTAGATAATCTAAGATTTCTAAAAATATTAATTTTATTTTCAAGCAGGATATGAAGGTACATTGTTTAATGATCCATAGTTCAAGACAAGATCTATCCAGAAAATTTGTAGATTCCACAGGTTGTCTACTTAAAACTATTAAAAATATAAAAAATTAGGAACACTTAATCCAAACACGGTGTAACCAAGCTCACTGCCATACATGACCACAGAAGATTTACCATGGGTGGAAACAAAAGCTTCATTTAGATTTATTTTTTACAACTATGTTTTCATTTCATAATGTTAAAGTATACTTAGAAGTACTGAAAGTCCAAAGTATCAAAAACATATATAAACTGCACCAGTTTTAACTTGTTAGATCCAAAAACAAAGTGGTTATATTTTAGTATAGTAACTCATCACGTTGCTATAGAATTAATCATAACATCATTCTTATCTGCCAAATCTAAGCAGAACAAAAACAGCACAGGTACAAATCCTAGAACTGTTTTTACCTCGGTCTGCAGGATGGCAGCCCTCTGCTCCTTAGCAGTCAAGGACTCCTTCAGCACCTCTATGTGCTGCTTACTGTCAGAGAACTGGTTTGTGAGGGTTTCTAGCTTTGTCTGCAGAGCTAGCAGTTCTGTGTCCTTTCTGGAGAGCTCCTGCTTCACCTGACCAATCTACAGAAGAAAATAAAATGCTGTCAGGAACATAAGAAATGAAACAACTGCCTCTGACCTGGATCTTTGACATATCTAAGTCACAAGATATGAAACTAAAAGCAGCATTAGTTTTATGACAGGACATAATTCATCTCTTTGCATCATCCAATCTTAGATAACCACTCCCATCCCCACTCCATCCCCCCAAAAAACAACACAATTTATTTGACTAACAGAGAAATCTCCAGTTTTCATTGTGTCTCCTAAACAATTTTGAAATCCTTTAGAAAAAGAATGAAAGGAGAAAATCCCAATTCAATTAGAGGACTATAGATAGCAGCAGTAAGCATATAAACAACACTGTTCTGATAAGACAGTTTTCATTTTGTGAAGTCAGACCTCTTTGGAACATAAAGCAAGATTAGCGTTAGATGTAGATTAGAAGGAAAAAAGAAACTTCGTAGTATTGCTATTCAAATTTAAAAGCCACTACTGCTGTATTTTTTATTTTTTAGATTAAGTTTTTTCTCATTCTCAAACAAAAGTTTACATAAAATCCCTATCTTAAAAGCCACTTTGAGTTGTAAAGCATTATAAATACGTGCTTTTTAAAAATCCTATCATTTTGATGAGTTAGAAGTAAGACCTAAGAAAAGATTCCACTTACAAATTACAGCATGTCATTCCAACTAAATGGAGATGACCTAAATAGAGAATGCAGAACTCTCATTCTCTGAGCATCTACATGTGTAATTTGAGAGTAAGCCATTAATCAATAGGTGCCATTCATTCTCCTATGAATTTCTCTCATCTTAATTTAGAAAACACTTATTTCTAACATCTTTTACATTTGTTTTTTAAGAGTTTTAAACAACATTCTTTTATTCTAAATGTAAGTCAAATAAACAGAAATCAGATTTGCTTTTACATTATATCTACTGCCTAGCGAGGTAAGTGGGCACTGAAAGATAGATTAATTATTAGAAGTATAAATCTGACAAGTCAGTAATTTCAGTATCACTAATGAAATAAAAAGTACTTTAATATTTTTAAATGAAATATATGTATTTTATTGTAATAACTTTAGATATAATGGACAAAGCTTTTCAGAACACTTTCCCATGAAAAATATATCTTTTACTTTAATTAAAATTAGACTTTTAAAACACCCTAGAAATAAATTTCTAATTTACTCTTCTGTTTCATCAAGAAGACAAGCACATTTCTCATATGCATGAAACCTTATTTCCAGATATAGTTATTCATTCAATAAATATGTGTATTTATTGCATGCAAAGTACTTGAGGACACTAAGGACATCAGTGGAAGATAATTATAAATGCCAACTATTTTCATCCTGTTACACAGATATGCACCAGGATTTACTACATACTGTAATGGTACAATGGTTTTTCATACCATCCACTACTAACAAGCATCAAACAAACATTGTATTAGCCTATCCCTAACATACAGAATGCACTAAAAATGCACTTGCTGTATGAATGAATATTCAGGAGGAATATTCAAGGTATTATCACTTCCTCAGCTAACGAACTATGGCTTAAAGCAGGGGTCTCAAACTCGTGGCCTGCCCACCAATTTTGTGCGGCCGCAGACTGGCCCGCAGACTAATCCACGAAGTTTGATTAGTCTGCGGAACGCACAAAATTGGTGGGCGGGCCGCATGCGGCCCACTGGCCGCAAGTTTGAGACCCCTGGCTTAAAGACTACTCAAATTTCCAGCTACCTCTAATTGTGTGATCAAAAACAAATATAACCTCTGTTTCCTATCTTCTGAATTATTAATCTTCAAATAATGCTATATTGACCATAAAAGACTGATAAAGGGGAGAAAATATTCTACATTGAAAGCAAAGTTTAGAAGCACAAATTTTACTTAAAAGTTAGGAATACAAGGCTTCACAGTCACTCACAGGTGAAAATGAGTACGTCTTCGAGTAATTATTTTACCTTGCTAAGCTTTGGTTTCCTGATCAGTAATATGGAGAAAGTAAACCAGTGCCACTGTGCTGTTTACAGATTAAATAAAATAATGTATGGAATGTGTTTAGCCTGTTGTTTGACACAAAAAGAAATGAATGAATAGTAGCTGAGAAAAAAATAGTTATGGATTAACTTCTCTAGGCAATGCATGGTTACCACAAACCTAACAGACAAACCTTTCAGACAAAATATTTCATTTCTCTATCTACACTATAATGTAGTCCATAAATAGTGAACACACCAAATTTCCAGGTTTTTATAATGCTGCATTCTAGTCTTATCCCACAATTATTTTCAAACACGTTTTTTTCTGACATTTGTGTGACAGATAGTTGCACAGCCTAGTACACAAGGGCAGGAGAGTGAAGAGCTTACAAGCACAGGTTCTGGAACCAAATTACTGGGTAAAAATTAAACTCTACCTCTTACTTAAGCTGTGATTCCTAAGCACCACTCTGTTAGCTCAGTTTCCTCATCTATCAATTGGGGTGACTGATAATACACCTACCTTAGTAGGTTATAAAATGCTTATAAAAATAAGTGCTCAAGTGTTAGTTATTTTATTATTTTGAAATTAATTTTAAGTTCTTTAGAAAGAAGACAACTAGATTTAGAAACTTTAAGTTTCATGCCAATTCTAATTTACTAGGTAATTCTAAGTAAGCTAACTACCTTCTATTCATTTGTTCTAAAGAAAGTAACATTTATTGCAAAATCACCAAATGGGGACTTAAAGATGTCTACATATGAAGGTAAAGCACTTTACTAAGAATTTCAAATTCAAATAAATACTAGGGATGAACCTAGAACATCTGCATATACCTAGGAAGAAAAAGAGACTACCATTCATAGAAACCAACAAGTCTCTAGTTATAGGAAAGGAGTTGAGAAAAAACAAGCTTTGAAGTACCATCCATTCAGTGACAACAGCAACAATAAAGAACCAGGTAAGGGCTTCCAGAACACGTGAGGGCTCACTACACACAAAGTGACATGTGGTTCAAACTGCTAAACAGGAGTTGGTTAACGAGCAGAGCAGGCTGGTTAGAGCCAGTACTGGACAAAGCTGCCAACCATAGAAAATGAAAGTACAAGCCACCCAGAAGCCAGAGCTAGCAGGGTCCCACTGTGGGATCACTGCACACAAAAGGGTAAATCTTACGGCAAAGACCTCAGCCTGAAGACCAGCCGCTCTCTTTTTCAGCTCCTCCCCTTGAGCCTCTTTCGAACTTAGTTCCTCCTTCAGTTGCTCTACCTGTCACGACATTGTTATTCTTTTTTTACTTGTTTATCAATGTAGGTCTTATTATCTGCTTTTAAGCCAGTGCAGTAACTGGAAATAACAGTAACATGTAACACAATCAAATCTGCTTCCCTAATTCCTTCTCCAAAGGACCCTAGATGGTTTCTCTATTTTCATGGGGTTCTTTAAATAAATGGGAATATGCTAATTGGCAAATGGGAAACAGAGCTTATACTGTAGTATATTTTGTTCTCAAATTAGGACGAAAAATGCAAACTAAAAGAAAGTTGGATATGTGAATGTTTAAGTCTCAAATTACCATAAAATTGGCAGTAGTCATTAACAACAAATTCTGAAAAAAATAGAGGAATATTCTACAGATTTATATGCCAGGTATGGGCACTACAGTAAGAAGCCAGAAACTGGAGAAGTTATAACTGTATCATTCCCTGTTTTCACTTCTGAGAAATGGGGGAACTAATACAATTGGGATATGGCAGGGGGAAGGGGAATACTTATTTTCTAGGTATGCAATATTCTGTATGTAATTACAATTATGATTTTTCATTAAGCCACAACAAACCTGACAGATTGATAACTCTAATAAACTAAATCCTCCAATTAGCCTAAATAGTTTACAGAATCACACTAAATGGCTTTAGATCTAAGAAAGAAACATTATAGCTGAATTTATAAATAGAGATTGCTATGACTCAGTGATACCTATCTTACTTTACATATACCTGAAGCACACATGGGAAATAATAAACCTGATACAAATGGATCTTCTGCAAGGGAGAGAGCAAAGGGTTTTCCTTGATGGAACTGTATTTGAAGGGAAAACATTCTATCCAAGTCATTTCTGGGGAAAAGGAGGGGGGGGGGCGGGGCTGGGTTCAGCCTCTTAGGATTTTGACTTTTAAAATACTTCTCAAGAGGTAGAGAACAAGATTTCTCACACAGTGAGAAAACCTCATCTGATGTAATTCTACTAAATCATCTCAGAAATACTAATAGATATGAAATATTAAACTGTAATAATACATACTTTGCCTCATACAGGTAATATGTTTCAAGTGAAAACTTGAAATAACTACAGAACATCTGTGCCATATTCCCCACATATAAGACACACCTGTTTTCGAAAAATTTGTGATCTAAAAACTGGGTGCATCTTATACAGTGGTTGTCAAATCATTTAAGAAGTGTGGCATTTCAAATGCTATAGATGGAACTGAGAATGAGGCAATATATGAAGGCAGTGATTTGTCATCAGACATAGATGAGGACAAGCTAAATGGATGGGAGTTTTGACAGTGATGAGGAGTTGTATGAATTTTGTGATGAATAAAACTTGAGTTCAATAACTTTATGTAATACATTTTTTTTTCAAATTTTGGGCCCCAAAATTAAGGTGTGTCTTATATATGGGGGTGTCTTATATATGGGGAAATAGGTAATTCTGACTTTAATTCTGGGCATGTTCCACTTAAAAAAATATTTTAGAAGTATTCTTCCCTGAACTCAGATAAAACAGCGTGAAGTTATTCATCATGACTACGGACATAGGCATATGCATCCATCTTTCAAAGCCCCTTTTTTATAGCATCACACACCATTACCTTATTTTTCATAAATTTGGAATGGCTCCGATAGACCTCCATTTGCTTCATTTCTTCCTCCCGCTCCTCAGTACTCACAGCCCCATTTGATTTCAGCATCTGAATTTCCTCTTCCAAGTCTCGAAGCCCACGTTCCATAGAGGAAATTTTTGAATCCTAAGAACAATGGAAGATTTATTCATGAAAAGTCAGAGAAGTTAAGCAACTAAGTCTTAGATATTAAACATAATAAAAATAAATATGCAGGAAAACTGCTGTCTAGCAGCTGGTACTTTGCTCTAAAATATACCTTTTATGGTAATATGGGTGGGAACGAGGAGGACTCAGACCTTTAATATGATTTTTCCTCTATCTCTTCCTCCCATCTGTACCCTTTCGAATAAAGCTGAAAGACTTAACTAAAGAAGTAAAAACAGTGGAAAAATGATTAATTTTTTTTTGTATTTTATAGTCAACAAATATCTAGGGAAAATTTTTGTAATATTAACAAAAAAACCTTTTCTAGACATAATATCTTATCATTTTACTTGGTGACCCCTAAAAGATTTATCTCTAGCCACAAAGGACAGGGGGAGATGTGTAAAGGGCTTCAAAGATTTATACAATAATGTGTATAACTATATTTGTAATAATTAAGATTTTACAACATCCCACTGTAGAAAAACAAAGAGAAAACCCTCACCATATTGCGGTTCACTTTTCACAGTCTCACTGTATCGTGGATTTCTAAATTGTATTTATCTAATTTGTATCACGGATTTTTCACTATGACACAGGATTTTGCGGTATATAGGTATTTTTATATATTTATTATTTTAATTATTTTTGTGGTAAAATAAGCAAAATAAGTGTGGGAAAGGTTAATAACAGGGTGGGAAAGGTTTATAAGAGTGTGGGGAGGGTTTATAAAGCCTTAAAATATATATAAATAATAAAATAAATATAAGGTCGCTACGAGGATTTTCGCCTATCGCGGGGGGTTCTGGATCCTAAGCCCCACAATAGACAAGAGACCACTGTACTTTATCAGACTCTTAATCTTACTTTTTCTCTATACTGCCCCATACATATGAAATGTTTCATAATAATTTTTAAAAAACCACTGTCCTTGTAAATCATGACCACCACAAATATCTCCTCCTTTTAGAACATCCTATATTCAATTTCTTGGTTTTGTTTGCCACAGTATCTAGTGATCACTTTAGATGTCATCAATACAGAAAAACTCCTGCATTGAATGGATACATTTATATCAACAGTTGTATATGCTTATTTACCTAAGGAAAAAAGGCCTAGGCTTTATTTTACTTGGAGTTTTACAGAACCATTCCTTTAGAAGGTTATTTTGAGAATGACTTCCTGTTGCACTTTAGCTCATGGATTCCTTGACTTCCTGTTGCACTTTTAGCTCATGGATTCCTTGCCTGACCAGGCAGTGGCACAGTGGATAGAACATCAGACTGGGATCTGGGAGACCCAGGTTCGAAGCCCCAAGGTCGTCGGCTTGAGTGCGGGCTCATCCAGCTTGAGTGCCAGCTCACCAGTTTGAGTGTGGGTTTGCTGGCTTGTGTGTGAGATCATAGACATGACCTCATGGTCGCTGGCTTCAGCCCAAGGTTGCTGACTTGAGCAAGGTGTCACTTGCTCTGCTGTAGCCACCCCCCAATCCTATCAAGGCACATATGAGAAAGCAATCCATGAACAACTAAGGAGACTAAGGAGCCACAACGAAGAATTGATGCTTCTCATCTCTCTTTCTTCCCACCTGTCTGTCCCTATCTCTGCCTCCATCACCAAAATAAAAAAAAATAAAAAAGATTCCTGGATAACTTTTCTTGTTACCATAATTCTTAGAGCACACACAGAAAAGTTAAAGGATTTACCACAAGACAACAACAACCAGCTAGTTTCAGGTTCAGGGGAGAGGAGACTATGTACTCCTCTGACTTACATTACCTTACCTTTAAAAATATCACAACAGGCCCTGGCCGGTTGGCTCAGTGGTAGAGCGTCGGCCTGGCATGCAGGAGTCCCTGGGTTCAATTCCCGGCCAGGGCACACAGGAAAAGCACCCATTTGCTTCTCCGCCCCTTCCCCTCTCCTTCCTCTCTGTCTCTCTCTTCCCCTCCCGCAGCCAAGGCTCCATTGGAGCAAAGATGGCCCGGGCGCTGGGGATGGCTCTGTGGCCTCTGCCTCAGGCGTTGGAGTGGCTCTGGTTGGGACATAGCGAGGCCCCGGATGGGCAGCGCATTGCCCCCTGGTGGGCAGAGCGTCACCCCCTGGTGGGCGTGCTGGGTGGATCCCGGTGGGACACATGCGGGAGTCTGTCTGACTGTCTCTCCCCGTTTCCAGCTTCAGAAAAATACAAAAAAAATATATATATATATCACAACAAAAACTTTTTGCACAAATCTATTCAAATTAATCTGACATTTGGTTCAAACTTAAATGTATTAATCAGTACAATCAGAACCTAAGGCAGGATTTTTTTTATTTACTCACTTGAAATTACTGCACCTCGGGCAACTACTTCAGTTGCACCAACTGAAAATTCAATTTTGAGATGACTATAAATCTTCCTGGAAATACCAGGATGTAGTCCCTCAAGCATCACTAAAATACTAAGCATATGCATGTGATTAACCCAGAAATGAAAGAAAGTGAAATGTGTTTCACCCTCGACATTAGCCCAGCTGGCAATGAAAGGGGGCCAGCACAAGGGGTGCATTTCTAGCACCGTTGGTGCTCCAAACAAGGCAATACATCCTTCAGCTAAGAACTCCAGCTCTGCACATCACACAGACAGACTCTTCCTCTACAAAGCCCCTGCCAAGAACATCATCCATCTTCTTCCCTAACCCAACACAGAGAGGCAGCTCTTGACCAAAGCAGCACCCCCACTACCAAATCATGCACCATAAAAGCTTTTCCCAAAAAAGGGACCAAAACTGCAGCTCTGAAAGCCACAAGGCAGGAGCTGACTGCCCAGAAAAAGAACCTACCAGGCTACTCTCTGAAATCAGGCCAGAAAATTAATGCCTGATATGCTCAACTAGCTCCAGCACCAATTCAACCAGTGCTCAGGCTGGGTTTATTTGAAGACAGTCCTTCAAATGAGATTTCTTACTCGTGGAATGTGTAATAAGTAAAGTCTTTATCATCTTACTGCTCTGTACTTCCCCAGCCCTGGGTCTTCCATCATTAATCAACCAATCCCACTAAGCCTACTGAAATCCTGTTCCTTATTAAATTTCAAATTACTCAACTTTTTCCTCAAAAAGGTTATTTCCAATTTCAAGTAAAATATGGCTTTCCCAAAGGATATAATTTCTCCAAACTCTCTCTAGTGAAGGTTACTAATCCCCCAGCACCACAAAGGAGCAAAGGAAAAGTGTGGGCATCTGGTTCCTCACGGCTATTCCTCTTTATTTAAAACTCCTTTTCACTCTACTTTCCTCAACTTCCCAGTCACTCCTGGCCATTTTAAGAAGCCATTGGTGTGGCAGACTGCAAGTGACAAAAAGCCAAGTTCTCCCCCCAACACCTCCCTATTGGCTATGAAGCTGAGTATTTCCACTCATCCCCCCCCCCCACTTACCTGCTTGCTTAGTTACTAGAAGCAATTTACACAGCCTTCCTCTCACCCTTTGTTTGTTCAAATGTTGGTTGATTTTACTTATGCAGGGTGGGGGGATTCCTGTTTATGCCTTAAATGGATTCATGTTTATGCCTCAGACGTGTGACTTTGTATCAAAGACTTTCTTATTTGCATACGGCTATATAATAATGCAAACCTGGGGCTGTTGTGCTCAGTCTTGCCATCAGCTTGCAGATGTCTTCTGATCCCATCCTTTTTCTCTATTCATTCCACATCATTCTCCCTCAGGGACCTGGAATTACTAGCCTCTCTGGTTCACAGCATGGTGGCACCAATCTACCCTGCAAACACTTCTTGCCACCATCCTAGGATTTCAGTGTCTGAATTCTTTGATGTCCTTAATCCCAATGACTTCATCCACTCGTCCATTTTAGCTATCCAGTTCACAGGACTACACTCTGGGTCCTACTGTTACGCAGGCTCTCTTCCCAGGTCTGTCATCATTGTCTACTGTCCTTCAACTTCACAGAGATCTCTACTTCCCTATCTTTCACATGTTCTCCCGACCTGTCAATCCACTCTAAATCCCCTTCCTTCCTCTCCAGGCTATATTCTGGGACTGATCATCCAAACCCCTTCCACCATCACTCACAATTTATTTGCATCTCAATAATTCTGCTCATTCAGCAAAACTCTAACCCTAGAACCGTAGAGTAATTCTGCCGTGCTGCCCCACTGCTAAAGGAAAAAAAAACCCACTAGAGTAAAAGGGATGAAGAAACATGAGAGGCAAGAGGAGTAGAGGGGAAAAGATGAAAGGAGGAAGAAGGCAGGAGAAAGGAGGAGGAAAGCAGGAGGAGAAGGAGGAAGATTACATTACCTCAAAGATGATTGTTGGGCTCTTTCACTGGGCATCTTTCTTTCCCATTTCCCCAGACGACTAATCTAGATCTTCATAATTCTCTCAAATTCATGCCACACTCTTAGCAACTTAACTATTTTAGTTGTGATTGCAGCATAACAACAACCTGAACCCACTGAGCTGCCAGAACCTCAGAATCTCATGCTTCTTAGCACAATGGCTAAAGGTTACAGAACTTAAAACAGATCCGCTACCAATTAATACCATTACATTTCCCCATTTTGTCAGAAGATAAAATAATTTTGTGAATCTAGGTACAGGTACATTTGTGTGTTTTAGTCTTATTAGCAGGGATCAGGAAAGAACTTGTACAAATAAATCCTGGAAATGTGAACATTCAATTTAAACCTTTCTAAAGGTTCCTTACAAGATTATGTTCAAGACTACTAATTGTATGTTTAAATATAAAGAATCCAAAACCCACTAATTTAAAATTGGTAAATCCTTTCCTTATTGAGAATAAAGGTATATGTGATATAAAAAAAGTTTTAAGAGGAAATCATTCACATTAAGAGAACAGTTTTTATAGCTGTACTTGAAAAGTATCTATTTGGGAAGGTGACAGAGACAGAGACAGATATGGACAGACAGACAGGAAGGGAGAGAGATGAGAAGCATCAATTCTTCGTTGCGGTACTGTAGTTGTTCACTGATTGCTTTCTCATATGTGCGCCTTGACCAGAGGGCTACAAAAGAGAGAGTGACCCCTTGCTCAAGCCAGCAACCTTGGGCTCAAGCTAGCGACCTTATACTCAACCCAGAGACCTTTGGGCTCAAGCCAGTGACCCTGTACTCAAGCTGGTGAGCCCACGCTCAAGCCAGATGAGCCCACGCTCAAGCCAGCAAACTCAGGATCTCGAACCTGGGTCCTCCACGTCCCAGTCCAATGCTCTATCCGTTGCGCCATCGCCTGGGCAAGCAAGAAGTATCTATTATATAAAACTATTTATACCAAAAACTAAATACTCTTGTCATATCAACAAATATTAAATGAGACAGAAACTACATGCTTCTCTCAGCTGCAAGCTGTATTCGGTACTTTTTCATAGAACACTATTTTTGCTAGAAAGAACCACTAACAGACAAACTATGGTTACTCAGACTTGATTACTTAGCAGACATTTTCTTTAAAATAAATGAAATGAGCCTGACCAGGCAGTGGCACAGTGGATAGAGCATCGGACTGGAATGCGGGTGACCCAGGTTCGAGACCCCTAGGTTGCCAGCTTGAGCGCGGACTCATCTGGTTTGAGCAAAAAGCTCACC